>NC_133865.1:4653716-4978097 GCF_044706935.1 Curcuma longa | reverse complement strand
GTGATGTGCACCTTCCCTGCAACCAAAACAATAGAAGCAGAAGAATATTCCTTTGATGTGATGCAAATGAATAATATAGCTTTAAGCTAGATGACCGTTTGGTCCAAATTGTCTGAGGTGTCTTGTTGCTTGTGCTTGTCAAAGATGTAAGGTTTTTCTGGCACGGACAGGGCATTGTTATTAGTCCAAAGAGCTAACCAATAATTTGGTGCTCCACTGTATAAGTCGATCTAATAGAAGGTTAATAAAAATAGAAATACATGTCTAATAGAAATAAGAGTAGACTGTTTGATGTGTTAGTTAAGGTTGATTCTAGCAAATGAAAAGCCGAAACATGTCGGAAGTGATGAAATTTCCATAGAAAAAATGAATGAAAATGTTAGCATGCAACTAAATAGTTTGGTTAGAGGATAATCATGATAGACACGTTTATACCGATTTAAGCATGAATAGGGAAAGGATTTCGTCTACTAGATATATCAAATATCGAGTGTTGGTGTTGCAAAACATAAATTAGGTTATGAGAAATAAATGACTTATCTTACCGGTGAGAATTCCATGAGATTATCAGTTGATCCTCCTTATGTGAATCATGTCATATTGAATTTATCCGGAGTCATAAAATAACGACAACGAAGTATGATATTTATAACTAGGTGAGTTATCAGCATAATATCTCCTCAATTTCTCTGTAAATTCAGAGACCACAAAAAACTTTTGATTTAGATTCACGTAAGTCAAGAACTTCCTACAATCTTGGTAATTGATTGCTCTTGTCATAAAATGTGTCAACTCTAAGAAATCTTAATGAACTATAGAACTGCTTGTGTCTATTGCTATCTTATGCATGCAAGAAAGTCCAAGTTGTGAAACAAAAAATTGAAGTAACTGAAATAAAAAGGATAATAGTGGTTTAGGACGGGCCACAGAATTGAGTCCTTCCCAATTGAAGCAGAAGTTGCCGATCTCCCATAGCTAATGGGTGAAGGCTCTTTTGGTGTTTCAAGCAGAAGGAACTGACGGAGGAGATGTTGATCCAGGTATGATGGCCCCACATAGCCATGTTGACGGTCATCGATAGTTCGGGAGAGGGCAAAAGAGGTTCCTCGTGTAGAAACTCTTGTGAGGTCGTAGTGGATCAGGAGAGGTGGTAGGCATTTAGTGTGGCGACGAGCAGTGCAGACGTGGCACCTGTGTGTCATGCGCGTGAGAAGGGATGATGCAGGTGGCGGCAACCACCGAAGATGTGTCTGCCTGCGAAGGCTACTCGGCCGTCAGAACTCATCAGTGATGGTAGCCCGAAGACAAAGTGCAGTGGTGGGAATGAATTAGCCACAAAGAAAAATAAATAAATAAAAGTTAGGGGTTTTTAAGCCGCCGTTAAAAGGATCTACAGGAGAAACTTAAAAAAAAAAGGAAGAATATTTAAAAGTAGAGAAGTGGATCTACGTGCTAGGATTTTACCTAAGGAAGGCAAAGGGCTATAGGGTTTTGATTGAGATCTATGCTTTTAAAAGTTGCACAAGCATTAACGGAGGGAGGAGCACTAGAAATAACCTTTCTTAAATATGCATAATCGCATAAAGATGTTATTCAAGTTATTCAAAAAATAATATTAATAAGTCTAATAGAAATGAATCCTTGAATACTTAGCTTTTGACGGAGAAGATTTTTTGTTGTTGTCAAAAGGATCAAGAGGAAAAATTCAGATTGCCGTAGCTTTTCTTTTCGACGGAGCCGTGATTATTACTGGTTCTTCCGGTGTAATCACCCAGCGTCTCAGCTCAGTTTTCCCACAGACGGCGCCAAAATGTTCCGGCCAATTCGCCGTGGATGATTTATACACCAAATCAGAACTGCGCTCCCCGGAAAGAATCGCCAGAAGAGGGGGACCTGAAAATCACTAAGAAAAAGGAGGGTTAGAATGGCGCCGGGGGGACCCCGGCAAGCCACTCCGACGCCCAAGTTAGAGCCGAAATAGAAGAAATATATGCGTGTATGAAATAAAGAGAGAAATAAAAAGGGAGAGAGAGAGAGAGCCCCCCTTTTTCTTCCTTCATACCTGCAGGGTTTATATAATATCAGGGGGAGCGTTATTTGTGGAGATCGGCGCATGTGATTGGTTGTTGACATGGTAAGGATAATCTTTTGAAGGTTTTCGAATATCAATGGTTCAGATTTACCGATCTTCATCTAACGGCCTGGTGCATTAATATGCAGGTTTTTAGGGGGGCCAAGTTTGGGGAATTGGTCGTTGTCCTTATCCCTTTGGCTGGGTGGTAACGAGCCGGATCAATTGGTGTCATTTCAATACCAAATTTTTTTTCAACTCCAATCAAGAGACACCATTTCCTACACTAAAAAGAATATTCCTTAGAATATTCTATTTTTCCATCTTATAATATATATTAATTTTAATATATATATTAATTTGTTAAATATTTTTATTATGATCATAATTATTAATGTATTTTATATTTATGCATTTTAACATTTTAAATATGTGTTTGTTATGAAATTACCAATATTATAAATTTTAAAATATTTATAAACTTAGCAATATAATAAATATTTTACATATTACTTATTTAAGTTAATAACTAATATAAATTTATAATATATAAAATTTACAAAATTAATTAAATTAAATTAAATAATATTAATTTATAATATTAAAAAATATTTTCGTGCATGTGATATTTAATACATTAATTTATTCTACTTAATGCATTAATATTTATAGTATTTTTAGCATTTAAAAATATTTTTATATTAATTAATTAATTAATATTACACTTGCACCATTTTGGTGCAAGTGAACAGTGTAGCACTAAAATGGTGTTGCACTGTTCATGGACACCATTTTGGTGTATCCATTGGAGAGAAATGGTGCCACTTTTACACCATTTTGGTGTAAAAGGGCATCCGTTGGAGATGGTCTTATATACCTGACGTGATAAAATGAAAGTTAATAATCCAGCCTGATAAATCTATGGATCAACCATCAAATCTCATATGACCGATGCAATTACGATTTCACTCATTCAGTCACTCGGTTACTCGACACTCGGTTGTCTTGACAGTCAGCTGTCTCAGCCACTCGGATACAGACTCAGTTACCCTACTCACTCACCCATTCGCTCAGTTCAATCCTCGGTTGCCCTTCGTTGTTATCAGTTCTAATATACTCAGCTGCTCAGTCTCTTTCTCGGCCTCAATCGACTCTGCCTCAACAAACCCAATCGCTCTATGCCACTCCGGCGCGGTCCTTCTTTGGTACCTCCCTACCAAAAGGCAACCTGGCCACACCTAGTACCAAGATGCTCAAGCGTGCGAGCTCTGTCACAGAATCAGGACGGTTACTAGATTGTCAAACCTTTATCCCTCCGGGTTTTCATTCTTGACTAAAGGACAAGAATAATCCGCATGCTCGAGTCATAGGACGGTTATTAAATTTGCAGACATTATCCCCTAAATGCTATACTGCCTGCTCGCTTATCAGAAATGTGCAGAATCTGTCCCCACAACTACCTCGCACCTTCGCATAGATATCTCTCTCAATAAATATAAAAACTCCGAAACAGATATGAAAAAGCTCTCTCTTGAATTCCATATTTTAGAAGCACTACTTCTTTCTTTTTCTCGCGACTTCTAGGGACTGACTTGAACATTAAAATGGCCCCGTCAAAAATATCTAACGCCCTACTAATCTGCTCGTTCAATTCTCTTCTTCCTCAGGTTCTTCTCGCCAACTGGACTAACGAATATTGAGATGGCAGATCATTAACTAGTGATTTGACCATCAACAGCATCGAACAGGAACATTTACTTTATTAAAATTTATTTTTATATTCAGAGTATTGTGTGTCTTCTTCATATATATACCTTTAGATTTGACCTTTCCCTCTCACAACAAAACTCTCAGCTGGTCACGTTGTGCGTTTCTATTGATTTCTCCTTTGCTGATTGCGGAGGTTACAAAGGCCTACAATTAAACAACATCAACAGCTCAGTGTCCTCATCAAATGTACATAGGCCTTAACCAGTTAGCAGCGGATTTAAAGAAGGCAGCTTGAGAAGGCAATTGAAATGCTTATGAGAAGTCTAGCAATAAGGCAAGGCCTACAGGATTCCTCAGTGTAATCACATTTATCCTACTTTACATGCCCCAAAAAGATGGGCAGGACACCTGCCATTCGATATCAACTTCATCCATGTCCAACAGCCTCTATGCAAGTAGTCTTCTCAGCCATTTCATGCATCAACAGATCATACAGGCTAACTGAATCCTTTGAGAATTGCGTTAGCGATTCGAAGATGCTAGCCAATCCGATCTTGAACCCGTTGATGGTGATTTCGTGGGTCTTGCGCAGGCAATCTCGATGTTTCGCTTTCTCAGCTTCCAATTTTTTCCTGAACATGTCTAGCAGCTCTTTCTTCTCAGACAAACACTCTACTCGCTGTCGCATATCAGAATCAGGATTGTTTTCAGACAGCTTGAATTCCACAACCTTGCTCTCTTCCCTTTGCAGGGCAAGAACCCTGCGGTCGAGCTCTTTGGTGAGCCGATCGACTTTTCTCTTCTGTTGCTGTTCTTCCCCCTGCTTAATCCATAGGCCCTGCACAGTTCTAATGAAACTTCTCATGCCAGAGGATACAGGTTGGTCAGGCAGCTTCCTTAGTAAGGTCAGCCATTCATGACACATGATAACCAAAGGAGGTGTTCCAGCTCTGTAGGAAGGAAATAACGTTCTACTTCTGGAATAGTATTCCACATCAGATGCAAAAAACTTCGATAACCAACCATGAATAGCTTCGACATACGATTTCTGTGCTGCAACATAGACTATAAAGCATGACCTCCAGTTGCGAAGCTCGGCCTCGAGGGTAACGGTGGCAAGACGATGCGTATTGTTAGTGAATTTTCCATGTGCCGGGCATATGAATGTGCTCACCTCAAACATTATATGTTTCTGAGTTTCATGCGACTCCAACATTGTCTTCCACATCCGGGACAAACTACAGAAGAAGCAACAATGAAGAGAATGATGCCAATTACTAATTAAGATTCATAAATTCAGGATATCATTCTTCTTACCCTTGTAGAAGCTCTATGATTTGTGGTTGCAGTTCTTCGTCCCTTAATTTCTCTAATCTCTGTGATATCGATTGAGAAGCTCGTAGTGCAACACATATTCCTGCATGTAGATCTCTTGCAATAGCTCTATTTTTGTCCACAGAGCTTGATTTTGATCCCTTGGCTTCTTGGTTCCTTAGTTGCATGCATTTCTTCAAGTAAGTTTGCCAAACCTGGTCCCCAGCCTAGAAACCAAACCAATGCATCAAGCAAAATATAGATAGAGAGAAATTTCTCAGACATCATTGTAAGGGAAATATTTGCACATTACTGTGAAGCTGTCATGAAAATGATTTATTGCTGCTACATAAAATTGGACATATACAATTCATGCTTGAGAGATCAAAAGCTACATATCTTTGTACTTTTTGATAAAGGAACTCAACTAGCCTGATGCTGTGAAATGTCAATCAATATTTATGGGAGAAAAAAGACTCGCCTTTTGTGATAACAGAGACCAGAGAAGGTTTTAGTTGGACAGGAGAATTGTTAGCTCGCAAAAAGTATAGAATCCAGAGAATTCCAAGGACGCACAAAGTACCTTCACTTCTTCATACAGCTTTTTCTCCCAAGCATACAATCTTCCTAGAGTCTGTGAATGACTTCCAGACTCCATTCCAACATAGTCGTCCAAAAGTTCGCTTGTAGTTTCTGCCCAAGATGCGCCGTTGGAGCTCGAAGTAACTGGACTTCTATGAGAGGACGAGAACGATGCAGACCGATGCCATGTAATAGCTCGAATAACTTTCGACGAGTTCTCTAGATCAAAGATTATGATGCACACACGGAATCAGTAAAGTTTGATATATGATATTTCAAGGAAAACTGTGCCTTAAGCTAAGAATCAAAGGATCAGATCATTACAAACTTGTAAGCGTTTGTCTGAGTGATGAAGAAGGAAAACTTCTTGTTTTCTTTGGTAAATAGGAATTGTAATCCTTAGTATTCATTTAAGAATGACAAGGAAGACTGTTGATAAATAAAATGGTAGAGCTACAGAGATCAATAAGGCTAGACTCACAGGGCCAAAAGATAGCCAACACAAGGACCATTTAAGGGAGAAGAAATTGTTCCTACTACCCTTTGTGTTCCATCTTTTGAGCACCCAGTGAAAAAAAAGCACATACAAGCGTGTGAAAATGTTACCAAACCTTTTGTCTCCTCATGCCCTGGTTGGTGTTGAACAAAGTTGCACTCCAACATCCTTAAGAGGTCCTTCCCTGAATGGTACGCCTTGATGAAGTAGTCCTCGATTTCTCTCAGCGCTTGCAGTAGATCTCTGCCCTCTCTTGCCTTCTCGGACAAAGCCAAATCTTCTTCTTGGTTTGCGACGACCTCCACCACTTCTGTGTTGCCGCCGCAGTCGGGCACCCTTTCCGCACCCAAAGTCTCACCTTTTAGCTCCTCTTCTTCTTCATATTCATCCGCTTCCTCGAGATCCGGAATGCCTTCTTGCTCTCTAACCGCCCTGAAATACTCATCTGAGCTCCGGTCGAGTCGTCCCACCGCAACTGCCGGTTCCGCTGCCCGTTGGACCTCATCGAACGGGCCAAAGAAGTCCCCAACCGAACACCTCCGGTGGAGGAGACGGAGGCATTGGCCCTGTCGCGGAGAAGAAGTGACCGCAGCTCGTTTCCCCACCCCTCTTATTATCTTCTTCCACCTCCTCCTCCACTGACTCGGCCGCCTCTGTGGACTTCGAGCTCGCGGGCGGAGGGGAGGCGTGGCAGGGCAAAGACTCGATCTTTGGCTCCGTCGGCGTCTGGCGGAGGTAGACGCATGGAGGGGAGGAAATGGCCGGGGGTGCGGAGGAGGAGTCAGGGAGGGTGATGAGGAAGGGAGTCGGAGCGGACATGCGGGAGACGAAAATGTCTATTGCGGCAGCGACGGCGTTGAGGGAGTGGATGTAGGCGGCGTGAGCAGCAGCCAGTTCGTAGCGGCAGTTGACCGCCGCTCTGATGAGGCGCTTCCTCTCGCGGCAGAGCGCCACCGGGCCCTCCTCCTCGCCGCTGAACCCAAGCCTGGACGCTGCACAGCCCCCCATTTGGTGTTTCCTTGGCCGATAAAAATGGGGTTTCGGACGGACTTAGACGAGTTTATCCTTGCGTTGAAGCCGAAGCGCAGGGCAGGAGGAGGAGGAGGAGGAGCTTTGAGCCAGCATTAACTGAGCAGCGAGTGTGTGAGAGAGAGAGAGAGAAAGTCAAAGATAGAAGAAGAGGAAGAAGGAGGGGGAAATTGACGTTACTTTGTCAGTTAGCAAACAGCATCAAACAGTGAGGGTTAAAGATTGTGCTGGGTGCCTTGGGGCATTTTGCTATTATTTAAGATTTGTAATATAAGTTTAAAATTTTATATAATATATTTTGATATTTAATTAAGTTTTGATTGAGTGACAACAATTTTAAAATAAAAAATATAAAAATAATAATGCATCTGATTGTTATTTAGAATATTTAACATAATTTTCAAAAATTATATAACTTTTTTTGCCATTCAAATATTTTTTAATTAGTATTGTATGCTAATATATTGTGTTAGATGTAAATACTTTTTTATGCTAATACGTTGTGTTGGAAATAATGTGTATTATAATTGTTTGTGATCTCTTTTAGATTTTTTTTATATTGTTGATTATTATTTTTGTACATTAATTAAAAATTTTAGTCAAAACTTAGTTGGCTATTGAAATACATTACACAAATTTTAAATAATATATTAAACATCATATTTTTTAACACAAAAATAAAACTCAATTAAGTTTTAATCAATTTATCAATATATATATATATTCTTGAATAGCACACATCAGCAGTTTAAATAACAATGAATTAAATACATTATCTTTTTTAAAAAAATAAGCTCTTTTTTAATTGATTGTTAAATTATACTATACAAATTTTTAAAAGGGTAAAAATCAAAAGAATGATTTTATTTTATTTTCAAATTATTAAAAAGATATTTCACTTTTATTTTTTATGAAAAAAAGGCACTTTTATGAACATATTAATATTTCATAATTATTACGTATATTATATTAATTATGATTTCACACTGATGATGCAGGTGATTTAAAATTTAAATAAATGATGATTTTAAAATATATAAATTAAGTTTGTATTATTTAATATATAATTTTATTTTTGTGATATAAAAGTTTACGTGGGGGAATCAATTAATAATAATTTAAAAACCTACTAAATGCTATTGCTCGGCTCAGGTAGATGTAATTATAGTCTGCTGCCATATTGTTGTCGTGCGGGGGTGGCGTTACCTGCCTGGATCGCCGTGCCCTCGATTTGACTGCTTTCTCATACGGATCGTTGTGATAGGCCACATCCGCAGCAGCAGCAGTCTCGCCTTTCCCATCTCTCGCTGCTCTCGTCTCCTACGCGCGCCCACACACCTGCTTGGCCCTCCAGCTCTTGCCAGGGGCAGTTTAATGGCTAACGGCGGGACCGCCACGAGCACTGGGACATCGCCCTTCCCCAAGACACAAAACGAACAGATGTTGCCGCCGTGCACTGGACGGTGGAAACGGAGGAGGAGGAGGAGGAGGAGGAGGAGTTGGGCGATTGCATTCAATATCATTACAGGATTTGAGGAGCAGCGAATAGCACAAATGATCTGCTTGGCCTCGCAGGATGACGTCGGCGCTGCGTACATGACTGCAGGGTACGTCCTGCGGCAGAAATTAAGACCAAATAGAGACGGCCGGGGAGTCCTGCGACGGCCCGGTGTACGCCGATCATGGTTCGTTAAAGTAGCCAATCTTGAGATTGTGTCCTCTCTACGCATGCTGTCGCAGGCATCGAATCCAATAAAGGAAGTGGAAAGCTTGACCCGCTTTGATTTTCCCATCCCATCCACCTTGTGCAAAGTCCGTGAGCCCGCGAGGAGAGTGGAGCTGGAAGGGGCTGATGGGTGGAGGCCTGTGGGCAGAGCTTGGGCTGGGCAGGCCGGCTGCCTGAGGGTTTAGGATTGCGAGTAGATGGGAGGATGTCGTCAGGACTATTGAGAATCATTTGGCTCCGGGATTTTGTGCAACAATAAAGTACTTTTCTGTATAAAAGGGTTGTTTTATTTATCTCAGAATATGAACGCTAAAATGATGATTTTATTTTTTATCATAATAATAAAATATTTTTATAATTAATCAAACATTCATAAATCAATTCTTAACTACTATATACTAAGAAGTAATTTTTTTGCTATGAAAACATTAATCTGAAATATTAATTGCGGAGTGATATATGATTCATTCTTCTCCATTTATCTTGATTATTGATAAAATATTTTTATGAAATTGAATTGATCATCTCTAAAATTAATCAATTCAAAATTTTAAATATATAAATTATAAAAAACAAATAATTAGGTCATGTTAAATTGGTCGTTCTGGGCGAGTTGATCTATTTGTTCCGATCAATACACCGTAAATGGTTCCAATACTGGTTCAATGATTGCCGATGTGCACACTCTTGAAATAAAGTTGCAGAAGAAAAAAGAAACATGTAAAGTACTCAAAAAGAGGATTAGAATAGCGCCGGGATGGGTCCTACAAACCACTCCGACTCTTAAGTTAGGGTTCGGTACGAGGAAGGAGTTTAATGACTTGAAAAAATTAGGGTAAATATGTGCATACCTCTGCCTATAAGTATGAGTTACCTTTTTATAGTAGTTGATTTTCTAAAATATTAGTAACCATTTCAGAAATATTCTGACATACTTGTTCTCTTCTGGAAAGATTTTGTCCGTTTACATATATTTGAGAAGGTGTTTCCACTTTTACGGGAGAATCAGTTCTATGCTCTGCGATTTAAATGGAACGATCATGTCTTTATATAGGAATCACGTGCTTGAGGTTGATCCCGGATTGAGGAAGCATGCCGAGACCGAGTTATGAGGTCGGCACGTGATGCAGGGAGTGTGTCAAAACCAAATCATGAGGTCGGCACGTGATGCAGGAAGCGTGTCAAGACCGGAAGTCATGAGGTCGGCACGTGATACAGGAAGCATGCCAAAACTGGAACAGGAGGTCGACACATACTTTAGGAAGCATACTGAGATCGAAGCAGGAGGTCGACACATACTTTAGAAAGCATACCAAAATCGAATACCAAAGTCATAGCAGGAGGTCAGCACATGCTTGAGGAAGCATACTCGAGACCGAAACAGGAGGTCGACACATGCTTCAAGAAGCATATCGAGACCAGAACAGGAGGTTGACACATGCTTCAAGAAGCATATCGAGACTAGAGCGGGAGGTCGACACATGCTTTAGAAAGCGAGACCGAAGTAGGAGGTCGAGGGTTTAATATTTGGATTTATGAAATACTTTCAAAATTTAATCGATAATTATATTTATCATATTTTTTATATTCTCTTTTTTACCAGACATCTACGTAATCACTAAATAATCTTAGTGTATCATGTTGGAGTTCGGAAGCTACTCTACCTAGATGGGTCATGTTTAGTCTCATTGTGCATATGGAAATCCAACGAACCTGTTTAACGATCTCATTTGTTGCTACTAGGATTGCGAACTAACAGTGTTGAATAGTATGAAAATATTAATATTTGAGTTTGAATTTGAAATATATATATATATATATATATATATATATATATATATATATATATATATATTAAAATTTAAAAATATAAATAATTTTAATTCAAAATTAAATTATAATTCAAAATAATTTAAAAGGGAATGGTTCAAATGATTCCAATAGACTTAAATTATTTTAAGGATTAATTTGATGGAATGACTCGAATTCAATAATTTTAAATATAAATTAAATATATATTTTAAATATGGATTAAATATTTTCTAAGTCGATTTGAAAAACTCACGAAGTTTCGATTAGTTTGCACCTATTGAATCGGAGAAGTGAAGAATCGACTCGCACAGACAGGTTCAATCGAGCAAGCATGAAACGATCGAGAGGCCGGTCAATATCGACAACGACAAATCAAGTCCTTCTTGATCTTTCGAACGTACCGATCGATGTCTCCAAAGATTATGTACAAAGTTTCATCTTACAATCCTCAGGCGCTGGCTGATCAGGTTCAGGTTTGCCCACGAACTCATCTCCTCGATCGCTTCCCTCCGGCGATGGCTTCCGTAGCGGCGTAGAGATCTGCGACCGTGCGGTACCGGTTCATCCTCCGCCGCAATCCGACCTCTTCATCCTCCTCCTCCTCCTCGCCGACATCCAAAAAGATAGCGTCGGTGTTGACGGATCGCGGCCAGGAGGAGCTGGAAGAGCAGGAGGAGGAAGAAGCGGCGAGGGAGGCGCTGCTGCTGAGCTGCACGAGCTGATCCGCCGCGTCCATCTCCGTGGAGGTGAAGAGGTCGGAATCGGATCGGGCAAGGGATCCCATTTCTTCTTCTGGCTCTTCTTGTGGTCGGTGGAATTTGGGAGATCAAGGAAGGAACGGAAAGAAGACGAGGAAGAACCGTTGTGGTGCCTCGCGGATCAGTTTTATGGCGGGCGATGATGATCATTGTTAATTGATAGTAGCCGTTGGAATCCATTTAGCCCTCGCTTTTTCCATTGGCCAATACCACGTGGGCTTATCTTTAAATTAAGTTTATTGTACCCATACACTTGCTTATGATTCAATCCTCAACTACGGTGTATTTATAAAAAATTTTTCTCCAAATGGAAGCGTAATCAAAGGATGCTGGACTCAAAGAATACAAGGCTGATGTGGACAAATATCATGGTACACTTATCCGATACGGTCTGATCGTGGTAGCTGAGTACCTCTTAGGAGAATTTATGAGTTACTTATCAGAGGCTGGGATTCAATTCCAATTGTTTGCACCTGGTACACCCCAATAGATAATGGCGGAGCGAGAATAGGACTCTTATGGAAATGGTTAGATCGGAATTTATCAACTTCATTTTGGGGATATGCTCTGGAAATTAAATTTATTTTATCAATACTTTTACTTCCACTGATTTTTTCAATTAATCGATCGATTTGATATTATAAATTTATTTATTTATTTATTTTAAAAGTTTTATTTCTTTATAAATTTATTATGGATTCAATAAAAATGTTATCCACGAACATCCACAAAATTTTACATCTTCGGTGTGTGCTTTTAAAATCATCAAACATGATTATCGCATGGACATATTTAGTCAAATCACATTTTTCTTATTTTGGACACGGTAGCTATATTCTATCATTATTATATTGTGGATAAGAAAAGGATGTGCAATCTTCTTTTCCTTGTCTGCGCTTCCAAACAAATAAAGCATTAGAGTTGTCAAATAGATAAATTGGATGCGCTTAGTTTGATCCGATTCGATTTTAATTGCACTGCTTAACATGGTCCATTTTTAACAAATTAAAGTGTTAGATGATAGAGACACAACCGGTATGTTTGACTAACCCAATCCAATCTCCATCTTAATCTTTAACGTGACGAATGAGACTTAATCTGAAGTCAAATCAGACACTAATTTGTTGGACTAATCACAACTTGCATGCCAATCCCAATTAAAAAAATAATATAGTACGCAATAAATATAATTATAAATTAATAGTAGTATTATTTATTATGCTCGATTATAGTTATAAATTAATATTATTTCTTATTATTAAACATTATTAATAATATGACTATAACTCATATATAAAAAAACTATAACAAATTATTATCACAATTTTATTGTAGTTGCATAATATAATACAGTTGATCTATTATCATAAAATAATTTTAATTGTTTCACAATCCTTCCCAAAATATACAATCCAAAGATAAAATTTTTTAACCATATTCCATAATTAGATGTCTCGTAATATGCTATAAACTTTGATGGTATGGTGGAAGAAGCCATCAGTGTCTGTTTAGCACTTCTCCAAGAGATAGCTTCACCAACCAACAAAAAAACATAGCTTAAAGTAGATCTCGTATTATCTTGGCATCTCGCGAAATCAAAGACAAAATATCTCATGATCTCAAGAGTATCTGTCACACCCCGCACAAATTAGATTTGCCACGACGCTAGCTTCGCTCGCTGAGTGCAAGGGCGAAGCCACCTTAAAAGGTACCCGGGTTGTAGCCCGGGGCCCAATACCATTAAAGAATAATTTTTTTTGGATTTATGAGTAAAAGAAAGAAAATTTTGAAAAAATAAAGAGCATAGCCCGGGTAGTTTGGAATCAGCCCGGGTAAATTACCCGGGCTGGCTCCGCCATTGGCTGAGCGTAAACTGTAACAATATTATAGTAAAATACTGAGTAAAATTAAATAACCTGACTACATGCATACCTCTAGAATAACTCTATTAGTGTTATATATATTTTTTAATAATTAACCTGAGGACAAAGAAAAGGGATAGTGAGCACAAAATGCAAAATGAAGATACTATATACATGCATGAAAAATAGTATTAAAGAGGCAATAATATCATTTATCATTTATCTTTTTTTTTTTTCCATTTCATTTGTCTTTTATTCTCTTCTTAATTAATATCATAAATTTTCATTATTTTATTATGTTATTCGACAACTCAATATGATTTATTGAGTGTACGAACAATATACAATATACTCATCAAGAAGGTGTTGTTTAAGTAAAAGTGAACAATCTACCTTCCTCCTAATATAAACTCATCACGTATAAATGAAAAAAATATCAAAGTGAGCGACCTGCAATCCACTTGAAAGAGATGCATCATATAACAAAGTAAACGACCTACAATTCACCCGTAATGAAATTGCGTCGTAAGTATGCATCTATACATACATAGCTCATGTGAACAACCCACAATCCACTCGAAAAATATCTCACATGAAAATAGAATGGACGATCTGCAATCTATTACGTGAGATGCCTCACATAAAAATAGGATGAATGACCTACAATCCACCCTGTGAGGAAAATTTTATATCAATTTGTTCAAAGTTTAGGCACACACATAAAGATTCAAAAGCTCTTTCGAATTGTAGAGCAAAGAGTCCTATATTTATAGAGTTATTTCACTCATTACTCTGATATAATGAATCTCATATCTTTTATAACAATTAGAACTGAGTTCCATGACACGAGAGGTATATTCACTTCTCAATTAAATTATTGAGAAGTCATATACTTCCTATGAGCGTTGAGCCGAAATTCTCTCATATAATTATATTACTTATTTCAGTTATAAAAACTACAAGAATATAATATATTAATTATATTCATCCCTTCTTATTTTCTCATCATAACTCATAACTCAAATTATCTCCTTTTTCATTATTAATTCTTAGAAAAAATTCATAGATTCCATAAGAAAAGACAAGCAACATGCATGATAAAAATCAACCATACGGATAACAAAAGAAACATATCATCTATTAATATTTGCTAATAGAATGAATTTCTTTTGTTTATTTATTATCATAAGGAGGTATCCTTACAGTGACATATACAATAACTTGTAAATGAAATAACCTTTTAATAAGAACAATCAAAAATAAATGAATTTTACTTCTCACGTATGAAAATCTAAATAAAATTGATAGTATTTTATACGCTACATATAATTGATTTGTATCATATACTTTGAGCGAAATTAGCAATCGAACAGAGCTAAGAAATTCTTGGATGTTGTTGAGTTTGGAATCAACAAAAGATCAAACAAAAAGGGATCCAACAGTTTAATCATACAAGAAAGAAAATCGAGAGAGATTAAGCAAAAACCTCCACCTCAATTAAATATCCACTCGCGCTTGATGCTGTGAAATGTTGGTAGTGCTGCGACGACATGCAACAACTACGATGACGTGCGATGACAATGACAACAACAAGGAGTAAGGATGGCGATAGCGACGATGACGACAGAGAGCAAGGACGACGATGGCGGCGGTGGTGTGAAGAGTTTGAGGGTGAGATTATTTTTGGGGAGATTAGGGTTTAGGATTAGAGAGGTTTTAAAGGGAAAAAAAAGAAAAAGTCATGAGGAAAAAAACATTCACCCTTTATTTGCCTTTTTACATAAAGGTCCAACAAGTTTTAAAATTTATAACTGAGCCTCTTTTAATTATTTCAAGATATAACCGTATCTGACCTCTTATATGTTGGGATCATCCTGGTACGTTGTGCATGTTTACACGTTTCACAGACGTCCACAGCGGAAAATAAAATAATAATTAAATCTAATTAGTACAACACTCGCAACACACACATGCATGATAGATGATGTTGCGCGTGTTTACATGACATACCTAAAATTTTAATTTTTTAAAAAAATAATAATTTATTCTAGACATACCTGATATATGACGTTGAGCGGAATTGGGAATGACATCAATTGAGTGACTCTATTGAAGCTCTGCTTCTACTGGTGATCTACGCTAAGCTCTCGTCCAGACGGCTTCCGAAGTCGCGAGTTACATCATCATCTTCGGTACTAGTTGACGATCAACAATGATCGATACGAGAGAAAATCCTAACATTGGAAACACACAACAACACACATCGCATTCATCTCCGGGGCTTTCTAACTATTGTCGGTAATCGAATTCTCGACGTAGTTTCTAGTGGTCAACCTTTGATCGTCGATTTAGGGCAAATGGCCGAAACTTTTGGAATAATCTCCAGAAACTTCACAAGCTTTCAGTGTTAAACAGTAAGCGACACACGAAAAGGAGCAAGCTCGACTGTGGCAAATAGATCGTTGGCCGTGGACAACAAGTTCCAATGGCTGGAAATAATTTCCGACGACGAACTAGTGACTAGCGATTGCTAGAAAGAAAAACTCTTCACTAAGGCTCTGATCGATGGCTGCTGGATAGTTCTTCACCAAGAACTCCGGCACCGGTAGCTTCACAAGCTTGGTGGTCGGAGATCGGTGATGGACTGTTTACATGGAAGAGGGAGAAGGCTGGCGTGCGATCGATTAGGGCTTTCTGATCACCACTCTCTCGAAACTAACAACAGTCAGCTTATCGATTACACCTGTCCGAGAGCGGTGGACCAAGCTTCAACAAAGAGGCGGCCGACACACCCACAGGCATAAATCGCGATCCGGTCTTTTCTCTCACGGTCGGGTACATTCGAATGAGGAGAACATTGCGAGTGAGGTAGGCAAAATCGTAATTAAGCCTTGAAGGCCGGCGACCCACCGGAAGACAGAGATCGCGATTGGGCGTCTCTACACCCGCGGTCGGCAATGCAGAGTAGAGGACCCCAAAATGTGTGATTTCAGTTCCTCTACGCGCTTAGGGCTCCGATCATCTTGGGTTTTTCGGCTGCTCTCACGAAGAAGGCGACGGGTGTACTCGTGAGGGAGAAACATGGCACTCAGGAGGAAGAAGAAAGCGGCGCGCTAGGGTGATGTCCCAGGTTCCTGATCGCGGCCAACTTAAATCACGATTCATGCAATTTCCATGCCGGCGATCTCGAGATCGCGAGGAAAAGATCGCGGTTCCATGTTCTTGTTGCACGCGATCAGGATTGAGCGGAGAAGGAAAGTCGGATCCTTACTTTTGTGGTGCACGATTGGGAGACATCGCGTGATTTTCCCAAAATCGTGATTTCCTTTCCTCTGTTCTCACACGCAATTAGGGATGAAGAAAAGAAGGCTGGCCACGCGCAATCGGGAGGAGAAGAAAGGGATGAATCGAGTTCACCCTAAGGTTCCCTGTAGCGAACCGATGAACCGATTACTGTAGCAAATTAGTGTTTACTGTAGCAACCGTGGATTTGATATTTGAATGGTTGTGATTAATCCTACCCATTAGGATTTAACCTTAACCTTTCATTCCTATTCCAATATTATATCTCATATAATATTTTATTAGATTTGGATTCAATTCAAAATTCGCTCAGTACCCAAAACCTCATATGTCGATTAACTTGAGTTCGATTCAAACTAAACCAAGTTAGTTTAATTTGGTTCAAAATTAAATCGTTTGATTCAGTAAATAAAACACCTCCGATTTGAACCAAATCAGTTTTGCTCATTTCGTCTTCATAAGATGAAATCCATCAACACTTTCGATCTACCAAAATATCTTCCATCAAGGACCAAATCAATTTGGTTCGTTTCATCTTTATGAGATGAAATTCCATCATTTTTGTCTTTTTATCTGATCCAACCAGACTTATTTCTCTCGTTCTGAGAATTCAATTCTCAAACTTGTTTTAAGTCCTTTTAAAAAACTTATAGTGTGTTTGACCCAATAGATTCTCGATTATGTTGGTCGTTCGTAATTAATCATTAATTACGATTATGAGTGACACCTAGTAGTACATTATGATCCCTAATTGATCGAAAAATCAACGATTGATTTCAGAATCATTTTTAAACCCTTCAGCAGCTACAATGAAACGTGCTTCATTCCTTTCACCATCTTATACCCGCTTAATTTAGAACATGGTCTATATGTGTCAGTCCCTACTAGACTAACTACGTCACACCTAACCCTAGCTTGCTTTCTTATCTTATTGATTCAAGTTACTTGTACATGTGTCTAAGAGTATCATACTCTTGATATGTGATGCTTTGACCAAAGATTTTCAGTAACAATTCTAATAAACAGTCGCAAAGTATACATCTTCTTTTTTAAGGAGCGGTGAATCTTCTGTGGATTATCCAAACACCTTCGGGCACTTTGACTTATACCCAATTATCTCGGGTCCACACCTCCTTGGAGATGTTTGCTTAATATGTCAAAATATAAGTTTCTATGACTAAGATGACTTAAATACTGCAAGTCAAAGGAAACTCGCACTTAAGTTGTACTGAGATCTTCATTGACATATATATATAATCATATGAAGTCTCATAGTAGATCACACCAATGAATTAATTACCTTTAACTAGCATCCACGTTTAACTCTCAACATCCAATGTTTCCATCTAGCAAGAACAATAGCTTGATAAACAAGGAGTTTAAAACGTGCTAGTCTCAATAAAATCAATGACGTCTGTGCTCATCAATTCATCGACTAAGGATAATTTCAATACATTCATAATTACACATGTAGAGATGTTCATTAATTGTGATTTAATTATAAATTCTCTCATGCTATGAATCATATATGGACATTCAGTAAATGAGTTTAAGATCCAATCAAACACATAGAGAATGTATACTCAAATAGTAAATTTCTATTTATCCAATAAATAATACAACCATAAAGCGATTGCCTTAGGACACCTCTCAAATATAACATTATATATGAGCATGTAATAACTAGTTTTCTTTAAATATCTCATTACCCTCTTTGTTGCTCTCTAATGATCCATTCCTAGATTGCTCAAATATCTGCCTAACACTTCGACAATGTACGCAATATAGACACATACAAATTCGAGTATACATAAGACTTCCTACTACTGAAGCATAGGAAATTTTTGGATTTCTTGAGTCTTGAGGCTTCCTTTAGGGCATTGTTTAAAAATAAACTTATCTCCTTTAGCAACCGGAGTGCTACCTGGTTTACAATCTTACACACCAAACTTTTTAAGCACCTTATCGATATAGCTCCTTTATGATAATCCAAGAATATCTTGAGAACGATCTCGGTATATTTGCATTTCTAGTATCACTACAAAAAAATAGCATATTAGCGACGAAAAATATTCGTTGCAAATTTACAATAGAATCTGCAACAAAAATGAAATTCGTCGCAAATTTGCAACAACATTTACGACGAAAATATATTTGTTGCAAATTTAGCAACATATAATTTTCGTCACAAATTTCGTTGCAAACGAAATATTCATTGCTAAATTCGTTGCAAATTTGCGACGAATCCGACATTCGTCGCAAATAGACAACGAAAAATTTATTCGTGGTCAAATTGGCGCCAAAACATGAGATCTATAGAATTTTGACAACGAACTCTAGGTTCGTTGCTAAGTCTGTGATGAATAGAGAGTTCATCGCAGATTTTGCAACGAATAAGTAAATTCATTGCAAAATCTGCAACGAACAATGAATTCGTTGCATATTTTGCAACGAACTTTCTGTTCGTTGCTAAATCTGCAACGAAATTTGTATTCGTTGTAGATTTGGCAATGAATTTGGATATTCGTTGCAAAAGCTGCAACGAATACAGATTCGTTGGAGAGTTGGCAACGAATTTGGATATTCGTTGTAAAATCTGCGATGAATTTGGATATTTGGTGCAAAATCTGCAACGAATACAGATTCGTTGCAGATTTTGCAACAAATTTAGTGATGAATCATTTTCGTTGCCAAATTTTTTTACTTAACCTAGATCTGAAATCATTTCTCCTTGTTTTCTCTCGCAACACGCCGCCGACTCCCTCTTCCTCTCGATCTCGCTCGCTCGTTTCTCGCCGCCGGTGCCTTTTTCGCGAATCTGTCGGTCGGATCTCTTCGTTGGCAACAAATGTTGCGACAAATCCAGATTTTTGTTGCAGAAATTTGCGACGAAAAAATAATTTTCGTTGCTAATATTTGCGACGAGTTATTTGTAACGAATTTAGATTTGTTGCAAAAAATTTTGCAATGAATTTTTTAACAAAATTCGTTGCAGAAGCAATTTTTTTTTGTAGTGTATATAAAAGATACATTACTAAGATATTTTATTTCAAAATATTTAGATAGAAATCTCTTGGTGTTGTTTAACATACCTGTATCGTTTGTGGCAAGCTAAATATTCTCAACATATAGAATGTGCTCCTTCCAATCCTTAAAATTTGTCTCATCAAGGATCGACATTAAACTTAGGTTAGCAAAAATAATAGTAACATTTACTATAAAGAGAACATTAATATAAATAACATGCTCAGTTCAAGTAAATTAAAATAAATGATAAATCTCATCTAAAGATATCTAGTGCAATAATAATATCAAGTCTTTGCACAGTAATATTATTTATAAGTGACACTCTTGTGTAATAATCAAATACTAATAATAATGCATGATAAATAATAAATCTATCTTTGGATCAATTTATTATATTCATAAAAAATAACAAATAATTTTTATATATGTTACGTGTTTATTATCACAAGTAAATATGTAATTTTATAAATATAAATCTTCCTTTGGATCGACTAAAACTTACATAAATATACACATTTGTACTTTATTTAATATCTCAATAATATCTCAATGTTTCAAATAAAATTAAATTTAAATAAAGAGGTCACTTTGGCGACGCATAATTCAAATTTATCATAATTTGAAATAATAGATATTAATAGAACCCAAACAATCCAATCAAAAATTTAAATTAATATTATAAAATTATTTAATTATTTTTTTAATATCAAAATTTAAAATTTGAAACCACGCCAACTGTTCATAATCTCCAAATCGACATAACTTTCCAAAACCACCAATTGGTCGTTGTCGCTCCTTTCGATTGAACTACTATCAATTGACGATAGCCCATAACGAAACGACCAATGATACGTTGTCTCCAGCCTCCAATCCGTTGGAAAAATGGTTGATTCATCTTTTTTTTAAATCATTGCATCGCAAGATCTAAAACTACAATCTTTCCGACGACGATTTTCAACAACCACTCATCCCATCATGGTCGCCCCTATGTGGGTCACCTTATGCCATAAAAAATTGACCTAGATTTGGTTGATTTATACCGTATTCCGGTAGCCTTATCTCAAAATTGAATTTTTCCCATTTCCGACGATGAAGGAGCAGATGGAAAGACAGAACAGTAGTCGTATGATAAACGAAAACAAAATAATTTCTTAAGAATTTGGAATTGATTGAAAAATCTCAATACAAAATCTTAAACTCTATTCAATTTTTAAAAAATCACAAACATAATAATCAGAATCATGAAAGCATAACAGAATTCATAGTTTGCAGTCGATTTTAGATAATAATTTTTAATTTATAGATTTCCTTTACCTCAGAGAGTTTTATTGATGGGGTACAAAATAAAATCGTCATTCTGCAAATTGGGACCATAACTCATATTTATAATTGCTTAAGTTTGTTTATTTTTAATTTGACCCCTCAACAAATCAGAAATTACATATGTGGTATTCACACTATTCTATTCATGACAATTAAACTCTTAAGTCAATTTTTTAATTCTAAATTTAACCATATTAATTTATGATTTATTTAATTGATGATATTAGACATTTATAATTACAATTATGGTCCTAAAATTCTAATAAACTAAACTTGAGATGAAATAAGTTTATTTGAGATTGATCAACTGGATAACCTTAATTAGTTGACTAAATTATGGCCGATCAACTAGGAGCGATGTTCGGATCAATTGAGAATAGTATCAATAGATTTCATTGATCAAATTATGTACTACTAGTCAATTGAAACCAGCCTTTTAGAGGTAAACATTATATTATAGTGTCTAAGGAATCTTAAAATGTGTTGGGCATCAATTCACATTATTTTGAAAAGGCATTGATTTGATTATAACTCATTGAGACCAAGTGTTCAAAGTATAACCAAGAGCTTGGATAAGTTTTATCTTACTAGAAATCCCTTGTTTCTGTCAAACTTTTTAGCTTGTGAAAAAATTTATCAATTTTGATATTGTTTTTTATTTATATATAAAGGTTTATCTCATTGTCTCATTTAAAATGATTATTTAGTGAATATTTAAAATCATCTTCTTTTTTCCATCTAGAAAGGCAATATCCATCCTTCCATATTCACCCGTAATAATGACATTATCCCCTCCTTTCCCCATGGATGCTCTTTTGTTGAGCCCACTAAAGAGAGAAAGAAAAGTAACTATAGAAAGAACAAACTCAAAGTTAGTTTTAAGGAATCCAACCAACTTATTAAACTATCACAATTGAAAGAACAATCACACCGAAACCTTTATAAACTTTTTAAAAAAGGCTAATTATTTCCATATGATCCAAATATGCCCACAGTTTAATGGCATTCCTCAGAACTCAGAAGTGACTGGTATTCCTTTGCAGGAGAATGGTTGTCCTATCCAGGCTAATCAAGGGATCTAAGCACAAACTCCAGTCCTTTAACTAATGCTCTCAGTTACCTTTTGCAGCTTTCCTCTAAATAGAGACACAGATAAATCCGATTCCACAGGCATGAAATGAACTTGAAAAGGCTGCAGCTTTGGCACTACAAGTAGCATGGAACAGCATCTCATCGTCGTCATCGTCCTGTAAACAAACTCTTAATTAACGAATAGGTTAGGATTAGGTGAATTGCCACTCCAGATTGCTTTTGTCTTGCTCCAATATTCCAATGCTCGTGCAGTCGACAGTAAGGCGAATCAAGGAATCTGAGTACTAGGAAAATCAAGAAGAAGGTTGGAGTTATGAACTCGAGCAGGGTTTGGTGATGCACCTTTTCCACCGTCCCACCACCGAAGGCCATGAATGAAAAGAAACTGGAAAGGACGAAGCCATAGGTAAATGTTGTGCCATGTGACTTGCGATCGACGATTCTGACGGGGACTTCCACTCACCAGAGAGCAGTAATTGGTTCCTTACCAAGTTAGGTACAGCCCCACCAACAGTTCTTGTGTATAGGTCGTCGTTCTCGGTCGATCAATCACGCTCGGAGAGTTCGATATGCATAGCATGGCTCGCATATATGTTTGAGATTCCCACCAAACGCACCTTCGAGTGCAAAAGGCATGGTGGATGCAGGTGGGCGCGGTGTGTTTTTGTTGGACGCACAACAGTTCACGTTGTTTCCTGCAGACAAAGTGATGATCAGCAAACCAAGGGGAACATCTTTTGATGTCTAGATCCCACATCTGATCTGATGCTAGTGGAGTGTAGACCCACATCTGATCCAATAATAGATTCTATGGCAGTAATAGATTGACTGCTACGCCACTTTGAAAGTTTGAAAGCCTGCATATGCATGGTGCGTGACGATCCGTGCTATCTTGTCTGTTCCAGAGCCACTAGGTTACGATCTACTTATGACAAAGCAATAAGAATGTGCATGATCAACGATCTAATCAATGTGACCTGTTGGGTGTTGTAGATGTGTTTTGTTGGAGGGAGGGGAATTGAAAGGCAGGGAAAGGTTAGACTTGTTTGATTGAGATTGTGGAGAAGAAGAGTTGGTGTTCATTCTCCAATCGAACAAGTTCATCACATGTTGAGCCACTGTTATCGTTAGGGAAGTTGAGTAGATCATCAAACTATAATTTTTTGATTTATTTTTTTACAGATGATGATATCAATCGTGCAGCACCGTTGAGAGGGCAAATTTTACTTTTTACTGAAAAATAATAAGTCATCAAGTATAGCTTTCTCTTCATCTAGTCCTACCAAAGAATTATAGATAAGCTTATGAAGCCCTATTTTTAAGCCATCCAAACAAAGTTTTGTAGATTGATTTAGACTCTAATCTTTCATCCTTGTTTTATTTCTCTCTCAATGTCCACTTGGAACAAAGGGGGATTAACGATATTAAACAAAGCTGAAGCCACTGAAGAAATTAATCCAAAGAAACTTGATTTAAAGCCACTACAAGCTGCTCGCTTAGTTTCAATTATTCAATATAAATTAAAGAGCGGATTGGACGCAACAGAGTAACAATGATGAACAAGACGAAGGCGCAGTGCTGCTCCATGTAGTTCTAGATGCTGCGGGTGCTCCGGAACGATCCCAAGGCCTTGACGGCCGCCGCTCTCAGCACGAACTGGTGGTACACGGCCGCCGCAAGTGCTCCGACGAAAGGACCGACCCAGAAGATCCACTGGATGCAACGACCAAATTAAGAGTAATTAAGCAGGTCGATCACTTGGCCGGAAAATGGAAGCTATTAGAGGTAACTAATTAAGGGAAGAGACTGACGTGGTCATGCCATGGCTTGCTGTGGTTGTAGATGACGGCGGCTCCGAAACTCCTCGCGGGGTTGATGCCGGTGCCGGTGATGGGGATCGTCGCCAAATGCACCATAAACACTGCAAAACCAATGGGCAGGGGAGCCAGGACCTATCACAGCCCCAAATGTTAGTTAATCGAGCTCCAGAGCGGTTTGGAGAAGATGAGTCAAGCGTAGATGAGGTGTGTATATATATATACATACCGGAACGTGGGAATCGCGCGCGCTGCGCTTGGGGTCGGTGGCGGAGAAGACGGTGTAGACGAGGACGAAGGTGCCGACGATCTCGGCACCGAGCGCGGTGCCCCTCGAATAGCCCGACGCCACCGAGTTCGCCCCGCCGCCGAACTGGTTGAACTGATGCTTCATGATGCCCTTCACGATCCCCACGCCGCAGATGGCGCCCAGGCACTGCGCCGCCATGTAAAGCACCGCGCGCACCAGCGACACCTTCCGTGCCAGGAACAGCCCGAGCGTCACCGCCGGGTTGATGTGCCCGCCTGAACTCCACCATCCAGAGCTCAAGATATTGACAACAGAAAGAAAAAAAAAACGATCCTAATCGACGCGCGCACCTGAGATGCCGGCGGTGCAGTAGACAAGGATAAAGATCATGCCACCGAAGGCCCAGGCGATGCCCAGCGTGCCGACGCCGCCGCACTCGTCTCCCTGCGACTGGACTTTGTACCCGATGACGGTGGCCACCGAAACGTAGAGGAAGAGCAGGGTAGCGACGAACTCGGCGATGAGCGCCCTGTAGAAGGACCAGAGCCTGAGCTCCCCAAAATCAAACAGGGGAGCAGGAGGAGGATCATGGTAGTCCTTCACCGGCGGGTGCTCCGCCTCCCCAACCACCTCCTTCGACATCTCCTATCTCTTCTCCCGCCACTAAGCTCCAGCCAGCAGAAGCAAACAGCTCTCTTTGACATGCAGTTGAAGAGGAGGCGAGAGAGGCGGTGGCGATTTATAGGGAAGGAAGGTAGGTTACTAGCTGTTCGTCTCGACAGCTAATCCATGTGAGGAAGCAGGTCATCGTGGCGACGGCGATCTACATCCTTCTCCACACATGGACAGTCATGTCCTTCAATCAATTCGACGGATATGTTTTCATGTTTATCTGTCGCATAAATTTAAAAATACGAACTGTTCCTCACTCAGCGATCCTAAATTTTTCATCCAAAAAAAAAAACAAATCTTACATTTCATCGTAATGATTAATATCATACATTTATTGCGTGTCCCCGTGATGATTCATCGCGTACTCATGTTATCCGTGAAACGCCGTTGCATGCTTGCTCGTCGGAAGTGGACCAGAAAGCCTGTCATCCAACTCAGCGGGCAGCGGGCAGCCACGCCGAAAGTATGCGGCCGCAATTGTGATCGCAGAGAAATGACGGCTGAACCGGGCGGCCCGACTCGGTGCCGGCCGTGCACTGAAAGGGTTGTTCCTGTCGGGGACCACCAATGATGACGTCACGCAGCCACCGCATCCGAGCTGTGGATGGATCGTGGAGCGGCAGTAAGTGACGTGGATCACCATTTGCACGGGACCCACTGATCACCGAACCGGCCAGATAGAAAAGTTTGTATTTCCGAATTTAGCTGTGGAATCTATAAAAATTAAATATATGAATTATGAAGAAAATATAGAGAATAATGAGAAGTAATCGTCGAAGTGGTTAGGCACGATGATTAACGGACGGAATGATTGGCAATGCGGACAGTTGGCTTGACTTGGCCGCAACTGCCGCATGTTCGTGGCATTTTATGCACGTTGGACAAAAGGAAATAGTTGCGGAATATAATGGAAGATAGATATATAGATATATAGATAGATACACTCACATGCATCGGATACGCCTTTGTCTCGAGCATGTTCGCTCGCATATTTAATTGCATCCCTCCCCCTCTTCTATTCCTCTCCAAACAACCTTTATCGATACATACGCACTCGATTTCAAAACATACTAGATATATCGATCATGATTTTACGGTTGGCTCGGTCGCTCGACTACTATTTCATCGATCGGGGGACATAGTTTTCACGGCCTCTTGATTGTAATTTTATGTCTAGCTAGCTTGCCGTTCGATGATTTTATGATCAGCTAATTGAGTGACTTTAATTTTTTATTTATTATTTATTTATTTATTTTTTTATTTTATTTTGGTTTGATTTAGGTAAAAAAGGTAATATATTAGATAGAGCCATTATTTTAAAAAGTTATATTATAAATAATTAAGGTATTTTTAAAAGTTGAATGCGACATAATAGTTTTGAATAAATTTTGATTTTGACCGTACACAAAATTGTCTTGGTGGTTAAAAATTACACAATAATATACGAATCGATTTATAAATTAAACTGTGCGTGATTTCTGAATAAATAAATACATATTGTTAAAGTAAGTACGACCGGATGAAAAATAATTACTGTGTAAATTAATTTATAAATAAAAAAATAGAAGCGGATTTATGAATAACTTATAATATAGTTTCACAGAAATCATCAAAAATTAAATTTTAAACCTTCCGAAAGAATTTCATTTCATTTCATTTTACAAAATATTAAAATGGGCTTACTTGATAGGGCTTTGCTTCGGATTAAGCAAAACATGGCCGAAAGCTTTCATGGGCCACCTTCCTGATGGAAAAATGCTCCACGATAAAACAAACCAGCCCCCTGGGCTTTGCTTGTCAAAGAAAAGCCACGTGAGAAAAAGGCAAAGCCCCACCTTCCTGATGATCCTTTTGCAAAAATCATCAAATAGACCTTCATCACACTATCAAATTGGCATTTTTTTATTATTATGATAATATCTTTATTTTCAATATTATTATAAAAAATAAAACATAGTTGCTAAAATATATAACGGCTACTTTAGGTGGCTGCTATAATAATTGTTTCACTCTGATTAAAATTATTATACATAAAATATTATTATATTAAAATATTTTTTATCAATTTAATTAAAATTATTTAAATTCTATCCAAATTATTTTAAAATTTTTATAACAACTTACTAACTGCAACAATTCTATAATAGTATTGTATGAACTATTATAATATTATAACAACTACTAAGTAACTATTAAAAAATTTTAAAATGATTTTAATAAAATTTAAGTAATTTTGAGCATATTGGTAAAGAATATTTAATATAATAATATTCTATGTATAATAATTTTAATTAAAATAAAATATCATATTTTATCATTTTGTAACAATTATAAAGTAGTTGTTATGTGTTGCAGTATTAAATCATGCCCACTGCATCAACGTTGAAAGTATAAGTATTCTTGAAATACAAATACGATAGGATGTCCATTAAATGATTTTTACGAAAAGGACGTCCATTTACTAATTTTTTAAATATGGGACTTCCTTTTTATTTTTATCTTACTATTTAACAACATAGATGCAAATGAGTCTTGATTTGACCTAATTGGTCTCTTTAGGTGTGAGGCACCTTCCTAATTATGTGAGAATCAATCAGTTAATTCTTCATTGTTATACAGTTTCGTTATATTATTGTTCAATTGACTTATTTTCTACAGTAAAAGATAGAATTCGTCATCCAGCAGTTCTATACAATCGACTCCACGACTATCTATAAGGAGGTAAATCAGAAAGCTACAGTTGATCATTACAAAAAAGGATACTGTCTTGGCCAATTAACTTATTCTCGTGCTGATTTAGGGTTGGAAAAATACTTTAAACAATTCATAAAAATTAAAATATACATAGATAGAGAAAGCCTCATTCGCTATATAAGCGAGGAAGCATCTTTCGCTCCAAAAGAAGATAAACAGAAAAATTCAAGAAGATAATCTACATAAAGGAGGAAGCATAATTCGCTCCAAATAAATCACTGATTTTTAAAATATAAATGGAAGAATTAGGGTTTAGACTTTAGGATATATGGTTTAGGGTTTAGGGGAGACTAATAAATTATTTTGGGAAGCTACATCTTTATTTCCTAAGATGTGTTGGACCCCAAAGTATACAGTATTTAATTTCAAATTGTTCAACGTAACAAATCCACAAATAAAAATATAGATACATATATATAATGATTTAAACCTTATATGGTGAATTTAATATTTAAATTATTGTTTTATAATGATATTTATCTTGTTCTTAGAATTAAATTTATTTTTATTCGGCAATTTCATTAAGTTATAATAGTGCAAGAAATTTTTATTAAATTTAATTTTATTAATTGTGATTATGTCGTGCAATGTGCATATCTTAATTATCCAATTAATTCGTGGTCAATTCAGATAGGTAGCGCCCATATGGTCATTTGAATGGGTACAGATTTTAAATTTAAAAAATTAAAAAATTAATTAATTAATAGATAATATCCTGAGTTAAGTATGATAATGATAGACTGTGAATATTTTAACTGGAACGGAAAGAAAGGTAAAAATAAAATAAAATTCCATGCCATCATAAAAAAAGCATATTTTTTTAAAAAAAAAAAAAGTATATCAAAAAGATATTTCATTATAATGTTTCATCATGAAAATACTATTATAATAACTTTAATTAAAGTTAATTAATATAAGAGAAAGCAAAATGACTTTAAATATTAAAAGGACACGTGTATTTCAAAAACAAAAAGAAGAAGCCAGAATCAATCTCTTCTCATTAAGTCTTTTTTTTAATGGAATATACATTAAATATGCTGATTTTTTTATTGATAAAATGAATATTTGATATCTACTTTAGGGGACAGTCAAAGAAAGAATGATAATCTAAAAAATGAGAGTCTATTGTTTAAGTAGATGGCAATTTAAAATAGATTAGAATAGCTGGCATAAATATGATATCAAGGATATATTAATTAATTAATTAATTAATTAACAATTTAGCTCTGTACCATATCATTAATACTGTGGTTAGGGGCAAAAGACAATCGATCTATGTGAACTTTACAATAGAAAAATAAAAAACTTTGAGGCTACCAACTTTGTATAGTAAAATGATTAAAGTGTGTGAGAGTGGTTGCAAAAAGAATCATCGGGCTACGATACAACAGTAAGATGTCTTTAGAGAAATTTAGAGTATTATAGTTCGATCCCCAATTAGAATATAGTTGAATGTTTGATTTGGAGGAAAAATTTATATTGAGAGCTCCATGGTTGAAACAATTATATATATATATATAATTAAAAGAAAATATAGATGATATTATTTGTTTTATATTTTAATATTTAAATAATATTTTAAAATAGATAGTAGAGGACTATATATTTTAAGGGTATTTATTTATAATAGTTAAAATTAATTAAAATAAGTAAAGTTAGCTGCATTGAAACTACTCTAACACTATTTTTAGATAAAAAGATAAAATTAAAAAGAGTTTTTTTTAACAATAAAAAAAGAGCACTATGAATTTTTTTAAATGTCAAATGAAAATTCAAAATTGTACGCGTCCTTCGAGAACTTTCCTTTAGCTGTGTCAGTATTTTATTCAATCATTTCGCATAACATAGTTGAAGAATCTATTGGCCCCTGGAAAAACAATAAAATAAGATGAGATAATCATACAATGAGAGATTCGATTCTCTAGTAAGATATATCATACAGTACGATGGTGTTCCAACTATTAGACTGTCTGGTTTGAAATTTCAAAATTTATCTGATCGACGTGTTTATGATACAAATTAGATATTTAAATGATAAGAAATGATATACAACATGAAAAAAATATAATATGAAATTAATATGACATATTTAATTGTATGATTGTAAATTTTAGATGTAAAATTTATTGCATGCAGTGTGTCATGTTGATTTCGTATTATATATTTTTTTTTTATGTTACATATTATTATTCTTAAATTATATAAATTATTTAAATATATATATATATATATATATATATAGGATTGATATCCTGCGCGACGAAAAATCCCGACTCCCGTGCGCGACACCCGACCCACGCCCACTGCCGCCGCTCCCGTTTCGCCGTCCGGCCACCTCCGGCCGTCGGACCGGCCCCGATCGACGCGCTACTCGCCGGCGCGTCGATCGGCGTCGGTCCGGCGGCCGCCGGTGGCCGGACGACGGCGAAATCGGCCGGAATCCGAGACCACAGTGGCCGGCGGCGATTCCGGCCAAATCGCGGCCGGAATCCGGAGATCCTTCCCCGGCCGGTCTCCAGCCGGAATTTGGCCGGATTCCGGCCGCGATTTGGCCGGAATCGCCGCCGGCCACTGTGGTCTCGGATTCCGGCCAAATTCGCCGCCGTCCGGCCACCTCCGGCCGCCGGACCGACGCCGGTCGACGCGCCGGCCAGTGGCGCGTCGATCGGGCCCGGTCCGGCGGCCGGAGATGGCCGGACGGCGATGAAATCGCGGCGGCAGTGGGCGTGGGTGGGAGAGCGGCGGTTTCCGGCCGATTTCGCCGTCGTCCGGCCACCGGCGGCCGCCGGACCGACGCCTGTCGACGCGCCGGCGAGTGGCGCGTCGATCGGGGCCGGTCCGACGGCCGGAGGTGGCCGGACGGCGAAACGGGAGCGGCGGCAGTGGGCGTGGGTCGGGTGTCGCGCACGGGAGTCGGGATTTTTCGTCGCACAGGATATCTAAAACGAAATTCTAATCTCTAAACGCACCTCCATTTTGGGTATTATTATTCTTATGTAATAAAAAGTGAAATCTACCATCTTAACCTCCGAAAAAATATTAGACTCCACACCATGAAACACATGTTCATGTTACAAGAACATAATTTATATTATGAATTTGTATATACTTAGAAAATTTTCAATGTTATATGTGGCAAAAAAAGAAAGTGAAACGTTCATCGCGAACATCTTTCGATGTCTAACCAAATGACGTCTTCAAATGATAGGAATTCATATTTTTATATCATAATTTATCATTCAAGTATTAATTTGACTATGTTCTTGATAATAAATTTTCAATATTATAGGTCTTATATATGAAGATGATTTAGAGTTGACTTGGCTTCTTTATCTTTCATAATCTTGATAAATCTTATAAAGAAAGATGCGCACCTGTCCTTAGACTATCAAATCATGGTATGGTATAGCAATTTACAATATTTTTAAAATAAACAATATTCAAGAATTAAAAGAGTTGAAAGTAAAGTTGAAATAACCGACTAAATAGAATAGATGATAATTAAAGATTATTTTATTTTATATATATATATATATATATATATATATACGAGTTTGATATCCTGCGCAACAGCCCGCTGCGCGCTCGTGCGCGATCCAATCTCAGCCGTCCATTTCTCGCGATTGCACAGTGTTTCTCCTCGGACGTTCGCCGATTCCCGGCGTCCGTTCATCGCCGTCCGACCACCGATTGCCGCCGGACCGGACCCGTTGGAACCGCAACTCACCGGCGGTCCGGTGGATGCCGGAGTCCGGCCCCGATTCGGCCGGAATCCGATCGGATTCCGGCGAAATCGACGAACAGGGCGTCTGCTGTGTTTCGGCCCGGAATTCTGGCCGGATTCCGGCCCAATCCGACCGGAATCCGGTGCCGATGTGTTCGCCGTCGAGTTGCGCTTCCAACGAGCCCGGGATGGTGGCCGGCGGTGACCGGACGGCGAAGAACGGCGACGATGAACGGCGGGAGGTCGGGCGGTCGCGTACGGGAGTCGAGATTTTCCGTCGCGCGGGATATCATTTCTATATATATATATATATATATATATATATATATATATATATATATAGTGTTGTAAGAGTATAGTCCTATCTTCTGCAAAAGGTGGAATTCGTCACCTTAGCGGTCCCACGACCATTTGTGAGGAGGTAAATCGAGAAACTGCAGTTGGTCACGATGCAGGAGGGTATTACCTAGCTTCGCCAGGATTCGAGTATAGTCCTATCACTTTTAGATGTGGTAGATGTGATTCATGGCACCACATTTAGTGGCAATTGGATTTGTACTAGCATCAATAAGATCGAAACCACAAGGGCTTGATTTATCATAGAAGCCAACACTTAGAAATTTTATTGGGTTATTAGGGCTAAATTGTTATAACTATCTTTTTTTATCTAAAATATTTATGTAACATGTAGTTAATGTTTATCCTGTTTTGTAGGTTTTGCTATGTATGATCATCCAAATTTGAGGTCATTTTAAGGATCTAAAATAGAATACCTCGGTTATGATGTAATGATAAGATGTTCAATAAATTAATTAAGTATTTATGGTTTGTATTTCAACTCTGACACATTATAAAGTATTTTCTCCTAGGACGTTGGTTACTAGATGAGAAACTGTTTATGTTTTCAAATTTATCTAATAGGTGAATTAAGAGGAAGACAACTCATCATTAGTTGGATAAAGATCTAGATATCTGCATTATCAAAAAATAAAAATCTAAAATGGAAGTGAAATACTTCCATGTTAAAAAAAATAAGGAACTTGTTAAAGAAGTTAGTGTAAATGAAAAAAAAAATGAACTCCAATAGAGATGAAAGTTTAGTCTCACATTGTGAGTTTTGGGATAACGTAATTGATTTATATTAAATCATAATTTTTGATGTTGTGAACATATATAGATGAGAGACTCTCTCTCATATGTGCACCCATAGAAAATGCATATTCTGAATCTAGATTACACTAAACCTAGTTGATTTGTATGTGAGTGCGAATCAGTCGAAGTAAAAATTATCCAAGGACCAACTAGCATTTTGTCATATGGACTATTCTCAAATGTGTAACAAACACATTAATGTCTGACCTAAAACGATTAGACATGACATTAATGGATGCCATATAATTACTCAGTCATTCAACTATTGGCGGTTTAAGCCAACTAAATGAAATGAATGATCATTACTCAGTCATTCAATGTTGAAGTTCGGAGCTAATAAAAAGAGGCTTCTTCATTGGATAGAATGGAGAACACAGAGTAGAGTAGAGTGCACAAAGCACAATGACTTTCATCCAACTTCATTCCTCATGATTTCCACTTTTCTAACAGACAGTTTTGCTCGGCAACTCTTTTTGTTTTCCTAGTGATAGCATTTAGATACAATTCAATTTGTCATGTACAACTAGTGCTTGGTTGCAAATGTGATCGAGCCATTATATCCTAAAAAATAGATGTCCAACGACACCTCTAAGTACCATTCAAAGGAGATGAATCTATTTTAAGGAAATGACTCAACAATGCTCAACACACCTCCTTGGTCGATAGCCTTACCCTCTTGCGCAGCAGCTTGACCTCCTTGGCTAACGTCTTTATGCGAGATAACTCGGCCTCCTTTCTCTACCCCCACTCGGCAACTCAACCCCTTCGGGCCACTTGACAACTCGGTGAATCTAGCAACTCGACCATCCTTAATAGCTTGACTATCCTATGCAGTTCGACCTTTTTGAATGAGTCAAGTTGAAATTTTTAAGCTTGAATTGCAGTTTAGACAAATCAAACCCAATCCATTGAGTTTTCTACCTTTAAATTTAAATTTTGAAGAAATAAATAAATTTTATCAACCTGTGGGCCAACCCAAGCCTGCCACGAGCCAACCCACATGGGTCGCGGGTCTAGGTGAGTTAACCCTATCTAAATCCACCTTAAAATAAGTTGATATACAATTTCAACCCAATCCGCCTAAATGATTTGGCGGGACGAGCCAATCCGACAGACCCAACCTAAATTGACGACTATAATTGCACCAATTGATTAGTAGATCCTAGTCGAACTGGTCAATCGATTCCGAACCATTTTGTTCACTAGCCAGGGTCGAGTAATCGATTGCACCAATCAATTGCCCCAATCGATTGCTCACCAACAAACCTAGAATTCAAGATTTAGAGTTTGTCAATGGATTGATAAACTTCACCAAGACTGAATTCGATTGTTAACTCTAATTTCAGTCTTTTCCAAGACTGAATTCACGTTTTGCCTAGTATCTGGTTGACCTCAACCTACTATGACTTCTTTTGCCCAACATCTAGTCATTCGTGACCTACTGAAATTTTTTGTCACCCAACATTTGATTAATCTTGGCCTGCCAGAATTTTCCATTGCTCAGCATCCAATTAACCTTGACATGCTAAGACTTTCTATTCCCTATCATCCGATCAATCTCAACCTGTCAGAACTTCCGTCATCACCAAGTGTTCGATCATACATGATCCACTTGGACCTTTCATCTCTTATTAAGTGTCTGGTCCATCTTGATTCACTAGAACTTTTCTCTTGCCAACTTCTCATTGGACTTTTTATCACTAAGTATCTGATCAACTTTGATCCACTTGGAGTTTACTCTTATCAATTTTTCGTTGGATTTATGATCATCAAGTGTTCGATCAACCTTAATCCACTTGGATTTTTCTCTTGCTAATTTTTCATTGGACTTTCGATCACTAAATGTCCGATCAACTTTAATCCACTTGAATTTTTTTCTACTGTTAAGTATCCAGTCAACTTCGATCTACTTGACATCAAACTAATATATTGATCAAACATGGAATTCCAACTCGAATCAACTCGAATTAGCCAATCTTAACCTAAGGCTGATTGCACCAATAAGCAACTTAGTCTTCCTTGACAACTTCACATACCCAGCACAGCTCGATAATAAGTCAAGCTCATTTTGACGGACTAAATAAGTCTGAATTTAAATTTAATAATTTTTTATTTATGTCCGACAATAATCTTAAATAGAGTAAGTTTGTGCAACAGATACACTCTACGATGGCTGTAGATCATACCTTAGATGAGAAGGTACTATAAAGAGGGTAGATCGATAAAGTATTCATAAAGTAGTTGTCATAGCAAATCCCTGCCTCTGCCTCTAAAGATACAAATTAAAGGTGCTAGATATATAGCAAGATCGAGGACTTAATTCATGAAGGAACAAGAAGATGCCTAGCTCTATGGTTGTAAAAAGAGTCGATGAGGATGCCACAAAATAAAAAAGTGCCTTTGGAGAGAAAGAAAGAAGTTCCTTCAGAGGAGGAGAAGTCTGATAAGGTGCCACTGCCACAAGAGAGGAAAATACGTACCTTTAGAGCGATGAAGAAGTTGGGAATAAAGTTGTGCATTAAAAGTATATATTAATTGACCAACAAAATTGTGAAGATAAATAAGATCGTTTTTTTTAATATGTCTAATGTATATATTGATGCGGGTGTGGTGAAGGACATGGCTTCCTTTGGGATAAAAGTCAAGAGTCATACGAAGGTCAAGGTCTAGGCCGATGTGACAAGACGGATCAACACGGACTCAATCCCACCAAAGTAGGATATCTATCACCCCGGGCTTAGATTGTACTTCGGGCGCAGTATGAGCTCAGTCCTAGGTTCGACTTGGGCTCCTGAAGTCATCTCAGTCAACCTCGTCTCAATCATCTTAATTGTCTCGTCTCAACTAGCCTCGTCTCAGCCGTCCCAATCGTCTCATCTCGGCGTCTTGTCTTGGCCATCTTCATCTCGGCCATCCCAGTCATCTCGTCTCGGCCACTCCATCTCGCTTGCTCTCATCCTGGGTTCTGCCTTCATGTCTTTGGTGAACTGTTATATATCTTACATGGTCTGCTAAAGGAGAACGTGAATATTCTCATACACGGGCGGAGTCACGTTGTATGCTACCCGGGCTATAGCCCGGGTAGCTCGATGTGAAAATCCTTAAATTTACAGAAGGGATTTTTTTTTTTTAGAAAACGAAGGAGACAACCCGAGTTGTCTCGTCGGAACAATCCACAGTCGGAGATCAGCCCGGGTAAATCACCCGGGCTGGCTCCGCCATTGTTCTCATAGACATGCAACAGTCTAAGGACATACAAGCAGTCACGAGGTTGTTAGACTCGGTCCCCTCGGATACCTCTCTTTCTGCACATAAGGCCAAAAGGAAATGGCTGTCGAATCTGATCTCCTTTGTAGGTTGCTATAAGGGCTCTATCTCATCCGATATAAAGATGCCTTGAGTAGACTATAAAAGGTTTAGCCCACCGTCTTATTCCAGGTTCAACTCCGAAAACTCTACTAGTATTATCTTCTTTCTTGCCTACTTTTCATCATCTTCCTCAGAATCATAACTTGAGCGTCAGAGTGATCTTCGCCTACTTTTCATCATCTTCCTCAGGAACTCCTTGGTACCAGTCTAACCTCTTCTTGAAGTATGTTTTAAGTTCTAATTATCGCTCATGTCCTAACTCATCCAGGAGGTCGTCCATGTCGATCTGCTCGCTGATTGATGGCTTGACCCTTCACGATTTTTGACTCGAACATACATGTTTATTCAAATTTTAACAATCAATAACCTCATTGTTTTTAAACATACGACTGCATACTTGTTGGTCAAAGTTCAAATGTATAAAACTAAAGTTCGACAAACACACATTTAAATGGAAATGAAGCATGTCTTAATTATAATCTATATCAAAATTACAACTAATACTACATATTCATTCAAGCAAATATTTTCTTAGCTAATATCTTTTGTTCGATGCATGCTGAATAATGTTTCTTCTCCTGTCTCGTCCAACTTCCTTTTAATCATGAGCGAGAAGAAAAATCAATTTTAGCAATAAAAGGTGCGAGCAGCTTTATAAGATCGTAAAAGTATTATTTTCCTTTTTTTGAAAAAATAAATATTAATAAAAGATATTTTAAATAATAAATATCAGAGTTAGGTGGCAGCTGTTTAATTAAATTAATTATTTATCAAAGTCGAGTCGAAAATTGGCCTTTAATTTTATTTTTAATGTCGTGGTTCGTTATCGTGACTCGAAGAGAATAAAGACAGCGATATGTGTTTCCTGTAAAGGATGCGAATGGTTCCCAAAAAAAAATCTGCTGCTCGAGCTCCTCCAGGCGCCGCTGGGTTTTTTACCTGATACGGTAATTTGGTGCCCGGAGCAGATCGGCGCTGAGCCCGCGCCAGCCCGGCCCTCAGGCTCCATCGTTCTTCTCGCCAATTGCCATGGCCCAGATCAGCGAAGCCTCCTCCCCCGGCCGGACCTCCTCCTCCTCCGTCCCTTCGCCCGCCCACAACAGCAGGGCCACGGCGGAGGAGGTCTGGGAGGAGATCAGTCTAGGCAGCCTCAGCCGCGACGCGCCTGACCCACTCTCCCTCGCGCCCAACTCCCTCTCCCTCCACAACATCCTCATCTCCCGCGGCGCCGGCGCCGCCGCTTCCCACCGTTGCAGTTTCTGCCGCTTCCACCGTCGCCAACACTGAGGGCGCCGGAAACGCCGTCGCCGTCGACCCCCGCAAGAAACGAATGATGAAGAATCGCGAGTCGGCGGCCCGATCCAGGGCTCGGAAGCAGGCACTCCCTCCCTCCCTATCTTTGCCTTCCCCGGCCCTGTTCCTTTTTGGCCCTGACACAGTCAATTTATTCAACAGGCTTACACGAACGAGCTGGAGAAGGAAGTGGATCATCTCGCGAAGGAGAACAGGAGGCTCAAGTTCAAGTATGAGATGGTAAACAACTATTCATCTTCTTGTTTGTAAGTTTGTAATTACATAAATATATACATGCTTTCATTCGGATCTACAGCTGCTTAAGCAAACCCTCGCCGCTGGACTTCCAGAGGTCAAGAAGAGGAAGATCCAACGAACTGTATCTGCTCCATTCTGAAGGAGAGACCTAACTAAATTCTCTCTTTCTTTCTTTCTATAAATACACATATGCATATATATATATGTGAGAGGACAGCCAGCAGGGGGGATTTCACAGATTTTGCTTGTGTATATATGGCAAACTTCAGAGGAACGAGACCGCATATATTTGGTATCTAAGTAGAACAAAACCTCTAGAGGTTGAATCTAACGAGCAAGCTAAGCAAGCGTTTTCTCCTGATTGTTTAAACCTTGTCTGCTTGGCAATGTCTATCATCCCTGTGCGAGGCGAGCATCGATCGACGACGGAGTAATACTTTCCCCCCATTGTTGTGCAGGAAGCTGAACTACTACTCTCTGTCGCTGTATTAATTGTCTTCGCATTTGGTTTCTTGGCTGACGATGATGCGAGTCACGGTTTCCAATTTTACAAGTTCCAAAGAAACTCCCACACACACATACACACACACACATAAACATCATTGTTAATGCGCCACTATTTGTCACGAATAATTTTTAAAGCTTCATATGGCACCGGTGCAGAGCGTGGACCAGTAGCAGCGGCCTATCAAATCATGTCCTGTCGCTTTCCAGCTTCATGGCGCGCATTATTTTGTTGTGCAAATTTCAGCAGAGATCTACTCCGAAGTGATTTTTTTCCTTCTCTTTATCCTTCGTGGTGGTGGGCCCGCGGGGATATAATGCATTGTGTTTTATTTATTTGCAAAAGAAAGGGTTAAATAAAGGGTGGTTAAAGATCGAGGAGTTAATTAAGGGGAAAGAAAATTATGCGGAAAATTGATAAACTTAGACTGAGGCTGGCTCCTGAGGTATGTATATTATATTTCTGGGGAGCAAGTGTCGGAATGGCAGAAAGTGTCCGTACGGCGAGCAAAAATTAAAAAAGCTTTCGCTTTCGCTGAACCCTAAACTTGGGTTAAATTAGGATAACGGACCTAATTAAATTTATTTGTTTTTAAAATATGCATTAATTAGTTCTATTAGATCGATTTGATTTGTTCAGTTTTAATACTATACTCATCAGCCTTAAACTACTGATCACCATCCAAGTAATTAAACTGATTAAGTTGCAAAGGTGCGTACGTTAGCTAAGATGCATGGCATGGGATGAACGTGCCAATATTCTTTCATACAAGACAATAATACCAAAGAAGCCCATTCCTCCTTGTTCTGGCCTGTTCGATAGGCCAGAACAAGGAGGAATGGGGCTTTAATTTCTGAATGCGAAAAGCAGGGCATTGGTATAATTAACAAGATGTTTGATATGATGTAGATTCTTTCATACATGTCGAGACACTTCTTTAGATAGATAGATAGATAGATGGATATACTGGCCCTTTGGATGGTTAAGTAATCGGTTGTTCAAATAGTCTTTTAGATAGATTTAGTATCTCTCGGTTGTCCTTTAGGTAATTAGCACTTTTTTTAATAGGGCTGTACGATTCAAGTCGATATGAAAAATATCGAATTAGGATTGAGATTTTAAAATTAAGGTCAGATCGGATTGGACCTGAAATTTAACTTAGAAATTTTTTGAGTTGGGTTGGATTCGGATTCACCTAAATTAAGAATCAAGTCACCCATCAACTCAAATCCCACCTGACTCATTATTTTTTTATATTTTAATTTTTAGGACTAAACGCTTAGGGCCTAATCATATAGCCCATTAATGATGAGGATGTTCGATAAAAACCCTGCAATAAATGATTGATGATTCTAGTAAAAAGCAAATAATTGAAGTTTGTTAATTAAAGGTTTTTCAAAGCTTTTAGATTTTTTTTTATTTCATACATTGTTTCAAGGTTTGACTCACAAAAAAAAATAAAATGATGAAGAATTGAAGCTCAAAATTTAAAAGTTATTTTGTGATATTTGAAGACTTTTTGATTTTATATTGATATCATAAATTTTCATTTTGTAATATTTATTTTATGAAAGATTTAAATTGTTTAAATAATTATTTTTATGGAGTCAATAATAGTTTAGATAATTAAAATTTTAAATTTAAATATTCAAATAGGAGGTTTGTTATTATGTGTCTAAATTAAAATATTATTATTATTATTATTATTATTATTATTATGTATTGTGAATTTTTATTTTATTAAAAAATGAAAAGAATAATATGGTATGATAAAAAATCAGATCTGATTGAAGGGTTGGATGGATTATTCAGATAATTGGTTTGGATTCAAGTTTATATTTATAATTTTCAAATTGATTCGGATTCAAATTTAGATTTTTTTATAATACTCTTATTTCAATCCAATTCGATCCCTCTGATTCATAAGAATTGACACCCCTACTTTTTTTAAAAAAGAAATTATAAGATTGAGATAAAAAATTATACTCTTTCTGTTTAGATGATGTTTTCTTATATGGGTGCTTATGATCTATCATAATCTTTGAGATACAACAACCTTCAACTTAGAATAGAAGAACTATAGATTTTGAGAATGTTGGGCTTTGAACACCTTAGAATTCTATAAGAGAAATAAAAAGGAAAACAATCATGATGGAATTATTATTTAGACAGGATCGGATTCATATATAGGTTTAGGTGACGCCCCTACCTGATTTGATTATTTTATGTGTGCAGGTGAAAATGGAACAATTTAGACAGCTTTAGAGAAGTAAATTATTTGATAGAAAATAATGTATAAGGTGACCTTTTATAATAAATTATTAAAAAAAAAACCCCTTTTAATAAACACTCTTTGATGTAAGTGTCGGTGCACGTGCGAAGCAAAGAGATGATGAATAGAAGAGGTGAACACAGCTCGTGCTTGCGAAAATAAAATTAATATTTTTTACTGTAATTTTGGTAAGAATGAAAAAAAAAATAACGACCCAAATATTTATGTGATTTGTTAGTCCCTTCTACAACATAATCTATAATTTTTTTTATAGATCATTCCCAAAATTCTCTAACTGTTTTCTTTGCAATCAAGAACTTAAGGTAAAGAAACCTAGCTGTCTTAACTAATAGAGGTTGAAAGTTTTTATAAGATCGAAACTCAAGAATAACAAAGTATTGGTGCGAAAGTTCCGGCTATTATCATTTCGTAATAATCTCCTCCGTATGAAAAGAATCTGTGACTCATCTTACTGAATTGACCATTAGTCGACTGTTATGCACTATTAATCGACTTTTATAATTAATTCCAGTAGATTGCAATTGTTTTTTTATATTTCCTTTGATAATTATTTCATCCTAGGTTCGTCGACCAATTCATAATAACCACCCAATCAATTGGCTTGGACTAAATCTAACAAATCGCAACCTTGATAATTGTTTCATCCAATCTGCATTCATTGAACGCTCATAGTTAATAAAAAAATATAGGATTTTGTCAATTTTGAGTCAATTTTCTAGTCAACCCAACTATCTATTGTTTAAAGTACTCTTTCAATTGACCGATTAGTTGACTATAACCTATCGAATGATCTAATTCATCTAAGTTGAGATATATTTAATTAGAGTATATTTTTCACTCAACTCTTGGATTACCATGTCATTATCTTTTGCCACGAGTTATTCTGTTATCAAGATTCTAGTTCGTTGGATGAATCTGATCCTTAGCTTTTTATTCTATGTCGTCCTCACTCCACTTATGTAATTTGCTTTTAGTCATCTGCCTAGTTTCTCAAATTCATCAAGCCCTTAACTCTCTTCTATTTTATTTGCTTCGCTTACATAGTCTGCTTTCTAGATACAGTCGCACTCTGATACTCTTGGGTATTCCGTATCATTCTTTTCCGATCTATATAAATCTAAGCGATTGAATAAGTATGAATTTAATCATGCTAAGTCATCTACACATTTCATATATGTCTCCCTAAATAGTCAAACACACATTAAGATATAAGCAAAAGCTCAATTTAAATTTTTTATTCAATCATAAAAAATTTATGATCGCACTAGGCTAACTATGATATAATTGCATAAGTACTCTGGTGGTAAAAAATAAAATATTTTTTTTAAAATGATCATGATTCAAAATGGCTTAAGGAATAGGTCATTAAGGCCTATGCCTAGGGCCCCAATAAATTGGGGCCTATTATTATTTAAAAAATTTTTATTTTAATGAAATTTTTTTTATATCAATCAAACAGAGCGATCGTTTTACGAGACCGCGATGTTTCGATTTTCGCAGGGTCACATCACGCCTGCATGACTACACATAAGAATTTGATGTCGCTTCGTGCATTTGATGTACTGCTCACGCATGCACGCCTGCATGTATGAGAATTAATGACATGACTGAATTGATGCATCACTCTAAAAACAACGATAAGACTTACGACTAATTAATTTTATATTAATTATAATCATTATATTATTATAAAAATATAAAATTCTATTTATATGTCAATACAAGTAATTTTTTTTAATCTCATTTTATATCTTCATTCTCTCAAGAGCTAACAGATCAATACTATGTGCTCTATAATTTTCTTTCTTGATCGATGATTTTCTAAAAGGCATCCTTCTCCACAAAGCTTAGTCCTCCACTCCTCCTTCACTCGGTAATATTTTTTTCACTCTTTTTTTTCTTCTAATCTTCTTCGAAATAGTTTTTTAATTCTGTATAAATTGTAAATTATAGATACAATGAATAGTATTTTTTTCTCATTTTTTATGCAAGTAAATTATTACCATCACAAACCTGATTTATGTGCTTAAAATGTCATAAAATATGATTCTTAAATTATTAATATCGTTACTGTTCTTGCTCTCATCCATATACCTATTATCCATGTCAGCCTTATTTTTTTTTACAATTTAGCTTTTTTATTTAGCATAAATTATGCTACTATAACAATAACTCATGGTGTATCATTTTTGTCCAGGTTTTATTTACACTTAAAAATTATTGATCAAGTAGATACTTATATTTTCTTTTTTATTATTTTTTAATTTAAATATGTCTACTAAAAAATATAATTCTGGATATACAAAACATATGAAAAAAATAGAAGAATTTATTCAATCTCAAAAAGGTGCACTTGATAGGTTTATTACTAATAATCAAAATTAAAATTTAAAAAATAATATAATTAAAAATTTAAATGAAAAACAAATTAAATTTTCACCTGAAGATAATACTTTAGGACAAAAAAATCTTGTCAAGAATTTTCTAATGATCACAAATCTAATTCATCAAATATTAATATCAACGAAGAAGATAATAATAATTCAAAAAATGAAGACGACTTAGTAGATCATGAAGATATTTTTTTAATAATATTGATGAAACTATTATTAAAAATATATATGATCCACCACAATGAAAAAATATAAATACAAATTTAATTGATTTATTAGTTGAAAAAAATCCAATTAGAGAAATCAATATTTCTTTTCCAAATGATGAAAATTCTAGACATTTTTCTATCATTCATTACATTCAAAAATTACCAAATGGAGAAAAAATATGATAGAAAATGGTTAATATATTCTAAAGAATTAAATAAAGTATTTTACTTTTGTTGTAAATTATTTAGTCAAAAATCAATTACAATTCAATTACCAAATGAAGGATGTCATGATTGGAAAAATCTTAGTGCCAAGTTTAAAAGTCATGAAATAAGCAGTGAACATATTATAAATATGAATATTTAGTTTGATATTGAAATGAGATTACTTAAAAATAAAACTATTGATCAAAATTTACAAGAAAAAATAAATAAGGAAAAAGAACATTGGAAGAATGTATTAATAAGAATTATTGCTATAGTTAAAAATCTTGTAAAAAATAATTTGGTATTTCGTGGTACAAATGAGAAAATTTATCAAGATAATAATGGAAATTTTTTAAGTTTAATTGAAATGATTGTAGAATTTGATCCCATAATACAAGAACACCTTAAACGTATTCAAAATGGTAAAATTCATAATCATTATCTTGGTCATAATATACAAAATGAGTTAATAAATATATTAGGAAATGAAGTAAAAAATATTATAATTAAAAAAATAAAAGAAGTAAAATACTTTTCAGTTATACTTGATTGTACTCCCATATAAGTCATCAAGAACAAATGTCTCTTATATTAAGATTTATAGATATTTCAACAAGTCCAATCAAAATAGAAGAATATTTTATAGAATTTTTAAAAGTAGATGATACATCAGGAAAATGTCTTTTTGATACACTTATTAATATAATAAAGAAAATTGAACTTGATGTAAATGACATAAGAGGACAAGGATATGATAATGGGGCTAATATGAAAGGCAAACAACAAGGCGTACAAAAGAGATTGTTAGATATAAATTCTAGAGCTTTTTATACACCATGTGGTTGTCATAGTCTTAATTTAGTACTATGTGATATGACTAATTCTTGTCCTAGTGCTATAATATTTTTTGGTGTGATACAACATATTTACTCATTATTTTCTTCTTCTACAAAAAGATGAAAAATTTTACAAGATCATGTTTCTAATTTAACTCTTAAACCGTTATCACAAACACGTTGGGAAAGTCATCTTGAAAGTGTTAAAGCAATAAAATATCAAGCTCCACAAATAAGAGAAGCTTTATATAAACTTGTAGAAACTAGTGATGATCCTAAAATAAAAAAGTGAAGCAAATTCTTTAGCAACATATGAGTTTGAAAATTTTAAATTTTTATTAGGTATGATTATTTGGTATGATATATTATTTGCAGTTAATACTGTTAGTAAATTTTTACAATATAAAGATATGAACATTGCTATTGCATTAGATCAGTTAAAAGGTCTTGTTTCTTTTTTCAATAATTATAGGGAAAATAGATTCATATCTGCTTTAATTTCTGCAAAAGAGATTGCAAATGAAATGAATATAGAATCAAAATTTAGTGAAAAATATGTAATTAGAAGAAATAAATGATTTGATGAAAATACAAATAATGAGGTGAAACTTTCACCTGAAGAATTTTTTAAAATTAATTATTTTAATTATATTATTGATCATGCTATTTTTTCACTTTAAAGTAGGTTTGAACAATTTAAAATATATGAAGATAATTTTAATTTTTTATATGATATAGAAAACTTAAAATTACTTGATGATAATTTTTTAAAAATAAAATATTTAAATCTTGAAAAAATTTTAACACATAACATGTTATCTGATATTAATGGTTTATATTTATTTTTAGAATTAAAAGTTTTAAAAGAAATAATAAATTCAGAATTAAAAACTACAATTGAGGTATTGAACCTTATAAAAAAAATTAAATTCTTTTTCCTAATGCATGGATAGCTTATAGAATATTATTAACTATACCTGTTAGTGTAGCTTCAGCAGAAAGAAGTTTTTTCAAAATTAAAATTAATAAAGTCTTATTTACATTCAACAATGTCTTCAAAAAAGATTAAATAATCTAGCAATTTTATCAATTGAAAAAAATTTATTAACAAAATTTGAATATAAAAATTTAATTAATAATTTTACATCAAAAAGCTAGAAAATTAAATTTTATATAAAAATCTATTTTTAAATTAATAGCTAGAAAACTAAATTTTATATAAAAATCTATTTTTAAATTAATATTTTATTTAAATTTTTTTTTAAAACCTATCGATTCCAAATCCGATTGAAAAAGGATGAGAAAAATTTTTATATTTAAAAAAAATATATTAAAAGATCTAAAAAAATTTTAACCTAAAATTTCATAGAAAGGTTGAGACAGCCCTTGTGAACAGTCCACGTTACGATTGGCTGCACCTCAGGAACACTGACCTATATGAAAAGGGCTTTTTGCGTCTTCTCCCCCTTCAGACGAAGCATATCCGGGCGACGCGCATCAACCCGATCGAAAGCTGAATTCCTCTCGGCGAGATTATCGATCGGATTCCTCCGTTTGATTCCCTCTTCGGCCTCCCGGCAACTCCTCCGATCGCCTGCGATCTCCGATCTGAAGAGCACCGCCCGGCCGCGATGCAGCACGGCAGCGATTATGGCTCGTACTACGCCTCCCAGTACGCGGCGCCTACGTACAACCCTAACCCTACCCCTAATCCCGCCGAATTCCCTCCGTCGAATCCAATCCAACAGGCATACGCCTCGGCGCCACCGTTCTCGACCGATTTTCCAGGCTACGCCGCCGCCCCTGTAGCCTCCTACGCTCCTCCCGCTTCCCAGAATCCGGAGTCCGCTCCGGGTTTGATGCCTTCGGATCCTTCGTATGGCCAACCTCACGCCCAATTCCCGCCCCAATTTTCCTCCTTCTCTTCTTACAATCCCTCGCGCTACCCGGCGGAGGCGCCTCCATCTCCCTATCCTCACCAACTTCCCTCTTCCGTTCCATTTTATCCTTATGACGCCAATCATTCGGCCGCTGGGAGTTATGCGACACCTGTTAACCCTGCTTCCATGGTCAGCTCTCCCCCCAACCCAAGTTCCGCCTTTTCCTCTTCTTACCCTTCTTATAATGCTCTTTATCAAAGCTCTGCTTCTATGCCTGAGCAAGATTCGCAGTACGAAAATTCTGGTAGATACGCTGCAAGCATGGGCTCTGGGTATGGTCTTGGCCGATCGGGCTTTGGTCAGGATTTCAATGAGCAGAACATATATGTTGGTGCACAAGACAGTGGTCTTGATGATGGTGTGTATCGGTATGATGGTGGGAGGTCTGAGCCTTATGGTGCCCGGGGAACAGCACCCACCAAGTCTCCTACCCTATTTGACGATTATGGTAGGTCGATAAGCTTCCCGTCTGATGGGAAAAAGCAGGGGGGAAGCTTTGGGAAAATAGTAAGGGCAGTGCCAAAGGCGGATACAAATCAGGATGTGAAAAATGGGGTGCAGAAGTTCCGGGTGAAGTTGCTGCCAGAAGGGGGCGGTCAGAGCACCATGGACGTACTTTGCCAGGTTTGCCCTCAACCCTTGGATCACCGTCCTTTCTTATCATTAATTGATTATTCACTGTCAAATTGGAATCTTGAAGCTTCAGGGTGGCTTCATTAACTGATTATACGAGCTATTTTGTTTATCATCATGTGTGCTACTAGTTCTATATAATGTGTCGTTCCCGATTTGCTACCTTTGTAGTTCATTTATCCAAGCAGGCAGTCAACTCTTTGCTTATGGTGTCATCCTCAGCATCATGTGTAATAAATACAATTAAGATCATGAAAACTTTTTTTGGCATTGCTTTATGCTAGTTGTGCTGGCCTAACACAACTCCTGACCTTTATATTTTGATTACTGTAAGTGTAAACAAAATAACCTCAATGCTGAGAAGTAGGGAATAATTAAAAGATGGGTGTACTTCAAATCTCTACAAGAAGCTTAGATGTCGCAGATAGATCATTCTAGAATGAAATAACGGTGAAGATATAATTAATAGGCTAAAGAGTGATGGGTTGAAATTGAGAAAAGCTTATGGTTCTATGTTTTGAAGTTAAAAAAATTATGAAATTGTTGTATGCCTAACCATATTCTATGGTTCAAAATGTTGGCTGTTAGAAAATAATGAATATGAAATTTAGTTTACAATTAAGAATTTTGACATGGATGTGTAATGTCACAAGAAAAGGTTAAATATAATAATAATATCTGACAGCAAATAGGTGTAGTTTTAACTGATTATAAAATGAGAGAAAATATGGTAAGATGGTATGTCTGTATTGAAAGTCAACTAGTAGGTCTTTAGTTGAGCAAGTTGTAAGCATAGTTAAAAAGGATTTAAAATATCTGGAAGATAAAGAGGTTGAATAAGAAAAAGAAGAAAAAGGGAAGAAGAGTTATTTGTGGCTAATCGCTAATTTATAGTTATATCAATTTTTGGAAAAAAATCTTTGTTTGCCTCCTTTACAAGTTCACTAGTTGTTAGAGGCCTAAAGTTTCATGTTTCTTATGCTGTGATATCGGCAATGTTTTGATGTTGATGTCTCCGCAGAATGGTTCTTTATTGTGTGAAGCTAGAATTAAATTCAAAACCATGTATGAATTCCTTATAAATTTCATTATCATGAGCTAAGTTTCATTAATAATATATTATAGCTATCAATATTGGACAATTGTGATACACGAACTGTTATTTACTTTCATCTTTCTTCACCTCCATCACCTCTGTTATGTATTTTATTTCCTTGTAATCATCTTTCTTCACAATTAAAATAGCATAACATTCATCACCATGAAAATAAGATGTCTCAACTATTTAAGTCGACTATATGGATCTTATCTCTTCATTGAGCTTTATACAAGGTAAAGACCTAGTCATATAAGAAATATGACCGAGATCCATACATATATATTTAGACATTTTTAGCATTGGCTTCCACGGCCTAATGAAGATTTTTGATTTTTTCTCACAACAAAATAACATTGTCTAAAAATTAAAACGATACAAATCCACATATTAAGGTAGATTATAAAATTCTTTATATGCATAATAGAGTGTTTGTCCTTATAATAATAGCATAAATGTATACTAAATTTAACCTTGATTTATTATATTGCTTTAATATTTGGGGAGTCCATTATGTTCTATAGAAAGTTATATCACTAGGAACCTAGTTCTATAGGAAATATTTTGCATTTTCATTTCATGCTAGTCAGCATGAGTGAAACATTTTGTTTGCCTGCCAATTGACACGTGTAACATACCCGAGACAACAAAACATCTCACAGAGCTTCCATGACAACACCGATATAGTAGGAGGCTTCCTTTGAGGTTGACAGAGCTTTTGCGATGTGGTGAAAGGTTGGCAAAGCTTCCTTGCGATGTTTTTGGTAGATCAAGATGAGGTGTTTTGGTAGACCATAATTGACATGAGTCCCCTTAGGTCAGTGAAACTTCCACAACGTGGAGTGAGATCGACAAAACTTTCATGAGGTGTTTCAGGTTTTGATTGAGGCAAAAATTTTCAGCAAACCATGATCAACATGAATGCTTTGTGCCTTCCGTGATGTGGCGCAAAGTCAGCGAAGCTTTCGTGCCATGTTTTATGCTTAATTAAGGCAAGGTACTTTAGCATATCACAATCATGCAAGTTGGTGAAGCTTCCACTCTTTCTCCCTTTTCTTCCTCTTCTACCATTTGGCACATCCACTAGCACCAACACCTAGCATGCATGGCATGTTTTATTCTGGTTAGGGATCGAAATGCTAGTTAAGAACGAGCTCAAAATGTGATTTCAAAGTTTGAGAAACACAATTAAAATCCATGAACATATGTTTAAACAATCTGCCAAGTTCTAATGCAAACTTCAACTTTTATGCACACTTGAATGGTACTCCCCCCAAATACTAAACCAACATAAAAAAATTAAAGCTTGATTCAGTAGAAATCTTGCTTCTATAGTCATAATTGATGGCTATCTGATTTTATTATTCAAAGAGGATAAACTTTTCTTTATCTATATAATTTATGCATAATTTAAAGTTCTACCATGATATTTGCTAAATTAAATTTTGAAAGGGCAAATCTGTAAATTCATAAATATATGTGGATTTTCATTTTTATTTTAGGAGTTTAAATGGAGAATAATTTGGCATTTTGTAAAGTGGTTTGGACTACTTAGAGGTGTTTTTTCAGGCTTGGGAAAGTGAAGACATGGGACTTCACCTTCTAAAAACCTAGTTGCTTATTTGGTGATTAGCAAATGTACACAAACTGCAGTTGTATCAACACTAGATATTGTCGATAGACCAAAACAAATGGCCAATGTCAAATATGGAAAGAAGATCAAATCTTAAGGTCCAATATCTGATCTTATTTTGATATGGATACAAGATTTGGTTAGGCCTAATGCCCATGGCAAGGAAGTAGAAATCTGGGATCAACCCTTTTTTAAAAAAGAAAATGCCACTTTCTCGAGCTAGCAATAATCTTAGTCAGGTTGCAGTAGTTTGGTTACCTAGGTGGCATTCTAGTGGTTTGTGTCAGGAATAGACACACTTCTTTATGTTCCGTTTTGTGCACTAGCATTTATGAGCTGATGGTTACTAGTGATATATTTTTGCATAGAGGTCAATAGGATGAGCTTACCACAAATAGTTAGGGAAACATGGCTAACTTGATGATGATGGAGGACATGAGTGTTAGCTATTTTGTTGTGGTAGTCTGGTCACCTAGGTGGAATGCTGCTAATGGTTCATGTCAGGAATGGACACTTATTTATGCTCCTTTTATTGCACTAACATTTATGAGCTGACGGTTACAAGTGATAGGATGATAAAATTTGTGTAGCTTACCGCAAATAATTGGGGAAAACATGGCTAACGTGATGATGATGAAGACATGAATGTCATGAATGTTATTTATTTTTGTGTGTTTATTTCGAAGGGGAAAAGGAAATTGAGAAAGTAGAGGGAAGAAAATTAAGGAGAAAAGGACTTTTTTAGAAAGAAAATTGGAGGAATGTGACTATCCCCTTAAACATGGTAACTACTAAACATTAAAGTTTTGGTGTTTCTCACTTTCATCCCCCATCCCTCATTTCTAATGCTCACGGCTCTTGCCCTCTCGAATGACTTTTTTTTACCCTGGCTATCATCTTGTCTCCCTTCCTTAACTCTGAACTTTCTCACTCAAAGTTGAAGTCCTCAATATTTTTTTAGTAGAGATTTTTATATTGGAAAATCCCTTATTCCTTGATGATTTGGATCAATAAAAGGATATTTATAACAAACTAATATATATATATATATATATATAGATATATAAGATGGTCAGTAATTAGCAATCAACGACCTTTTGTAATCGATATGTAGACTTGTTATATCTTTTAGGTGAATTTGGAATGTGCAATGCTTGTCTTGTGTATTATATTTTTCAAGATGGTATGTAATTTAATTATTTTTTATCATTTATGTTTTGGATAATTCACCTTTGAGAGATTTAATTATCCAATTAATTTTTTTGTGCCTTTCCTTAGGCACTTTATTTCTTTACTCCATTCTAAAAGTTAAAAAATCAATTGACTTTCTTTTCTGTTTTCCATGCTCCCAAGTAAGCTGGAAGTAAATATTAATTCTTCAAGATTTATTTCTCTTCCCTTCTTCCTATTTCTTTCTTTCCAATTTCCTTACAATTAACCATGCTGCTAATATTTGCAACAAAATTTTGGTTTCTGTAGATTACTCTAAAGTTTTTGTAATAAAATGACTGTGTAGTTTATCATTTTTTTACCTTGATTTTCTTTCATGCTTTCTTTTCCAGATTGGATTGGATGGAATTCGTATGCTTGACCCAAGTACCAACAGAACTTTGAGGATCTACCCGCTGGAGACAGTGAGCAGATGTGAAGTAAAATTCTTAACTGTTCATTCATACAAGTTCAGTGTCACGTCTGATTATTATTTTTTCATAATTATGGTATTTTCATTTGTGTTGATTTAGGTGTTGGATTCAACTACATTTGTCTTTTGGTCCAAGAGCTCAGTTGACATTGATCCCAGGCGAATTAGGTTGCAGTCAAATAGTTACACCACAAGTACTATACTTGACACAGTAACAGCAGCTACAGTGCAGGTTGGCTCTAAGACGACGGTTTTACCTTGATTTTGATGTTCGATATTTTAGAAAGGGTAAAATTCTCTGTTGTCATATATTGTACAGGATATCTTGAACCGAGTTTGCCTCCCTTAAACCCTTCGAAATAGCTGGGACACAAGACATGTCTGCTATATATGATATTTTTCTTATTCTACACTAGGATTTAGGTTACTTTTTGTTAGAATAATCTCATTACTTTTTTTATCAATCTTGTCATATGCCAAGGGTTTCTACAAAATGTATTTATCTTTCATAGGAGAAATAGTATTTGATCAGCATGAGCTGATATCTTTATTATTCATAGCATCCGTTGTGGAGCTTGCATAAAGTTCCATGGCAGATAAAAATCCATGCAGCTGACCTCAAATACTTGAGATTAACTTGAACTGATATTTTGTTTTGTTCTTGCAGTACACATTTAGTCACAATCAAGATACACTAATATGAGTTAAAGATTCTTAATTTCGTAATTTTTGCACAAAATGTGAATTGAATTCATAAATCCTCATCGCACAAATTTCTCATATTTAATTCTTCCTAATTGCCTTATCTTTTTTTTTTCTCTCTCTCTCTCCATTCGTGCATATGTTTCTATGATGTAAAAGTAGCTAACTAAAACCCAATGTAGTTCAAGGAGATGGGTGGAAGTGACAGCCTAATAAGGGGCAAGTCAACTGCTGATGCTGACAAGGTATCTGATCAACCAGCTGAAAGAAAAAAAGGATTGGTGGATTGGATGAACTTGATAAAGCCTGCTAATGAAGAGAAAGATCACTGGGTAAACTCAGATGCTCTTCTTTGTAACCTAAGTTTTTTACCCCTCAAATGGCAATATAAAACCCATCAAGGGTATGCTGCTTCTATATTACCATGTTAATCTCATTTGAATATCCTCTGAGCTGCATGGTGAGCTGATATATCCATTTGCTATGACTGTGTCTTTCATTAGTCTGTTTCTTCTTGTCTTATGAACATCAATCGCTCAAATAGTCATCTTGTTTGCAACATATGTATTAAATCCATACAGTTGGATGGTAGCTGGACACTGCAACCTTTTAAATTACTGTCGTACTCTTGATCCTGATCTGCTATTAGCGTTCATATAGTTATGATCATCTGTAACTAAACTTTTGCATGTTGCTATCAATTCAGGTTCCAGATGAAGCTGTTGCCAAGTGTACATCATGTGGATCAGACTTTGGAGCCTTCAACCGGAGGGTGATAATTTTATCTGATTTATCTCAATTTCATTGGATCATACAATTTTGCATGAGTATTGTAACCAACCTTCCTTTATTCTCAGCACCATTGCAGGAACTGTGGTGATATTTTCTGTGATAAGTGCACTAAGGGTAGAATCACATTAACTGCAGATGAAAATGCTCAACAAGTCCGAGTTTGTGATAGATGCATGGTATGCTAACTTTGTCCTCCTAGTTTCATCCCAGGAATTTAGGAAAATATAATTATCTAATTTTATATCACTATTGCTTATGTCCTTTATGTGTCTTGTAGTTTCTTTGATCTTATTTTAATTTAAAAGTACTCTCTCTCTCTCTCTAGATAGAGAGTACCAGGCCACTTTGGCAAACTTTTGACAGAACTCACACTTCACAAAATTGTCTGTCTTAGAATGCAAAGTAGGCTAAAAATATCTGTAACAGATTGTAGAAGTTTGCTAGCTTTCAGAATGTGGCTCGGACTTGATTAACTTGGCTAGAGGAGCAAGTGAGGTAAAATGAATTTGAGTAAGCTAAGTTAGGAGTGGGGTTTTATTTGCCCAAAATTCCTGCAGTTCGGGCAAGGGGGAGTTGGCTTGGGTAGCTGGTTAGTGCTCGAGCATAGTGAATAAATGGGAGGTTTCTTGTGGTTCGAAGTGAAGGTGAGGTTGTGTCTATGGTGAGAGATGGATGTTTGGATTGAATGGCTAGGCTGGGAGGTTCCAAGGTGCAGAAATGTGAGAAGACTGGTCCAAGGCTGATCCAGATTGGGTCTGAGGTGAGGATTCCACAATTGCCTAGAGTTTTTCCCTTTTCCAAGTTAATTGGATGTCTCCCCTTTCATAGACCTCATAGTAAGACCCCCGCCAATGATAATACACGGCCTAGAGGATCTAGCAAAGCCAGGTTGTTTCCTGTAACAGCTCTGTTCTGCTGCTAATGTAACTTGATACCTATCTGCTTCTGGATTTGTAAGCTCGGTTCCTTTTGGTGGGTAACTGTTCCAACTTGATAAATCCTGCATTGTACATGTGTTGCACATCCAACAATTTGCAAAGTTAGTGGGTGATCTTACCCACATAACATACAACAGATTTTTACTGTATGATTATGTAGTTGTAATGTTTAATCAGTTTTTCACTTAAGCATTCATTACTAAAGCATCAACTTAGAACCTGTGGTTTTCGTCTATGGTATTTGGCTCTTTTCTGTAATTTGTGTAGGCAGAAGTTACCCGAAGGTTAACCAATGCAAAAGAAGTTGCCAGCAAACCTGTTGGACAGAGCCATGAAGATCTTGCACGGAAACTTCAGGTGCAGCTTCTTTTGTTGCTATTGTCCTTAAGCATGATTATGAATAGATAATGTAGGTTTAATTATGATTAACCTACTAGAGACAGATGTGTTGTACTTGCAGCTCACGGCATCAGTACCATATTTCTAGACATAAATGCTTTTGAACCATGCTAGATAAAATTAATGTGTATATTGCCTGGATAAAATGAGCACACTATTCGCTCAGTCTTAGTAATAATCAACTTTTAATAGAAACTTACTTTGACAATTTTTATGTTTTGAATGTACTTCTCAACAGGAGGAAATGGACAAAAACCGCAAATCAGGTACACTTTTGTTTCCTGGTATGAGACATTGCCCCCATGAAACATGATCCAGTCTAATTTCATGTTCTGGTTAATCTTCATTTAGGCACAAAGACCAGCGACAGCGGTGGGAAGCGAATGAAAGAAGTAGCATGCCCCATCTGCACAGTCCACCTTCAGGTCTGAGTATATTTGAACCTTCCATTGAGGTGGCACGAGGACTGATTGTTTTGTATCTAACTTGATTTCAGGTGCAAGTTCCTGCTTCAGGTTCCGAGACGATCGAATGTGGTGTTTGTCAACACCCCTTCCTAGTTAGCGCTCACTGATCGTCTACTCCACATTGCTTGCTGTTACATGTGGTGTTCTGCTACCATTCTGCATCCTCCCTGGTCGTAATATGAATGCTGTAAATGAACTCAAAACCCAACTATTTTGTCGAAATCAGTGAATTTTAGATAATAACTATAGAAGCTTCTATTTCTGTCGTGACCATGGTTTGTCTGAGAACTATAAATTGGTGAATGTGACGAAATAGGATTCTTTTCTGTCGCGTGTGTATGGTGGTGTACTAGACTACGTTATGAAATTTGCCTCCTGTTCTATTTATGCCAAACTGGTACGAACCTAATAAGTTAAAGCCAAGAGACGTTTTTTGTTTTTTTAATGGAAAGGTGTATGAGATCATATAGTTTTAAAAATAACAAGGCTATCCTCACTTGCGCTACATAGATAATATAGAAATAAATTGTAAAAAATTAAATTTATTAAAAATTAAAGTAAATTAAATTTTAAAATTTTAAAATTACATTGAAGAGGAATTCGGATTTAACATATTTAGAATTTTAAAATACTTTTATCTTTTAAACATTAAAAACAATTTTAAATATTTTGATGCGTGTACATAATTATTGTTATTTTTAAAAAACCAATTTTAGAATTCATTTATATGTAATAAAAAAAATATAAAACATAGTAATTTATAAAATTTTTCTAGTCTTAGATTATTGAGAATATGTTAAAAAATAATATACATTTTATTTATTGGATAAATATTTAATTTAAATTATAAGAACAACAAAGTTATTAATTGAGCTTGATAAAAAGTTAAAGTTTAGCTGAGGTTGATAAATTTTTTAATAAATAAATTTGAACAAGCTCAATAAAAAATATTTGAACATAGAAAAGCTTAGTTCGATTCGATTCACCTACATCTCTAATGGTCGTAATTTTTTTATATAAAATTATAATAAAATGTTTTTGATATTTTAGTATACTTGCATATTCAATGAGAAAATCATGTGTTATTACTAGATTCAAATTTAGTGTTAGTAACAATCTAATAATAGTGTTTAATTAGTTATAATTAGTGATGCTGATTTTGTATTATTATAAATAGTAATAATAATGGTAAAAGAAAATTTACCCTCCGCTTTTTGCGAAGCTATATAAATATAAAAAATATACAAATATTAATAAAAAGTATATAAAATTGTAAAATATAATATTTTTATTTTTATATTTATTAAATTATTATTTAGCAAATGCAACTAAGTATATAAACATAAACAATTATGTAATGTTTAAATAAATAAATAAAACGTTAACAATATAAAAGTTTTAAATTTTCCATATAGATTGGATAATTAGTTTACAATCTCAATTTTAAACTAAGATCAGAAATGGTGTTTTATATTTTTTAAATCATAAAAAAGATTTAAAATAAAACAAAAATAATTTAAAGATGGACTTTTATATGAATAATTATGCATTATGGACTGTTAAATAAGTATAAATCCAAGTAAAAATGATCTAAAGCTTTCAGGTCTTATGGGCTTAATTTTAATGTGTAGAGATTAGAAAGTAATTTTTTATTTATATTATGGTCTAAAATAAAAATATCAAAAGTAAAACAGTAAAGTCTCGAAATTAAGCGGTGAGGTCCCTCTATTTTTTGAATTTCATCATCAGAAATAGATCCAGATGTGCTTATAATACTTTTAGTTTATTGGTGAATTCTTAGTGGTTTAGTATGAAAATTTCTCAATGAAGTTCTTCCCCTAAATATATTTTAGATGGTCATCTATTTCTATTGAGTTATCTAATGAATGTCTCCGGGGTATAACTGAATTGGTTACGACGAAACAGATTTGTAGAAGAGAGTAAGAGTTCGAATCTCGACGAAGCCGAATAATACTCTCTTCCGTCGTGATCAAATGCAGTTTCTCGATTTACCTCCTTATAGATAATTATAGAATCGATCGTGTGAAACCGTTAGAGTAGCGTATTCCTTCTTTGCAGAAGAGTTATCTAATGAATGTTTAATTTGAGTTAGAGCATCGTCAGCGGCGCCTCGAAGCTGGCTTTCCTCCCTAGACCACGTTCTCACAGTGTGCTGAGTGGCTTTCTGACATGAAGGTACAGATATTGTCTCTCTCGACTGTCACGATCTTTATGTCCTCTGGCTTCCCTCCGTGCTCCTCGAAGATCACCAGAAGGTTGTCCTTGGGCTTCAAGATGGACCGTGGTACGTGGTATCTGCAGTGTTAAGTCACTGTAAGAAGCAGGATCTTAATCTTTCGTTGCAGAAGAGGATGGAGGTCAAGTCGAAGGCGACTGGGTCATTTCCAGAGGGAGCATTGAAGTGTCTCTGGAAACAGAGAAGAAGTTACGGATATCGTAGTCAATCAATGTTCAGAAAAGAGTTTCCATGCGCATGAAGATGAAGCATCTTACTTTGTACCATACGATTGCACAGTCAAGTCACTCTGAGCCTTCTCCCATCGAACGGTGCTCGCTCCTTTCTCATTGAAGATTTCTTCTATGACACCAGAAGAAATGTCACGCCCCGAGAGACGACTGTCCGAAAATTTCGACAGCATCTCCCTTGTAACGCTGACAATTACCCTGAATACATATATATATATACAAAGGTCTACATGGCCACAAATAAGCTTACACGGCTACAATCCATAAACATAACAAAACTACATCACCAGTACTAAAACTGAAATAAGATCCACAACTAGTAACATATCACATGCACACCAAAACCACAAGAGGTATTCGAAAATCTACATGATACAAAGCAAACTCTGAAACATAAGTATTGATAATAATAACAAAACCAAAAGTGTCGAGGTCATCTCAACATGGGACTAGCAGGGCGGCTCTCCAGACTGACGTCAACCTGAAAAGAATGAAATCAACGGGGTGAGTTCAAAGAACTCAGCGGGTATTCAATAGATATGTATAATAAATTATCTACTAGTAAATAATCATGCCTGTACAGAAAGAAATACACACTGGAACTGGGGAAACTGTACATACCGGAATCACCTACCATAATGCATCCGGCCTCCTGTGTACGCATATCAAACATATGCATGCAATAACCAAATACAATAAACACACAACCAAATGCAAGTACAATCATGCAATATGCACATGTAGAAATGACATGTCCTGGCCACCCTGATGCCCGTCTGATCCATCACCTATATGTGAGGTCGCGTGGGAACTATGCCCGTCAGATCCATCACACTCAAATGGTGAGGTCGCGTGGGAACTGTATCATACCCGTCAGATCTATCATCCATATGTGAGGTCGCGTGGGAACTATGCCCGTCAGATCCATCACACTCAAATGGTGAGGTCGCGTGGGTAGAGTGGTGACCACTGTGTACTCTGACGTCACTACTACTGCGTGACCGAGTGGACAGTATGCTGGCGGAGTACACCTATCCTCCTACCCCAAATCATATGGGGGAGCAAAGCTCTCATCTCCTCGTCTTATAATACGAACGAGGGATCCCTGTAATGTTACCACGCTACGGCACTATGGCACCATATACCTCTGATGCGGCCGAGCGGAGCCCTGACAGAGCAACTGCACACACCCTCCTGATATACCACTAATCCATGAGTGGTTGTGTGTGCAGATCATGTAACTAACGACGATCTCAGACTACGACTATCAAGGAGGAGCCGATGATCGCTAGCATGCAATAATGCAAGGATGATACTTGACACTAATGTATGCAATCCTACCAAACTATGCCTCCAGATAATATGCACCAGATTGGCCAAGCCAAAATGCCCTGAGTATCATAGGTCTAGGTATACATGCAAGGTATAACCAGAAATAAATCAATGCCTAGTAAAGGAAACAATGTATCCCTAATCTAAGAACAAGTATCAGACAAAGGCAAACAGTCTGTATCAAGTAGAAGCATGCTAGGGCAAATATATACATGCATAGAAATTTACTACTAGATACCAAATCATACATATCATAATTGACATATCCAAAGAGATAAGTCAAGGTACCAAAAATCAAAAGTAAAAAAATAAAATAATTAAAATTTTAAATGAAAAAAGATAATATTTTAGGATAAAAAGAAATTCATCAAGAACTTTTTTTAATGATCATAAATCTAATTCATTAAATATTCATATTAATGTTGAATATAATAGCAAATTAAAAGAAGAAGAATTAATAGATTTTAAAGATAAAAATTTTATTAATATTGATAAAATTATTATTTAAAATATATATGATCAAACATAATGAAAAAATATAAATATAAATTTAATTTAATAGATTTATAGTTGAAAAAGTCTAATTAGAATCAATATCTTTTTTCCAAAGTTCAATTCCAAATGATGAAAATTCTAGACATTTTTATACTATTTATTAGATTAAAAAATTATCAAATGGAGAAAAATATGATAGGAAATGACTAATATATTTAAAAGAATTAGATAAAGTATTTTAATTTTGTTATAAATTATTTAGTCAAAAATTAATTATAATTCAATTAGCAAACGAAAAATATCGAGATTGAAAAAATTTTAGTGCCAAGTTTAAAAGTTATGAAACAAGTAGTGAACGTATTATAAATATGAATATTTGGTTTGATATTGAAATGAGATTGTTTAAAAATGAAACTATTGATCAAAATTTATAAGAAAAGATAAACAAGGAAAAAGAACATTGGAAAGAATGCATTAATAAGAATTATTGCTACAGTTAAAAAATTTACAAAAAATAATTTGACATTTTATAGTACAAATAAAAAGATTTATCAAGATAATATTGAAAATTTTTTATATTTAATTGAAATGATGGTAGAATTTGATCTTATATTGCAAGAACACTTTAAAAATATTCAAAATGGTGAAATTCATAATCATTATCTTAGTCATAATATACGAGTTAATAAATATATTTAAAAATGAAATAAAAAGTATTATAATTAAAAAAATAAAATAAGCAAAATACTTTTCAGTTATACTTGATTGTACTCCAAATTTAAGTCATCAAGAATAAATATCTCTTATATTAAGATATGTAGATATTTCAACAAGTTTAATCAAAATATAAGAATATTTTATAGAATTTTTAAAAGTAGATGATACATGAGGAAAAGATGTTTTTGATACACTTATTAATATAATAAAGAAAATTAAACTTGATGTAAATGACATAAGAGGACAAGAATATGATAATGGAGCTAATATAAAAGGTAAACAATAAGGCGTACAAAAGAGATTGTTAGATATAAATTCTAGAGCTTTTTATACACCATGTGGTTATTATAGTCTTAATTTAGTACTATGTGATATGGTTAATTCTTGTCCTAGTGCTATAACATTTTTTGGTGTGATACAAACATATTTACTCATTATTTTCTTCTTCTACAAAAAGATAGAAAATTTTACAAGATCATGTTTCTAATTTAACTCTTAAACCATTATCACAAACACGTTAGGAAAGTCATCTTGAAAGTGTTAAAGCAATAAAATATCAAGCTCCACAAATAAGAGAAGCTTTATATAAACTTGCAGAAACTAGTGATGATCCTAAAATAAAAAGTGAAGCAAATTCTTTAGCAACATATGAGTTCAAAAATTTTAAATTTTTATTAGGTATGGTTATTTGGTATGATATATTATTCGCAGTTAATACTGTTAGTAAATTTTTACAATATAAAGATATGAACATTGCTATTGCATTAGATCAGTTAAAAGGTCTTGTTTCTTTTTTCAATAATTATAGGGAAAATGGATTCATATCTGCTTTAATTTCTGCAAAAGAGATTGCAAATGAAATGAATATAGAACCAAAATTTCGTGAAAAATATGTAATTAGAAGAAATAAATGATTTGATGAAAATACAAATAATGAGGTGAAACTTTCACCTGAAGAATTTTTTAAAATTAATTATTTTAATTATATTATTGATCATGCTATTTTTTCACTTCAAAGTAGGTTTGAACAATTTAAAATATATGAAGATAATTTTAATTTTTTATATGATGTAGAAAACTTAAAATTACTTGATGATAATTTTTTAAAAATAAAATATTTAAATCTTGAAAAAAATTTAACACATAACATGTTATCTGATATTAATGGTTTAGATTTATTTTTAGAATTAAAAGTTTTAAAAGAAATAATAAATTCAGAATTAAAAACCACAATTGAGGTATTGAACCTTATAAAAAAAATTAAATTCTTTTCTAATGCATGGATAGCTTATAGAATATTATTAACTATACCTGTTAGTGTAGCTTCAGCAGAAAGAAGTTTTTTCAAAATTAAAATTAATAAAGTCTTATTTACGTTCAACAATGTCTCAAGAAAGATTAAATAATCTAGCAATTTTATCAATTGAAAAAAAATTATTAACAAAACTTAAATATAAAAATTTAATTAATAATTTTACATCTCAAAAAGCTAGAAAACTAAATTTTATATAAAAATCTATTTTTAAATTAATAGCTAGAAAACTAAATTTTATATAAAAATATATTTTTAAATTAATATTTTATTTTAAAAAAAATTTTAAATCCGTCGTTGTCGGTCCCAAATCCGAATGAAAAAGGGTGAGAAAAATTTTATATTTAAAAAAAATATATTAAAGGTCTAAAAAAATTTTAGCCTAAGACCTCATGAAACCTTGAGACGACCTTGTGACGATTGGTTGCACCTCAGGAACACTGACCTATATGAAAAGGGCTTTTTGCGTCTTCTCCCCCTTCAGACGAAGCATATCCGGGCGACGCGCATCAACCCGATCGAAAGCTGAATTCCTCTCGGCGAGATCATCGATCGGATTCCTCCGTTTGATTCCCTCTTCGGCCTCCCGGCAACTCCTCCGATCGCCTGCGATCTCCGATCTGAAGAGCACCGCCCGGCCGCGATGCAGCACGGCAGCGATTATGGCTCGTTCTACGCCCCCCAGTACGCGGCGCCGACGTACAACCCTAACCCTACCCCTAATCCCGCCGAATTCCCTCCGTCCAATCCAATCCAACAGGCATACGCCTCGGCGCCACCGTTCTCGACCGATTTTCCAGGCTACGCCGCCGCCCCGGTAGCCTCCTACGCTCCTCCCGCTTCCCAGAATCCGGAGTCCGCTCCGGGTTTGATGCCTTCGGATCCTTCGTATGGACAACCTCACGCCCAGTTCCCGCCCCAATTTTCCTCCTTCCCTTCTTACAATCCCTCGCGCTACCCGGCGGAGGCGCCTCCATCTCCCTATCCTCACCAACTTCCCTCTTCCGTTCCATTTTATCCTTATGACCCCAATCATTCGGCCGCTGGGAGTTATGCGCCGCCTGTTAACCCTGCTTCCATGGTCAGCTCTCCCCCCAACCCAAGTTCCGCCTTTACCTCTTCTTACCCTTCTTATAATGCTCTTTATCAAAGCTCTGCTTCTATGCCTGAGCAAGATTCGCAGTACGAAAATTCTGGTAGATACGCTGCAAGCATGGGCTCTGGGTATGGTCTTGGCCGATCGGGCTTTGGTCAGGATTTCAATGAGCAGAACATATATGTTGGTGCACAAGACAGTGGTCTGGATGATGGTGTGTATCGGTATGATGGTGGGAGGTCTGAGCCTTATGGTGCCCGGGGAACAGCACCCACCAAGTCTCCTACCCTATTTGACGATTATGGTAGGTCGATAAGCTTCCCGTCTGATGGGAAAAAGCAGGGGGGAAGCTTTGGGAAAATAGTAAGGGCAGTGCCAAAGGTGGATACAAATCAGGATGTGAAAAATGGGGTGCAGAAGTTCCGGGTGAAGTTGCTGCCAGAAGGGGGCGGTCAGAGCACCATGGACGTACTTTGCCAGGTTTGCCCTCAACCCTTGGATCACCGTCCTTTCTTATCATTAATTGATTATTCACTGTCAAATTGGAATCTTGAAGCTTCAGGGTGGCTTCATTAACTGATTATACGAGCTATTTTTTTTTTATCATCATGTGTGCTACTAGTTCTATATAATGTGTCGTTCCCGATTTGCTACCTTTGTGGTTCATTTATCCAAGCAGGCAATCAACTCTTTGCTTATGGTGTCATCCTCAGCATCATGTGTAATAAATACAATTAAGATCATGAAAACTTTTTTTGGCATTGCTTTATGCTAGTTGTGCTGGCCTAACACAACTCCTGACCTTTATATTTTGATTACTGTAAGTGTAAACAAAATAACCTCAATGCTGAGAAGTAGGGAATAATTAAAAGATGGGTGTACTTCAAATCTCTACAAGAAGCTTAGATGTCGCAGATAGATCATTCTAGAATGAAATAACGGTGAAGATATAATTAATAGGCTAAAGAGTGATGGGTTGAAATTGAGAAAAGCTTATGGTTCTATGTTTTTAAGTTAAAAAAATTATGAAATTGTTGTATGCCTAACCATATTCTATGGTTCAAAATGTTGGCTGTTAGAAAATAATGAATATGAAATTTAGTTTACAATTAAGAATTTTGACATGGATGTGTAATGTCACAAGAAAAGGTTAAATATAATAATAATATCTGACAGCAAATAGGTGTAGTTTTAACTGATTATAAAATGAGAGAAAATATGGTAAGATGGTATGTCTGTATTGAAAGTCAACTAGTAGGTCTTTAGTTGAGCAAGTTGTAAGCATAGTTAAAAAGGATTTAAAATATCTGGAAGATAAAGAGGTTGAATAAGAAAAAGAAGAAAAAGGGAAGAAGAGTTATTTGTGGCTAATCGCTAATTTATAGTTATATCAATTTTTGGAAAAAAATCTTTGTTTGCCTCCTTTACAAGTTCACTAGTTGTTAGAGGCCTAAAGTTTCATGTTTCTTATGCTGAGATATCGGCAATGTTTTGATGTTGATGTCTCCGCAGAATGGTTCTTTATTGTGTGAAGCTAGAATTAAATTCAAAACCATGTATGAATTCCTTATAAATTTCATTATCATGAGCTAAGTTTCATTAATAATATATTATAGCTATCAATATTGGACAATTGTGATACACGAACTGTTATTTACTTTCATCTTTCTTCACCTCCATCACCTCTGTTATGTATTTTATTTCCTTGTAATCATCTTTCTTCACAATTAAAATAGCATAACATTCATCACCATGAAAATAAGATGTCTCAACTATTTAAGTCGACTATATGGATCTTATCTCTTCATTGAGCTTTATACAAGGTAAAGACCTAGTCATATAAGAAATATGACCGAGATCCATACATATATATTTAGACATTTTTAGCATTGGCTTCCACGGCCTAATGAAGATTTTTGATTTTTTCTCACAACAAAATAACATTGTCTAAAAATTAAAACGATACAAATCCACATATTAAGCTAGATTATAAAATTCTTTATATGCATAATAGAGTGTTTGTCCTTATAATAATAGCATAAATGTATACTAAATTTAACCTTGATTTATTATATTGCTTTAATATTTGGGGAGTCCATTATGTTCTATAGAAAGTTATATCACTAGGAACCTAGTTCTATAGGAAATATTTTGCATTTTCATTTCATGCTAGTCAGCATGAGTGAAACATTTTGTTTGCCTGCCAATTGACACGTGTAACATACCCGAGACAACAAAACATCTCACAGAGCTTCCATGACAACACCGATATAGTAGGAGGCTTCCTTTGAGGTCGACAGAGCTTTTGCGATGTGGTGAAAGGTTGGCAAAGCTTCCTTGCGATGTTTTTGGTAGATCAAGATGAGGTGTTTTGGTAGACCATAATTGACATGAGTCCCCTTAGGTCAGTGAAACGTCCACAACGTGGAGTGAGATCGATAAAACTTTCATGAGGTGTTTCAGGTTTTGATTGAGGCAAAATTTTTCAGCAAACCATGATCAACATGAATGCTTTGTGCCTTCCGTGATGTGGCGCAAAGTCAGCGAAGCTTTCGTGCCATGTTTTATGCTTAATTAAGGCAAGGTACTTTAGCATATCACAATCATGCAAGTTGGTGAAGCTTCCACTCTTTCTCCCTTTTCTTCCTCTTCTACCATTTGGCACATCCACTAGCACCAACACCTAGCATGCATGGCATGTTTTATTCTGGTTAGGGATCGAAATGCTAGTTAAGAACGAGCTCAAAATGTGATTTCAAAGTTTGAGAAACACAATTAAAATCCATGAACATATGTTTAAACAATCTGCCAAGTTCTAATGCAAACTTCAACTTTTATGCACACTTGAATGGTACTCCCCCCAAATACTAAACCAACATAAAAAATTAAAGCTTGATTCAGTAGAAATCTTGCTTCTATAGTCATAATTGATGGCTATCTGATTTTATTATTCAAAGAGGATAAACTTTTCTTTATCTATATAATTTATGCATAATTTAAAGTTCTACCATGATATTTGCTAAATTAAATTTTGAAAGGGCAAATCTGTAAATTCATAAATATATGTGGATTTTCATTTTTATTTTAGGAGTTTAAATGGAGAATAATTTGGCATTTTGTAAAGTGGTTTGGACTACTTAGAGGTGTTTTTTCAGGCTTGGGAAAGTGAAGACATGGGACTTCACCTTCTAAAAACCTAGTTGCTTATTTGGTGATTAGCAAATGTACACAAACTGCAGTTGTATCAACACTAGATATTGTCGATAGACCAAAACAAATGGCCAATGTCAAATATGGAAAGAAGATCAAATCTTAAGGTCCAATATCTGATCTTATTTTGATATGGATACAAGATTTGGTTAGGCCTAATGCCCATGGCAAGGAAGTAGAAATCTGGGATCAACCCTTTTTTAAAAAAGAAAATGCCACTTTCTCGAGCTAGCAATAATCTTAGTCAGGTTGCAGTAGTTTGGTTACCTAGGTGGCATTCTAGTGGTTTGTGTCAGGAATAGACACACTTCTTTATGTTCCGTTTTGTGCACTAGCATTTATGAGCTGATGGTTACTAGTGATATATTTTTGCATAGAGGTCAATAGGATGAGCTTACCACAAATAGTTAGGGAAACATGGCTAACTTGATGATGATGGAGGACATGAGTGTTAGCTATTTTGTTGTGGTAGTCTGGTCACCTAGGTGGAATGCTGCTAATGGTTCATGTCAGGAATGGACACTTATTTATGCTCCTTTTATTGCACTAACATTTATGAGCTGACGGTTACAAGTGATAGGATGATAAAATTTGTGTAGCTTACCGCAAATAATTGGGGAAAACATGGCTAACGTGATGATGATGAAGATGAATGACATGAATGTTATTTATTTTTGTGTGTTTATTTCGAAGGGGAAAAGGAAATTGAGAAAGTAGAGGGAAGAAAATTAAGGAGAAAAGGACTTTTTTAGAAAGAAAATTGGAGGAATGTGACTATCCCCTTAAACATGGTAACTACTAAACATTAAAGTTTTGGTGTTTCTCACTTTCATCCCCCATCCCTCATTTCTAATGCTCACGGCTCTTGTCCTCTCGAATGACTTTTTTTTACCCTGGCTATCATCTTGTCTCCCTTCCTTAACTCTGAACTTTCTCACTCAAAGTTGAAGTCCTCAATATTTTTTTAGTAGAGATTTTTATATTGGAAAATCCCTTATTCCTTGATGATTTGGATCAATAAAAGGATATTTATAACAAACTAATATATATATATATATATAGATATAGATATATAAGATGGTCAGTAATTAGCAATCAACGACCTTTTGTAATCGATATGCAGACTTGTTATATCTTTTAGGTGAATTTGGAATGTGCAATGCTTGTCTTGTGTATTATATTTTTCAAGATGGTCTGTATTTAATTATTTTTTATCATTTATGTTTTGGATAATACACGAAGGGGAGCCTTAATTATTTTTTATCTTGCCAAAGGCAAGGTATGTTTCCTTTCCCCGGATCCTGCATGGCGGGATTCGTGCACACACCTTTGAGAGATTTAATTATCCAATTAATTTTTTTGTGCCTTTCCTTAGGCACTTTATTTCTTTACTCCATTCTAAAAGTTAAAAAATCAATTGACTTTCTTTTCTGTTTTCCATGCTCCCAAGTAAGCTGGAAGTAAATATTAATTCTTCAAGATTTATTTCTCTTCCCTTCTTCCTATTTCTTTCTTTCCAATTTCCTTACAATTAACCATGCTGCTAATATTTGCAACAAAATTTTGGTTTCTGTAGATTACTCTAAAGTTTTTGTAATAAAATGACTGTGTAGTTTATCATTTTTTTACCTTGATTTTCTTTCATGCTTTCTTTTCCAGATTGGATTGGATGGAATTCGTATGCTTGACCCAAGTACCAACAGAACTTTGAGGATCTACCCGCTGGAGACAGTGAGCAGATGTGAAGTAAAATTCTTAACTGTTCATTCATACAAGTTCAGTGTCACGTCTGATTATTATTTTTTCATAATTATGGTATTTTCATTTGTGTTGATTTAGGTGTTGGATTCAACTACATTTGTCTTTTGGTCCAAGAGCTCAGTTGACATTGATCCCAGGCGAATTAGGTTGCAGTCAAATAGTTACACCACAAGTACTATACTTGACACAGTAACAGCAGCTACAGTGCAGGTTGGCTCTAAGACGACGGTTTTACCTTGATTTTGATGTTCGATATTTTAGAAAGGGTAAAATTCTCTGTTGTCATATATTGTACAGGATATCTTGAACCGAGTTTGCCTCCCTTAAACCCTTCAAAATAGCTGGGACACAAGACATGTCTGCTATATATGATATTTTTCTTATTCTACACTAGGATTTAGGTTACTTTTTGTTAGAATAATCTCATTACTTTTTTTATCAATCTTGTCATATGCCAAGGGTTTCTACAAAATGTATTTATCTTTCATAGGAGAAATAGTATTTGATCAGCATGAGCTGATAGCTTTATTATTCATAGCATCCGTTGTGGAGCTTGCATAAAGTTCCATGGCAGATAAAAATCCATGCAGCTGACCTCAAATACTTGAGATTAACTTGAACTGATATTTTGTTTTGTTCTTGCAGTACACATTTAGTCACAATCAAGATACACTAATATGAGTTAAAGATTCTTAATTTCGTAATTTTTGCACAAAATGTGAATTGAATTCATAAATCCTCATCACACAAATTTCTCATATTTAATTCTTCCTAATTGCCTTATCTTTTTTTTTTTCTCTCTCTCTCTCCATTCGTGCATATGTTTCTATGATGTAAAAGTAGCTAACTAAAACCCAATGTAGTTCAAGGAGATGGGTGGAAGTGACAGCCTAATAAGGGGCAAGTCAACTGCTGATGCTGACAAGGTATCTGATCAACCAGCTGAAAGAAAAAAAGGATTGGTGGATTGGATGAACTTGATAAAGCCTGCTAATGAAGAGAAAGATCACTGGGTAAACTCAGATGCTCTTCTTTGTAACCTAAGTTTTTTACCCCTCAAATGGCAATATAAAACCCATCAAGGGTATGCTGCTTCTATATTACCATGTTAATCTCATTTGAATATCCTCTGAGCTGCATGGTGAGCTGATATATCCATTTGCTATGACTGTGTCTTTCATTAGTCTGTTTCTTCTTGTCTTATGAACATCAATCGCTCAAATAGTCATCTTGTTTGCAACATATGTATTAAATCCATACAGTTGGATGGTAGCTGGACACTGCAACCTTTTAAATTACTGTCGTACTCTTGATCCTGATCTGCTATTAGCGTTCATATAGTTATGATCATCTGTAACTAAACTTTTGCATGTTGCTATCAATTCAGGTTCCAGATGAAGCTGTTGCCAAGTGTACATCATGTGGATCAGACTTTGGAGCCTTCAACCGGAGGGTGATAATTTTATCTGATTTATCTCAATTTCATTGGATCATACAATTTTGCATGAGTATTGTAACCAACCTTCCTTTATTCTCAGCACCATTGCAGGAACTGTGGTGATATTTTCTGTGATAAGTGCACTAAGGGTAGAATCACATTAACTGCAGATGAAAATGCTCAACAAGTCCGAGTTTGTGATAGATGCATGGTATGCTAACTTTGTCCTCCTAGTTTCATCCCAGGAATTTAGGAAAATATAATTATCTAATTTTATATCACTATTGCTTATGTCCTTTATGTGTCTTGTAGTTTCTTTGATCTTATTTTAATTTAAAAGTACTCTCTCTCTCTCTCTAGATAGAGAGTACCAGGCCACTTTGGCAAACTTTTGACAGAACTCACACTTCACAAAATTGTCTGTCTTAGAATGCAAAGTAGGCTAAAAATATCTGTAACAGATTGTAGAAGTTTGCTGGCTTTCAGAATGTGGCTCGGACTTGATTAACTTGGCTAGAGGAGCAAGTGAGGTAAAATGAATTTGAGTAAGCTAAGTTAGGAGTGGGGTTTTATTTGTCCAAAATTCCTGCAGTTCGGGCAAGGGGGAGTTGGCTTGGGTAGCTGGTTAGTGCTCGAGCATAGTGAATAAATGGGAGGTTTCTTGTGGTTCGAAGTGAAGGTGAGGTTGTGTCTTTGGTGAGAGATGGATGTTTGGATTGAATGGCTATGCTGGGAGGTTCCAAGGTGCAGAAATGTGAGAAGACTGGTCCAAGGCTGATCCAGATTGGGTCTGAGGTGAGGATTCCACAATTGCCTAGAGTTTTTTTCCCTTTTCCCAGTTAATTGGATATCTCCCCTTTCATAGACCTCATAGTAAGTCCCCCGCCAATGATAATACACGGCCTAGAGGATCTAGCAAAGCAAGGTTGTTTCCTGTTACAACTCTGTTCTGCTGCCAATGTAACTGGATTCCTATCTGCTTCTGGATTTCTAAGCTCGGTTCCTTTTGGTGGGTAACTGTTCCAACTTGATAAATCCTGCATTGTACATGTGTCGCACATCCAACAATTTGCAAAGTTAGTGGGTGATCTTACCCACATAACATACAACAGATTTTACTGTATGATTATGTAGTTGTAATGTTTAATCAGTTTTTCACTTAAGCATTCATTACTAAAGCATTAACTTAGAACCTGTGGTTTTCGTCTATGGTATTTGGCTCTTTTCTGTAATTTGTGTAGGCAGAAGTTACCCGAAGGTTAACCAATGCAAAAGAAGTTGCCAGCAAACCTGTTGGACAGAGCCATGAAGATCTTGCACGGAAACTTCAGGTGCAGCTTCTTTTGTTGCTATTGTCCTTAAGCATGATTATGAATAGATAATGTAGGTTTAATTATGATTAACCTACTAGAGACAGATGTGTTGTAATTGCAGCTCACGGCATCAGTATCATATTTCTAGACATAAATGCTTTGAACCATGCTAGATAAAATTAATGTGTATATGCCTGGATAAAATGAGCACACTATTTGCTGTCTTAGTAATAATCAACTTTTAATAGAAACTTACTTTGACATTTTTTATGTTTTGAATGTACTTCTCAACAGGAGGAAATGGACAAAAACCGCAAATCAGGTACACTTTTGTTTCCTGGTATGAGACATTGCCCCATGAAACATGATCCAGTCTAATTTCATGTTCTGGTTAATCTTCATTTAGGCACAAAGACCAGCGACAGCGGTGGGAAGCGAATGAAAGAAGTAGCATGCCCCATCTGCACAGTCCACCTTCAGGTCTGAGTACATTTGAACCTTCTATTGAGGTGGCACTAGGACTGATTGTTTTGTATCTAACTTGATTTCAGGTGCAAGTTCCTGCTTCAGGTTCCGAGACGATCGAATGCGGTGTTTGCCAACACCCCTTCCTAGTTAGCGCTCACTGATCGTCTACTCCACATTGCTTGCTGTTGCATGTGGTGTTCTGCTACCATTCTGCATCCTCCCTGGTCGTAATATGAATGCTGTAAATGAACTCAAAACCCAACTATTTTGTCGAAATCAGTAAATTTTAGATAACTTTAGAAGCTTCTGTTTCTGTCGTAACGATGGTTTGTCTGAGGAGAACTATAAATTGGTGAATGTGACGAAATAGGATTCTTTTCTGTCGCTTCAACGCGTGTGTATGGTGGTGTACTAGACTACATTATGAAATTTGCCTCCTGTTCTATTTATGCCAAACTGGTACGACCCTAATGAGACGTTTTTTGTTTTTTGTTTTGTAATGGAAAGGTGTATGAGATCATATAGTTTTAAAAGTAACAAGTCTATCCTCACGTGCGCTACATAGATAATATAGAAATAAATTGTAAAAAATAAATTTATTAAAAATTAAAGCAAATTAAATTTTAAAAATTTAAAATTAATTGAAGAGGAATTCGAATTTAACATATTTAGAATTTTAAAACACTTTTATCTTTTAAACATTAAAAACAATTTTAAATCTTTTGATGCGTATACATGATTATTGTTATTTTTAAAAAACCAATTTTAGAATTCATTTATATGTAATAAAAAAATAAAACATAGTAATTTATAAAATTTTCTAATCTTAGATTATTGAGAATATGTTAAAAAATAATATAAATTTGATTTATTAGATAAATATTTAATTAAAATTAAAATAAAACAAATAATTTAAAAGATGGGCTTTTATATGAATAATTATGCATTATGGACTGTTAAATATGTATAAATCCAAGTAAAAATGATCTAAACCTTTAATGTGTAGAGATTAGAGAGTAATTTTTATTTATATAATGGACTAAAATAAAAATATCAAATGTAAAACAGTCATAGCCTCGAAATTAAGCGGTGAGGTCCCTCTATTTTTTGAATTTCATCATCAGAAATAGATATCCAGATGTGCTTATAATACTTTTAGTTTATTGGTGAATTCTTAGTGATTTAGCATGAAATTTTCTCAATGAAGTTCTTCCCCTACATATATAATATATTTTAGATGGCCGTCTAGTTCTATCGAGTTATCTAATGAATATAATGTTTAATTTGAGTTAGAGCATCGTCAGCGGCTTTCCTCCGTGCTGAGTGGCTTTCTGAGATGAAGGTACAGATGTTGTCTCTCTTGACTGTCACGATATATCTTTATGTCCTCTGGCTTCCCTCCGTGCTCCTCGAAGATCACCAGAAGGTTGTCCTTGGGCTTCAAGATGGACCGTGGCACATGGTGTCTGCAGTGTTAAGTCACTCTGAGAAGCAGGATCTTAATCTTTCGTTGCAGAAGAGGATGGAGGTCAAGTCGAAGGCGACTGGGTCATTTCCAGAGGGAGCATTGAAGTGTCTCTGGAAACAGAGAAGAAGTTACGGATATTAGAATTTTGGGATCATAATTGTAATTATAAATGTCATGTCATCAATTAAATAAGTCAAAAATTAATGTGGTCAAAATTATGATTAAAGAATTTGACTTAAGGGCTTAATTGTCATGAATATAATAGTGTGGATACCACATGTGTAATTTCTAATTTGTTGAGGGGTCAAATTAGAAATAAGCAAATTTGGATAATTATAAAAGGGGTTATGGTCCCAGTTTGCAGAACGACGCTTCAGTTTTGTTCCCCATCGACAAAACTCTCTGGATTCTTAAGAAAATCTGTAAATTGAAGATCATTGCTCAAGATCGACTGCAAACCATGAGTTCTGGTATGCTTCCGCAATTCTGATTATTATGCTTGTGATTTCTTGAGAATTGAGTAGAGTTTAGGGTTTTGTGTTGAGATTTCCCTATCGATTTTTCTTACAATGGTATCAGAGCCAGGTTATTCCAAATTCTCAAGAAATTATTCTATTTTGGTTGTTCATACGCCTACTGTTCTGTTCTGTTTTTCATCCGCTTGTTCATCGTCGGACATGGAGAAATTTGATTTTGGAATTTGGCCGTCGAAATATGGAATAAATCGACCAAATCCAGGTCGATTTTTTACGGCATAAGTGACCCACGACAAGCGATCATGATGAGGCAAGTGATCATCAAAATCGTTGTCGGAAATCACTGTCGCTGCCAAAAACTGCCTTCAATTTGGTGTTGAAAAAAAAAACACAATGAATAAGTTGTTTTTATAAAGTTACATCGGCGGTGAAGCAGTTGCATTGGTTTTGGCAACGATGAGTAGTTGCGTCAGTTTTGGCAACGATTTTGGGTTTTAATTAAAAAAAAAAACAACCGTTAGATCACTTGCAAAAAGGAAAGAAATCAATGCATTTGGAAATTCCAAATCCTACACTATATGTGGGCCACATGTGGACCATCCTATCATGGGCCCATTTAAACTTTACAATCCAATTTAATTATTTGGATAAAATAATTATAATTAAATAATAATAATAATAAAATTATTATTTTATAATATTGATTTAAAATTTTAATTGGATTGTATGAGTTTTATTAATATCTATTATTTCAAATTAAATTAAATTTAAATTATATGTCACCAAAGTGACCTCTGATATTTGAATTTAATTTTATTTGACATATTGAGATATTATTAAGGTATTAAATAAAGTGTAAATGTATATATTTATGTAAGTATTAGTCGGCCCAAAGGAAGATTTATATTTACAAAATTATACATTTACTTGTGATAATAAACACGTAACATTTATAAGGTTTTTATTTTTCATGAATTTAATAAATCGATCCAAAGATAGGTTTATTATTTGTCATGCATTATTGTTAGTGTTTGATTATTACAACAAGAGTACCACTTGCAAATAATATTACTGTCCAAAGACTTGATATTATTGTTGCACTAGGTATCTTTTGATGGGATTTGCCATTTATATTAATTTATTCGACATGAGCATGTTATTTATGTTATATTCTTATGTTCTTTTTACAGCAAATGTTGCTACTATTTCTGCTAACTTAAGTTCAGTGTCGATCCTTAATGGAACAAATTTTAAGGATTGGAAAGAGAACATCCTTATTGTTCTTGGCTGCATGGATTTAGATCTTGCGATTAGGACAGAGCAACCTACTACTCCTACAGATTCTAGTACCTCTGAACAGAGGGTTAATTATGAGAAGTGGGATCGCTCTAACCGCATGAGTCTTATGATCATCAAGCGCGGCATACCTGAGGCTTTTAGAGGTGCGGTGTCTGATAGTGTCACCAAAGCTAAGGAATATCTCGATGAGATTGAGAAGCGCTTTGCCAAAAGTGATAAAGCGGAAACAAGCACAATTCTGAAAAGCTTGATTTCCATGAAGTATAAAGGCAAGGGAAATGTTCGGGAATATATCATGGAAATGTCCCACCTTGCATCAAGGTTGAAGGCACTTAACCTTGAATTGTCGGACGACATGCTTGTGCATTTAGTGCTTATTTCTCTTCCAAATCAGTTCAGTCAGTTCCAAATCAGTTATAACTGTCAAAAGGAGAAATGGACTCTTAATGAGCTCATTTCATACTGTGTTCAAGAGGAAGAGAGGTTGAAGCAAGATAAGGCTGAAAGTGCCCATTTGGCAAGCACCACTAAAGATAAGGGCAAGAAAAGATGGAATGAGGCTACTAAAGGTCCTTATGTGAAGAAACAAAAGCAGGATAATGACAAGAAAGGTTGTTTCTTCTGTAACAAGCCTGATCATGTCAAGAAAGAATGTCCTAAGTACCACGCATGGCGTGCGAAAAAGGGTACGTTTTTAAATTTGGTCTGTTCTGAAGTCAATTTAGCTTCAGTACCTAGAAACACTTGGTGGTTAGACTCCGGTGCTACTACTAACATAAGTGTTTCTATGCAGGGTTGCCTGAGCTACCGAAAGCCAAATGATGCTGAAAGATGCATTTATGTAGGTGATGGCAAGTCGGTAGAAGTGGAAGCAATAGGGCATTTTAGATTGTTGTTAAGCACTGGTTATTATTTAGATTTAATAGATACTTTTGTTGTGCCGTCATTTAGACGGAATTTGGTTTCTGTTTCTAATTTGGACAAATTAGGTTATTGTTGTTCGTTTGGAAACAATCAGTTCAGTTTATCTATTAATTCTAATATTGTTGGAACCGGTTCACTTATACTTTATGACAATCTATATATGCTTGATATAAATGCTTCTTATATTGAGATTCTTAATGCTGAATCACGTGGTACTAAGCGTAAATTTAATGCTGAAAACTCAGGTGCATTATGGCACAGACGTTTAGGACACATCTCTAGAAATAGAGTTGAACGTCTTGTATCGGATGACATTTTACATTCGATTGATTTTACAGACCTAAACATTTGTGTTGAATGCATTAAGGGCAAACAGACCAAAAGAAAGAAAGAGGGTGCATATAGAGCTACAGAAGTATTGGAATTGATACATACAGATGTTTGTGGACCATTTCCAACACCTTCTTGGAATGGTCAACAATATTTTGTATCATTCATTGATGATTATTCTAGATATGCATACTTATTTCTTATTTATGAAAAGGCTCAAACATTGGATGTTTTCAAATCATTTAAGGTTGAAGTTGAAAATCAACTCAACAAAAGAATTAAGAAAGTCAGATCTGATCGTGGTGGCGAATACTACGGTAGATATGACGGTTCAGGTGAACAACGTCCAGGACCTTTTGCTAAATACCTAGAGGAGTGTGGAATCGTCCCACAGTACACCATGCCAGGCTCACCAAGCATGAATGGTGTAGCTGAACGACGAAATCGGACTCTTAAGGATATGGTAAGGAGTATGATTAGTCATTCAACCTTACCAGAGTCACTCTGGGGAGAAGCATTAAAGACTGCAGCTTACATTCTAAATCGAGTACCCACTAAAGCAACTACTAAAACACCTTTTGAGCTTTGGACAAGGCGAAAGCCAAGTCTAAAACATTTTCATATTTGGGGATGTCCAGCTGAGGCTAGACCGTATAGGCCTCATGAAAAGAAACTGGACTCCAGAACAGTAAGTAGTTACTTTATTGGATATTCTGAGCGATCACGGGGCTATAAGTTTTATGATCCCAAGGTAAAGACAATCTTTGAGACGGGAACTGCAACGTTCTTTGAGGATATTGAGTTTGGGGGGAAGAATAAAGTAGCAGACATTGTCTTTGAGGAGGAATGTATTCCCACTACTCTTCAAGAGGAAATGGTATATCTTCCTATGATTGCTTCTGATAATAATCAGGATTTTATTCCTGATAATAATCAGGATGCAATACAAGAACAACAAGACATTGTTAATCAACCCTCAGAAGAACAAACTCTACAGCCTCAAGAACTAGTGCAGACACAAGTGCCTTTACGTAGGTCCACTAGAGAAAAAAGGAGTGCTATTCCAGATGATTATATAATACTACTCCAAGAACATGAGGAAAATAATGGTATGACGAAGGATGATCCAATCAACTTTCGTCAAGCCATGCAAGATTCAAATTTTCAAAAGTGGATCGAGGCAATGAATGAGGAGTATAAGTCAATGCAAGACAACAAAGTTTGGGAACTTGTCTTATTACCAGAAGGTGTGAAACCCATTGGTTGTAAATGGATTTTTAAAACCAAACGGGATTCAAATGGTAATGTAGAAAGGTATAAAGCACGTCTTGTAGCTAAAGGTTATACTCAAAAATATGGGATTGACTTTAAAGAGACCTTTTCTCCAGTTTCAACGAAGGACTCTTTTAGGACGATCATGGCACTTGTCGCACACTTTGATATGGAACTCCATCAGATGGATGTCAAGACAGCTTTTCTCAATGGAGACATTGAGGAAACAATCTATATGGTGCAACCAGAACACTTTGTCTCAGGAGATCCAAAGAGTATGGTTTGCAAACTTAAGAAATCCATCTATGGATTAAAGCAGGCTTCTCGTCAATGGTATCATAAATTTCATCAAATTATCATCTCATTTGGTTTTGAGGTGAATGTGGTAGATGATTGTGTATATCATAAGTTCAGTGGGAGTAAACATATCTTTCTGGTTCTATATGTTGATGATATTTTACTTGCCACAAATGATATAGCTATGTTAAATGATACTAAGAGATTTCTTTCTAAAAATTTTGAAATGAAAGATCTTGGTAATGCATCTTTTGTATTAGGAATCCAAATACACCGAGATCGTTCTCGAGGTATTCTTGGATTATCGCAAAAGAGCTATATCAATAAGGTGCTTGAAAGATTTGGCATGAAAGATTGTAAACCAGGTAACACCCCGGTCGCTAAAGGAGACAAGTTTAGTCTTAAACAGTGCCCTAAAGGAAGCCTCGAGACTCAAGAAATGCAAAAGATTCCCTATGCTTCGGCAGTAGGAAGTCTTATGTATGCTCAAGTTTGTACGCGTCCGGATATTGCGTACATTGTTGGAGTGTTGGGCAGATATTTGAGCAACCCAGGAATGGATCATTGGAAAGCAGCAAAGAGGGTAATGAGATATTTAAAAAGAACTAGTGAATACATGCTCACATATAAGAGGTCAGATACTCTTGAGATCATGGGATATTCTGACTCTGATTTTGCGGGATGCCAAGATAGCATGAGATCCACTTCAGGCTATGTTTTTCTATTGGCTGGCGGAGCTATCTCTTGGAGAAGTGCTAAACAAGCACTGACAGCTTCTTCCACCATGGCAGCAGAATTTATAGCATGTTATGAGGCATCAAATCATGGAATATGGCTGAAAAATTTTATCTCTGGGCTGCGTATTTTGGGAATGGTTGAGAGACCATTGAAGTTATTTTGTGATAATAGATCAGCTGTATTATATTCCAACAACAATAGGAGCTCGACAAAATCGAAGCACATCGATATCAAGTTCCTTGTTGTGAAAGAAAGAGTACAAAGTGGACAGATTTCGATAGAACACATAGGCACAAACTCCATGATAGCAGATCCTTTTACAAAGGGTTTACCACCCAATGTCTTCTATGAGCATACCACTCATATGGGTGTTATTCAATTTGGTGAAATCTAGATCTAGTGGGAGTTTGTACTATATATGTTTTCTATATATGTTTGGTTATATACCAAGATTTTTCTGATCAGATATAAAGTTTAATGTTTACTTCATTACACTTTGTACAACTTAAGTTAATATTTTGATCTCACTTTGGTTAAGGAGGACCAGTTGAAAATTGACATGAATAGATCACCTTGCATGTAATTTTCATGCCACACATTCATGATTGATCTATGTCATTTGATTATATTGATGTACGTGACCACTGATGGTTTAGTTGTGATAGATACAACAAAGACTACATTGATCCTATGTCTATATAATTAATGGACGAGATTGTTAAGGAAGCCCTATGACTATGATGACAAAATTTTGAGCTCACTAAAGTTAACACATTTATAAATTTACATATATGATCCAGTGGGAGATTATTAGAATTTTGGGATCATAATTGTAATTATAAATGTCATGTCATCAATTAAATAAGTCAAAAATTAATGTGGTCAAAATTATGATTAAAGAATTTGACTTAAGGGCTTAATTGTCATGAATATAATAGTGTGGATACCACATGTGTAATTTCTAATTTATTGAGGGGTCAAATTAGAAATAAGCAAATTTGGATAATTATAAAAGGGGTTATGGTCCCAGTTTACAGAACGACGCTTCAGTTTTGTTCCCATCGACAAAACTCTCTGGATTCTTAGGAAAATCTGCAAATTGAAGATCTTGACTCGAGATCGATTGCAAACCATGAATTCTGGTATGCTTCCGCAATTCTGATTATTATGCTTGTGATTTCTTGAGAATTGAGTAGAGTTTAGGGTTTTGTGTTGAGATTTCCCTATCGATTTTTCTTACATTTCATCCTTGAACTTTTGCATGATTTGGCTTGCGCCAGCTTGATGAATTTGACTACGTCGTATCTTCCCTCAAAATTGAAGTGTGTGACACAGTAAGATCTCAATCATTGTCTAGATCTCAACAATGTGATTGCACTTTTGTTAGGTTGAAAAGGAAGCAAAGGCTTACCTTGCCATAGACAGACTCATGGATGTTCCAGAAGACGTAAGTTTTGATGGCATTCAATCCCCCTTCCTCGGCCTACTTGAGGATGTCCGGTCACATCTGATAGCAAGAAGAAAACAAAGAAGTTTTTTTTTCCGTTAATCAAGCAATTCAATACGAGAAAGAATTAATGGAAAGGCAGCAACTATTAATGACATCTCTATTCACTGAATGTCACATGTGTGATGGAAGACATTTAGGAAATCAGATTTGACAGAAGCATAACCGCTTCACCACCCACACGATGTCACGTGTTTCAGAATATTCACTGTCGTTGTCCGTTTCAACGATGACCGAGCTGAGAGAATCGAATGGCTGAGTTGAAGGAGTCGGATAGCAAAACTGAGAAAATCGAGTAGGCCAAACTAAGGGACAAGTCGAGTGACCAAATTGAAAGAGGAGTCAAGTGGGCGAGCTGAAGGAGGAGTCGAATGATTGAGCTGAGAAGTCAAGTGACCAAGTTGAGAAAGTCAAATGATCTGAGCTGAGAAAGTCGGGTGGTCAGACTGAAATAGTCAGGTGGCTACTTTAACCTCTATATATGCTTTGATTTTGATATACCTATGCTTAACTATTAACTTGACCTCTGATGTAGCCTTGCCACGCGTAGATTTTCTTATCCACCACATCATTGACAAAGTAAATAAGAACAATTTCATGCATTCCTTCAACTCTAGCTTCTACTCCATTCTTTCATTCTTTATCTTATCTCTTAAACGAAACACACTCTTAAGGAGGCGCTTGGTAGGCGGGTTTAGGAGAGAGGAATGGGAATGAAATCTATTTCATTCCCATTCTTAATGCTTGGTAGACGGGAATGGAAATCAAAATAAGGATTTGATATCCCTGATTTCATAACCTACCCCTCCCCTGGTTATCAAACTCATTCCCATCTGCGCAACTTTTTCCCCCTTCGCTTTGCTTCTTTCTCATCCGCGGAAGCCCCTTCGTCACCTGCTCCACCACTACCGCCGCCACCGCGATCTCCATCTCCTCCGTCAACGCCTTCATCGACGTCTCCGCCAACGCCTCCTTCACCAAGCACACTCTCCTCCTCAACAGCGGCCAGACCTTCCTCTGCTACTCCTCGCGCAGCAGGGCAACTCACTGCTCTTCGCCCCGGGCTTTGTCGGCGTCGTGCGCCTCGCAGCTCTCCCTGATCCCGCCTATGAGCCAGTCCTCGATCGGTTCAACGCTTGCTATCCGATCTCCGACGAAGCCTTCTTCACCCAACCCTTCTCTGTGGAGTACATGTGGGAGAAAAAGGGATGGGGTGACCTGCTTCTCCTCGCCCATCCCCTCCACCTCCGCCTCCTCTCCTCCCACGACTGCCGCGTCACCGTGCTCGACGACTTCAAGTACAACAGCATCGACGGCGAACTCGTTGGACTGATTCTCATTCCCATTCCAGTATCTATACCAAGCACCAAAAATTCGGTAATCATTCCCATTGTCATTAACCCCTCAATGGAAATAATACCCATTCCCATTACCGAATGTATACCAAGCGCCCCCTAGTGATATTTGTTTAAATCATTGTTAAGTATAAACTCTTATTCAGCTCCCTGTTCACGCTTGCACCTCAGAAAAAGCACATGCAAAATTAGTCTTTTAATTTTTACAAAAAAACAAAGGTGGAAGGGTGAACCAAACTCCACAGTACTTCAACCGCAACCATATCATTCATTCCCAGCTTGCTTTACCCACCGCATTCGTCTTCTAGCTTCATATACTGCCATGGACATGGAGTTTGCATCTGGTGCATGTGGATTCCATCGAGCTAGTTCCTTAGCTTTCCAGACATGTAGACAGCTAGCTCTACCTAATCCCAACGACGCAAGCTAAAACATATCCTCGAAGCCTAAAGTGAGTTAACTAGCCCCATGCCAGTTAACATGCAGCAGTGACTGATTGCCTTCCTGGGATATATATACCAAAGCATTTGTCGTGAAAAAGTCTTCGCATGATGTTGCAGTCTGTGGAAGATGAGAACGGCGACGACTTTTCTCACTGCACAAGAACGTTCGTCACATGCAACCGGCAAAATGAATGCGTCATGTATTGAAAAGCTACAGTGTAGTCGTCGAGGCCTTTGGTCTTATCAACGTGCGTATGCTTGACAAGTGCACATAGATGCCCGAGGAAAAATGGCGATGCTGCACATGGAATCAGGTGGAGATGACCAACTCCCACTCACGGTTAGCTTGTTCCTGTCAGACCATGCACCACACACTACACTCCACACGTCAAGCACATTTACTGTTCATACAAATTGACAGGAAGATCCCAATTGGCAAAGCATTAATTACAGTTCCATCGATGTACTGTGTAGTGTGTCCTGGCTTTGCAGTTTGCACCTACCCACCTCGGTGGGCGGTCATGGCGGCCAATCATGAGGTTGAACTTGGAACGAGTAAGAACAAGATGGTGATGTCGACCTACCTCTTGTTGTAGGGGTACGCCTGCCTTCCTCTCACCCTCCTCCTACTTTTTCCCCACCGATATTCGATCTCTTCTTCTTTATAACACATACCAAAGCTGATCTCTGAGTGGATAGATTGTGTGTGAGAGAGAGGGAGAAGTGAGACGATAGCCCAATTCATATATAATCTGATGGGGAGGTCGCCGTGCTGCGAGAAAGCGCACACGAACAAGGGGGCATGGACGAAGGAGGAGGACGATCGGCTAGTGGCCTACATCCGCGCCCACGGTGAGGGGTGCTGGCGGTCGCTGCCCGAGGCCGCCGGCCTTCTCCGCTGCGGCAAGAGCTGCCGGCTCCGCTGGATCAACTACCTCCGGCCCGACCTCAAGCGCGGCAACTTCAGTGGCGACGAGGACGAGCTGATCATCAAGCTCCACAGCCTCCTCGGCAACAAGTGTGTATATATATTCACAAACTGAACGTAGTGTTCAAAATCGCAAAGGATCACTCCAAATTATGCATAATTTTTTTAAAAGTGCAGATGGTCTCTTATAGCTGCGAGATTGCCAGGAAGAACCGACAACGAGATCAAGAACTACTGGAACAGTCATATCAGAAGAAAGCTACTGAACAGGGGAGTCAATCCGGTGACTCACCGGCCCTTCACCGACGCCAATCCTTCTTCTTCTTCCAACTCGGCACCGATCTCCATCGAAAGGACAACTCCTCCTTTCATGATTGAACTTGTTGGCAAGGAAGACAAGAACAGCAGCAGCAGCGACGAGGAGCCCTCGTCGGCATGGCGTCTAGCCAAGCTCCCGGATCTCAATCTTGAGCTCTCCATTGGGCCTCCCTTGCCGCAGCAATTACAAGCTAATCCAATGCTGGTCAATTCCAGAGCAGAAGAATTCGAGCACAGAGGATTCCTTGGCTTCAGAACTTAGAACTCAATCCTTTAAATTAATGCTAACTACTGTACTTTTCTGCTCAATCCTTTAAATTAATTCATGAAGGTATGTAGGTAAGGGGGGAGAGGAGGAGAATCCACAGGTGGATGGTAGCTAATTAAGCGATCTTAATGTGAAGAAATGTGATTATAGAGTGTTTTGATATTCAATCTGTTGTTTCTCTCCTTCCTGCCACACTGGTATCCTTGTTGGCGAAGCTACTGAAATCACAGTATCAGTCCTTCCATTGTTCAACAGAAGTGCCATCGCCAAGAGAGCAGAAAATACCATGAACGAATTAAGAAATCCTCACTGTGTCTCTCTATCGCTTGTGAATGAATGTAGAAGAAAAGTTCTTTCCCTGGATATTTTTCATTATTTCAGTACTAGAAAATAAAGATTTGATCTAGTTTTTTTTAATGTTTATACTTATAAACTCATGACCATCTATAAGATTGTTAATATTGCTACCTTGTGTTTGTGCACTATATTTTAAACATTTTTTAAAAATTTACATAAATTTTCATTTGAAATTAACCTAAAAGGACATCATTTTCAGTTTCTATTTGGAAGATCAATTTTTATGATACTCTTCTTTTCTAAAACACTCTTGTCCAAGACAGTCGAGTATAAAAAAATAAATATGTATTTTATTTTATTTTTGATAATTTATGTATTTAATTTTTATAATTTAATTAATTCTGAAATGGTCGATTTGATTTCATGAAATTACTAGGATAAATTCGAAAACACATGAACTAATTTATATTTAATAATAATGTCCTAGATTTTTATTCTATTGAAGAAAAATACTTTGCCGTAGTTGGGATTAGAAATAAAATATGTTTCTTAGAGTTATTAGAATGTATGATGTGATTTTTAAGAATTGTATAATATATTTGACATTCAATTAAGACTTTGACAAAAATGATTGAGTGTCAAAAGAAAATTATACTTAAATAAGTTAACGGATGACTTTTCTAAATCTAATTATTGAGTCAAATGTTAAATTTCTACGTTTCATAAATACTTGTCAGTGTTCAATTATATTTTAATATAAATCTTAGTCAAAATTTAGTTTTCTATTATTTTTCTATGCTTGAAATATGATGTTAAAGGTATATTTAATATTTTTATTATTTGTTAGTCTCATTTGTAGGCCACTGCTAAGAATTTAGCACATTATTTAGCTTTGGTTAAATCTTAATTTGAGTGAAAAAATATTATAAAATTATATCATTGTCGTAAATAATTATAATTAAGATACATTATATATTGCTTTAGTACTCAACCAAAGTTTAGTTAAAACTAATTAATTAGTTTCCTACAATAGAAGTTGAGTGTAAATTAAAATGGCACTATTTTTTTTTTTAAAAAAAAAATCAAAATGGCACACATATTTTGAAACCCTTGTAGTAACTTTGACAAAAGTTATTCAAACATGGAACAGAATGGTTGGAGCAATTTTAATTTAAGTAATTTTGGTCAAGCACTTCACTTTGTAATAATTTTGATCAAAATTATTCCAATAATATTTAATCACTTCTGACCAAGTTAAATTAATTTTAACCAAATTAAAATTACTTAATAATTTTAAACATGTTAAGAGTAATTTTGACTAAATCTGTTACATAAGTTCATTAGGTAGATAGACCAAAGTAGATTTGACTGAATAAGTTCACTATATAGACTAACTCGATTATCTTGAACATATCTTTTACTTGCCTAACCCACTTAGATTGCCATCTTAATAAGAATCATCTAATCACTTAAATAACCCAATTAATGAGTTAATAATGCATGATTCATTTAGACTTATCAACATAATCAACCAAAGTAGACTAATCGATTTGATTATCCAACAAAATAGATTGACCCACTTCAACTAATTATACTACTCGACTTACTTTGCTCATTCAAATCAACCAACCTACTTCAATTAGACTAAGATTTGATCGGCGATTAGACACATAAATATTTTGTATTGTAGTCTACTACTAATTTAGAGTGAAAATGATTTTGTGTGATTTGTTTACCTAAATGCAACAAGGAGAGAATGAAAAAAAAGTTTTTTTTTTTATAAACTCAATCGTCTCTCCCTGTCAACCCATGTCCTCTTCTTCACCTAACGGTGGTTGGTTTGCATGTTGTCATCCGATCCCATTACTAATCTTGCTCTCACTAACCTTCGTAGGAGTCGATGATCTTGATGACTCTTGTTGGCTCTCACTAGTTTACCATGCATTGATTAGCTTGTTGCACTACCATACTGACCTCAACATCCTCATTTGGTGCCCGATCGCATGGCTAGCTATTAATCACATAGGTCGATCGACACTTGGACACCAAGACACATGCTTATATCATTAATAAGTTCGACCAAGGCATATATACAACAATTATTTTACATTCAATGCCGTGTAAGAACATTAATTCACAATCAATTTAAAAAGTGCAGTTTCGATAATATATATCAAGATATTGTGAAGTGACGTTTGTGCTTTGAATAATTAAGATTGATCAGTCTCACCTAGCATGGCATGGCATTGCATGGCATGCAGCTGCCTGGTGATGGAAGCTCGGCTTTCCAAGTGTGCGGCCAAAGCTCTGCCGATCGATGAAAGAGTCCATAGACACGGCCCTCCTTTTCCAACACTCACCAACCTTTAGCTTTAATTCACAACATGCATGTTTATGGCGTTCCGAATAATTAAGGACATGATTGATATCTATCTAGAACAAGTTGTTGAAGAATTTGTACGTATGTGGACAAAGCTAACAAATTAATTAATTAAGCATGCATGTTTTAGATCGAATTGCCGGCCTCCGAACTGATCCACAGAGCCACTGGCGCCGCAAGCTTCTTCTCCTGGAATTCAACGACCGACAGACGCTTCATAATTGCACTCTGAAATGTGTAAGATGACTTTGAGCTTGATGAAACTAAAATGAGTAGTGGCGTTAAGATCATGGATCGGTTTTGTCAACGTTAGATGAGAATAGTCTGGAGTTGACAGAGACTGAAATTCGAAAATGGCACAGCAGCTTCAAGGAGAGTTGCTTTATTTGACCCAGGTAGCTAGCTAAGCTAGGTAGTTTGTGTTCTAGTTTTGAAGTATGAATTAATTGCTATTAGGAACTTTTAAAATTAATAAACTTCTTTTTAAAGACATAATAAAAGGTCTGTCTGTTAATTATATATCAAACATTTTCATCTAAATATTTTTATAATTTATAAGAAGTTGGATGTGTGAAATTGATACCATTGCATTTCTATCGCTCTTTAGATCCCATCTATACTCCTTTTCTATATTTTAAACTCTTTAGAATCGTCACAACTTTAATTCTTGAGAAATGAGTATCGTTTTATATATGGAGTCCTCTATAAGACCAATAAATATGTTCAATCAATCGAATGACCTGATGTTAAATTCATGACAGTATTAGACACTTAGACAACTTGAGTAGTCCTTTCCCTTCTAATTTGAAGTCATCAAGGGTCATTATTAAAAGATATTGGCCAAAAGTGTTTGACGAAGATATCGACCTCTGAGTTCGTGTTAAATTTAACACCATTTATCTCTTGATTTTTCTAAACTTGTTTATACTTTTTTAACCATGAGACTTTTAATGAGTTTAACCAATTCTATTTTGCAAATCTTTAAATTTCTACATAAACTCTCCTTTTATAGCTTTCAACAATTTTTCATTTTTTATTTGTTGAAAGACTCATATTTTGTCGATCAATTTACTGTTAGCCACTATCAATTAACTATTTTGTGTGATCATCTCCGACTAAGTTTGTCAATAACTATTTGAGTCTACTGTATCCATGATAGCTCTTAGGTCATCCATTATTGCAGCACAAGTTTATCATATGAATGATTCCTTGTTTTCATGTTATAGTATTAGTTGATTGCCCAATCATCTAAGTTACAAATAGAAACATTCTATTTTTTTGCACTTCAGGCCCAAGTCAATTGTTTAATCAACTTAATTCTTCACTCAGTTAGAACCCCTGATCTTGATTGTCCTAATGATCAAAATCTTGCACTTAAGTTGAGTTTTACTTTTATCCCACATGTATGTACAAGTCACTCAACTCTCCTAACTTACTACTAGAGTCTCACCTGCGTAGCTTAATTTCACCCCTAGATCATCTTCTATCAGACTATTTGTCTCTCGGATACATTAAAGCTCTCAACTCACTTTATATATCATATTTCATGCTTCAGTTACACATGCATATTCATAGATTGTCATCAATACTATTTTTAATATTTCTCATCTTGTGATCCCTCAGATATTCCATCCATTCTTCTTCTATTTCCAACTTAGCTAGAGTCACCGAGCTATCAATCATATCAAATTATCATTCACATATAATCGACCTTCAAAAGTCATGAGCTCTAGCATTGAAATACAAATATCAGTGCATAGATGAGTTGGTTACGACGCAGTAGACTTGCAGAAGAGGGCAAGGATTCGAATCCTGGCGAAGCCCGACAATACCCTCCTGCGTCGTAACCAACTGCACTTTCTCGATTTACCTCCTCACAGATGGTCGTGGGGCCGACCGTATGGGGCCGCTAAGGTGGCGGATCCACCTTTTGTAGAAGAAATATATACAAATATCAAATTAATTTAATTTAAGTCCTTTATTCAAATAACAAAAGTAACAAAAAAAAGTCAAACTCAAATCTCGTAGCAAGGCTAGGCCAACCCTTCGACGAGGTGCACTTAATCCCTGCCACAACATCGAGGTTCACTTTCTCATCGACTTCGATGTCACTACGCATAGGCGTCTTCATGCTCCCTCTGCTCCCAACCAGCTTCCGAGATCCCTGACGACTTGTTTGGGAGGAGGTGAGGGAAGGGGAAAGAAGGGTAAATAAGGGGAAGGGAATTTGTAACCTTGTTTGTAAAGAAGTGAGGGAAGGGGAGAGAAGGGGAAGGAAGGGTAAGCTTTCCCCTTGCATGCCCATAAATAGACATAATTCCTTACACTCCGATTTGGGGTGTAAGGAAGGGGAAGGAAATGTTAAAACATATTTATTCCAATTTTACCCTTATATTAAAATATTAATTATTAAAATAACTTATCTATTAGATTTTTGCACCGTTGCTCCTCGTCACATAACGCAGTCATCACAGGATCTTATCACTCGCACTCCTCGATGTCGACTTTCATCGCAAATTTTTACATCAGTAAATTTTTATAAAAATATATATAAAAATGTTGATTTATCTTTTATCGTACCAAAGTATACAAATTCTATATTTCGTATATTTTTTATATATCTACTTATTATTTTTTAATTTTTTTATTTATTTAAGTTGTAAATATTAAATTTTATTAATCTTATGAGCTATATATATATTTTTACATATATATTTATTTTAAAAAATAAAAGTATTTTTATAATTTTATATATTTAGTGTATAATTTCGATTGACGAATTCATTGAACGAATAGTTCTAAGATATTAGATAAAATAAAATACCTAACGAACAATTATTTCTAAATTATTGTAGATCTATTTTAACAAGTAAGGATATTTTTGTAATTTTATATATTTAACCTTCATTTCCTTCCCCTTTCTCCCAAACAAGGTAGTGCATGTTACGTTAATGAACTTTCCCTTCCTCCCAAACAAGAAAAATATAAATACTTCTCTTCCCCTTCCTTTCCCTCTCTTCCCCTTCCTTTCCTTTCCTCTTTCATGTTGCCATTCAGGTAGAAATATGTCGGACAACTGCCAACACACTCCCTCGACGCCTCTTTCGCCTTGCACGAAGCTCTGCCACAGCTATCTCCGCGAGTTCCACATTGCTCTGAATCCTGCATCCCGTCAGCAACGAGCCCTAGACCTACGCAAGCAGCCTCATCGACATTCTGCGTATCAGCTGCAACGCCTCTTCCAACCTACCTACACTGCTACCCAGCACAACATGTCGATGTCGATGCTTAAATATCTGCCTAATACGCCAACTATGTACGCAATATCCGGATGCGTACAAACCTGAGCATACATAAGACTTCCAACTGCCGAAGCATATGGAATCTTTTGCATTTCCTGAATTTCAAGATTTCCTTTAGGGCATTGTTTGAGACTAAATTTGTCTCCCTTAGCGACCGGGGTGTTTCCTGGTTTACAATCTTGCATGCCTTATCTTTTTAGTACTTTATCGATGTAGCTCATTTGTGACAATCTAAGAATACCTCGAGAACGATCCCGATGTATCTGAATTCCTAATACAAATGAGGCCTCACCAAGATCTTTCATCTCGAAATTTCTTGACAAAAAATTCTTGGTTTAGTACAATAAGCCTATATCATTTGTGGCAAGCAAAATGTCATCCACATATAAAACCAAATATATGTGTTTACTCCCACTGAATTTGTGATACACACAATCATCAATTAAATTCACTCCAAAACCAAATGAGAGAATTACCTTATGAAATTTATGGTACCACTGACGAGACGCTTGCTTAAGCCCATAGATGAATTTCTTTAATTTGCAAACCATATTCTTTGGATCTCCTGACACAAAGTTTTCTGGTTGCACCATATAAATTGTTTCATCAATGTCTCCATTAAGAAACGCCGTCTTTACATCCATCTGATGTAGCTCCATATCAAAATGTGCAACAAGTGACATGATTGTCCTAAAAGAGTCCTTAGTTGAAACTGGAGAAAAAGTCTCTTTATAGTCAATCTCATGTTTTTGAGTAAAGCCTTCTGCCACAAGACGAGCTTTATACTTTTCCACATTACCTCTTGAATCCCTTTTGATTTTAAAAATCCATTTACAACCAATAAGTTTCATACCTTCTGGTAATGGGACAAGTTCCCAAACTTTATTGTCTTGCATAGACTTATACTCTTCATTCATTACATCAATCCACTTTTCTGAAATGGAACTATCCATGGCTTGACGAAAGTTGATGGGATCATCTTTCGTCATACCAAGATCATCCTCATGTTCCTGAAGAAATACATAGTCATCCGACATAGTGCTTCTCCTTTCTCTTGTAGATCGCCGCAATGACACTTGTTCCTCAATAGCTTCTTCTTGAGGTTGTTGAGTTTGCACCTCTGGAAGATTAACATTGTCTTGATTTTCTAGAATTATTCCGGTATTTTCAATGACCAGACGAGAATCCTGATCATTGTCCAAAGAAATCGGAATAGGAATCAACTCCTCGTTAACCGAAGTAGAAGTTGATTCTTCCTCAAAGACAAAATCCTTTATTTGATTCTTTCCCCCAAACTCAATATCCTCAAAAAATACAGCTGTACTCGTCTCAAAAATTGACTTTAAGTTGGGATCATAAAATTTATAGCCCCTTGATCGCTCAGAATAGCCAATAAAATAGCTGCTAACTGTTTTGGGGTCCAATTTATCCGTATGAGACTTATAAGGCCTTGCTTTAGCTGGACATCCCCAAACATGGAAATGCTTTAGGCTAGGTTTTCGTCCTAACCAAAGCTCATAAGGTGTTTTAGCAGCTGCTTTTGTTGGTACTCTATTTAGAATGTATGCTGCAGTTTTTAATGTCTCACCCCAAAGTGACTTTGGTAAGGAAGAATGGCTAACCATACTCCTTACCATATCCTGTAGAGTGCGGTTTCGTCTTTCCGCTACACCATTCATGCTTGGAGAGCCCGGCATGGTGTATTGTGGGACGATACCACACTCCTCTAGGTATTTGGCAAAAGGCCCTGGACGTTGTTCACCTGAACCGTCATACTGACCATAGTATTCACCACCACGATCGGACTTTACTTTCTTTATCTTTATGTTGAGTTGATTTTCAACTTCAGCTTTAAATGACGTGAACACGTCCAATGTTTGAGCCTTTTCCTGAATAAGAAAAATGTATGCATATCTAGAGAAATCGTCTATGAATGATACGAAATAGCGTTGACCATTCCAAGAAGGAATTGAAAATGGCCCACATACATCCGTATGTATCAACTCAAGGACTTTCATAGCTCTATATGCATTCAATTTTCTATCTTTGGTTTGTTTTCCTTTAATGCATTCAACACAGACATTAAAGTCCGTGAAATCAATGGAATTCAGGATCCCATCTGACACAAGACGTTCAACTCTATTTCTAGAGATGTGACCTAGACGTTTGTGTCATAATGCACCCGAAGTATTATCATTTAGTTTTCGTTTAGTACCTCTTGATTCAATATTTAGGATTTCATTATATGAAGCATTTGTATAAAGTAAATATAGATTGTCATATTGCATTAATGAACCGGTTCCAACAACTGAATTACCAATAGATAACTTAAACTGATTGTTTCCAAATGAACAAGAGTAACCAGATTTATCCAAATAACAAACAGAAATTAAATTCCGTCTAAAAGACGGTACCACAAAAGTATCTATTAAGTCCAAATAGTAACCAGTACTAAGCAACAATCTAAAGTGCCCTATTGTTTCAACTTCTACTGATTTTCCATCGCCCACAAAAATGCGTCTTTCAGCATCACTTGGCTTTCGGTAGTTCAGGCAACCCTACATTGAAATACTGATGTTAGTAGTAGCACCGGAGTCTAACCACCAAGTATTTCTAGGTACTGAAGCTAAATTTACTTCAGAATAAACCAAATTAAGAAACATACCCTTTTTCTCGCGCCATGCACGATATTTGGTACATTCCTTCTTTATGTGTCCAGCCTTATTGCAAAAGAAACAATCTCCATTGTTTTGTTTCTTTGCATTTGGACCAGCAGCATCCACATTCTTCCTTTTTTTGCCCTTATCCTTAGATGTACTTGCTAGATGAGCACTTTCAGTCTTTTCTTGCTTCAATCTCTCTTCCTCTTGAACACAATGAGAGATCAGTTCATTCAAATTCTACGTTTCCTTTTGACAGTTAAAACTGACCTTAAAGTGATTGAATTGAACTGGAAGAGAAATCAGAATGAGATGCATAAGTAACTCCTCATGCAAATCAAACTTTAATGTCTTAAGTTTTGAAGCAAGATTGGACATCTTCATGATGTACTCCCTTATGTTACCATTGCCCTTATACTTCATTGAAATCAAGCTCTTAAGAATAGTGCTTGTTTCAGCCTTATCGCTTTTGACAAAGCGCTTTTCAAGTTCTGCAAGGTAATCTTTAGCATTGGTGGTGTCCTTAGACACTGCACCCCTGAACACCTCCGGAATTGCACGCTTAATGATCATTAGACTCATGCGGTTAGAGCGTTCCCATTTCTCAAATTTAGCTTTCTCTTCAAGAGAGCTAGCTACCGTAGGAGTAGGGGGTTGCTCCATCCGTATCGCATGGTCCATGTCCATGCATCCGAGAACTATCTGAATGTTCTCCTTCCAGTCCTTAAAGTTGGAACCATTAAGGACCGGTATTGAATTTAAGTTGGCAGAGATATTTGCAACATTAACTGAAAAGAGAACAGAAAATAAACTGTAAATAACATGCACACTATTTTAATTTTTCAATCTAGTTCAAAATAATTAGCAAACCCATTCAAGATATCTAGTGCACCATTAATTTCAAGTCTTTGGACAGTAAAATTAACTGCTAGTAATATTCTTGTTGTAATAATCAAACACTAACAATAAAGCACAACAAATAACAAACCCCTCTTTGGATTGATTTGCTATTCTCATGTGAAATCCTTATAATTGTTACGTGTTTACTATCACAGGTAATTTATGTACTCCGGTCAACCATTGACCTTCCTTTGGGCCGATCAAATGATCACATGGAAATACACAATTACAAACATTCAAAATTCAAAATTAAATAAACCAAATTAGAGAGGTCACTTTGACAACATCATAATTCAACTTATTTAATTTGAATAAAGAACTAAATGCTAATTAAAGAACAAGATTAAAAACGAAGGTTAATCTTTAAATGAACTCATAGCCATGTAATTAACTGTAAAATTAATTAACTGACGGCCATGTAATTTGAAATTTGATTAATGGGAAAAGAATTAAATTAGGCTCACGTTTCATTTGAAAAGTTGATCCCACGTCACTTTTCATTTAAAATGCCATGTCATGGTTTAACACCACGTCACTGTTTATTTGAAAAATCGAGAATGGCACGTTGCCAAAACCGATGCAACTTGCCAAAACCGATGCAACGGTTCATGCACTTTGTGGTGGTTTTTTTTTAAAATTAACTTGATTAATTCACGTTCTCTGCCCTAATTGAGAAACGAGCGTTCTCCTGCCGCGCACCACCTGCACCGGCCTTGCCGGCGCCTGCACGAGGCCGCTCGTTTCTTGCCAAATCGCCGACGCCACGAGATGCGGACAGTGCCGGTGTGTTGCCGTGTTCGTCGTCGGCCAAACTCGTAGAGAAATTGCGAAAAATAGAACAACAAGGTGTTCGGGAAGAAAAAAATAGAATAGAACAGCACAGTAGAATTTCTTAAGAACTGAGATAAACTTGGCTCTGATACCAATTGTTGGAGTTTTGCATTTGCCCTAATGTCGAGAAATCTCAACGCATACATCGTCTATCCAATTCTTAAGAAACAACAAGAAATAAAAATTCGAAAGCGTACCGGAGTCCATCACTAGCAGTCGAGAATGATCTTCCAAAAGGTGCAGAGTTCCTTAAGTTTCCTTAGGTTTCTCTAACGATGGGGATTCAGCGAAACAATTCTGTCGCTCTGCCTTTTGGGGACCATAACCCCTTATAAGGATTGACATATTTCTAATTTGGTCCCTCATCAAATTAGAAATACTACAAATGGTATCCACATTTATAATTCATAATAAATATGCTCTTAAGTCAAATTCCAAATAAAATTTAGATCACAAAATTGACTTAATTTATTTGATGACCATATATATTTATTAATTATACAAATGTCCCATTAGATACTAACAGATGCAGCTGTACTGCTGTAGTTCTCCTGCATGCTCTGGCGCCACTGAGCACTAAGCCTCCGTTCTGCCCGATAGAAGTAGGCTCCAGACCGTCCTCCATGCCTCCATGTCCATGGGGCTGGCGTGCACAGATGCGGCCAGTGGCCCGAGCAGCACGACGCTCTCCGGCTGCAACCTATCCTCTTGCATTCGGCACAAGTAGGTGATCGTCGTCTCCGGGAAATGATCGTGCATCACGTGGGCTCCGATCACGGTGGTCCGCATGTGGCTGTTCCTTTGAATCAGGCACTGTATCGAACACCTCGACGACATCTTTTATGCATGCAGCCGCACTTGACGTACACGCTCGTGATTGTCGACGATTGCGTAGGATTGCTTCATTCTTGGCGATATAATGTAGTTGTGGATTCGGATGCCTTGCTTGAGTACGAAGTATGATTATCTGAGTGGATCAAATTAAACTATCATCTGGTAGAGCTATGATGCTTTGTAACAATGAATTGATCGGGAAAGTTGATTGTAGATAGTCTCAATATGAGCACTTTTTAGATTTATCTTAGTATTCGATAGAAAATTTTTGTGAAGTTGTATCAGTCACTTGATCAGTCAATTTGAAAATTTAAAAATCTAGATTACCAAAAAATAAATAAATAACTTTAAAATATAATTTATATATAACAACATTTTTAAATATATTTACCCATTTAAAATTCAAATTTTAATATTTTTATTAGTATCAAATTCATATGATATCCGACTTACATCTAACTATTTGAAGATTAAAGAATGAAAATTTTATCAAACTTCCTATTGATGGATAGATAGTGTAGTTTTGAGAGCGAATAGATTTAGATAAATTTTATTTTGAGTATGGTAAAAAATTTAATAAATAAATTCAATAAAATAAAAAATTTAAATGCTTTTACACCCTAATTGAGGAAGTAAATCAATAATATGTTTATAAATATAAAAATAATATGGCAGTAGTAGAATTATAAACAGTGTTGGATAATATTTTAGTTAAAACAATGATACTTTTATGGGTTATTTTAGAAAAAATAAAACATCTGACGGATAAAATTAAGATGGAGTATTTGATTAAAATTAAATGAAAATGAATTAAATTAATTGAAATCGTGAATTGATTTTTTTCAAGATAAATAAATAAATTAATTTTTTTAAATAAAAATTGAATAAATAAAATCGATATAATATCAATTAATTTGGTTTTCAATCAAATTCACCGAACTTTTTAATTTTATTTGATTTTAATTTTTATTTGGTTAATTTAGAATTAAGGATTTTGGATTTTCTAATTTATAGATTTAAGGTTTGATTTATTTAGTTTAATGGAATTAAAATTTTTAAAATTGAAATCAAATCAAATTAATTGAAATAATTAATATAATTTAAAAAAAATTAAATTTATGAAATAATCAAACTCAACTTTCAATTCAATTAGTGATCGATTAATTATTCGATTTAATCAAACTTTTACATGTCCCTAGATGATCTTGTCATCTATAAATAGAAGTTATGGTTGACATATACTTTTGGTGTATTCGGATTTTTTTCACGGGGTATGAAATTTGATTTAAGTTTGTTGATTGTGCCTTTTACACTGGCAATCAAAACTCAAATCATATGTGCTTATTGACTATAGTTATCTAGATTGAGACCATTAGATTGGTCTATTTCGTCAAATAATTTAGATGAATTGGGTTAAAATTTTATCAATCTATTTTAAGATTGATTCAGATAGACTAGATCCGTGATTCACGTGGATTGATCCGTTGCGGATTTAAATTGACTCACAGATTGAGAAAATTTATTTTTTAAAAAATATAAAATTAAAATAGAAAATTTAATGAATTAATAAATTTGATCGGTCTAAATTGTAATTTAAATTTAAAAATTTCAACTTGATTATTTTAATTTGTAATCCAAATTTAAAATTTTTTATATTTTTTAAATTAATCAAATTAATTAATATTTTTTTTTCGAATTAAAAAACAAAATTTTAAAATAATCGACCGAATTTAATTTTTAAATTAAATCAATAATTAATTAATTCGGTTTAAACAAACTTTTACTCACCCTAAATAAAAATCGATCACGTCATCAACTAAATTGATTCTGCTGCCCCTGAAACACTCTTTCTCGGCTACCAAAACCCTAGCACCTTTTCTTCTCTGTGCCTCTCGACTGTATTTTTTCCCTTTTAAAACCAAAACCCTAGCCACTTCTCTTCTCTGTTTCTTTCGACTAGTATTTCTCATGGCGGCCGAAAAGGAGCGTGGCACGAAGAAGAGGAAGCTAGACGCCTCCGTAGGTAAGGGAGAAGGCGGGACCTGGTCGAAGAAGCCAAAGGAGTCCGCTCCAAAGCCGGCGAAGCTCAAATTGCTGGATGCCAAGAAGAAGTCCAAGGAGCCTGGGTTCAAAGCTAGTAAACCTTCCAAATCTGATAATAAGGCCTCTGTTCGGTCGAAGGAGCCTCAAACTCCCAAACAACGGCGTTTGGCTGCTAAGGTCCGTTCACCTGTGATGTTTCTGCATACATTTTTTTTAATGTTTGGCTTTCAGGATGAGTTATTATGTTGATAATACTGATATTTGTTGAGAAATTTTATTTTCTCCTGAGTTTTTGTAAGCTTGATTCGAAGTTTTCTGAGAGTTCAATCGTCTTTGTTTTATTCCCTTGAATTTACTATGATAATGAGGAGGAACGGGACTATATTCTTTTCATTATTAATTTGCACTGAGAACGCAGGACCATAAAACCCACCAAATTCTCAATGTTGTATGTCTGCTTGTTCAGGAAATGTCAGAAGCAAGGAAAAAGAAGAGGAAGCCAAATTACCACCTTGAGAAAGTAAGTTTGATTTTGATTGCACAATTGTGTCCTATTCGTGTAAAATATCATTAACGACTAGTGCTACTTACAGAATTCAGTATTTTGGTGTTTTTTTAAAGTTAACCCACTCCTTTATATCTCATTAACTTCACTTGTTCCACTCTAGTTCCAGGAATCAATACAGACTTTATTGACTTGGAACCAGTGAATCTAGAATCTTGTTTACTAAATGTCTTCTGGCACATAATCCATTCACATGTCTACCTAATGTTATGATAATATGCTGCGTGGTTGATATTCTAATTTTTTGGAGTCCTATATTCAGGACATTCTCTGTTAGACACTTTTTTTTTTTAATTTGAAAAAGTTACTTGGTTTGGGGTTGAGGTTATTCATTTGTTGTACAAGAAGGGGGTTTCCACTTGACTGACTAAGTTAATGAGCACATTCAATTATGTCCCCCAAATCTTAAATAAGGGGGAAAAACAGTAGACCATGTTGTAGATACTGTAAGCCAAGGATTTTCTTAGAGTAAGTACAGGGTTGTTTGGACACATGTACCCTGTAGGTTGATGTTGATTCAATACAATTTTTATTGATGCCATTTAAACTCGTTTTAGCATGCTACAACAAACATGGTAACCTTGGCAAACAACTACTATTGTTTCCTGTGGTATATGGGAGGAAAAATTCCAAGAGGGAAGTGTGATATCAGATAGAAATTTAGTGACTAGCAATCTAGATATTTGTCTTCTTTAATCTATCTTGTCAAGGCATTCTGCATTGCCTCTAGTAAGGAGATCTAAATGACTTTTTATTATTTATTTATTTATTTTTTTTTTTGGGGGGGGGGGGGGGGGGGGGGGGGGGGGGGGGGGGGGGATGGAGGTGGTAATCTGAAGGAACACAATTCGGTCATATCACTATATATTTTAAGATGAAATTATTCTGTCTTTTATCCCCTTGTTTTCTACTCACTTTTGATCTCTCTTTAGCCCTAATCCTCACTGTTTCCCATATACCTTTATTTAAAATTCCTTCTTCCATTATTCTCCTTCGTGTCATAGCTCTCTTATCCAAAAATGCCTAAATCATAAGTTTATGTATTTTGCTCTATACGTTTCTTTGATACAACAACCACCAAGCTTATCCCATTAAGTGTGTTTGGCTATATGGATCCTCCTACGCTATTGGGCTCTATTTTCTACTATATCATCATCTATATTTAAATAAATTTTATCTTAATCATTTTCTTTGGTGTTCCTCTTCCTTGTTTAATGTGCATATTTGTCATAATTTTACATCGCCTAAGTACATATTTGTATCATCTTAAATGTGTCTCTCAAAGCTATATATTTCTTTGATATTTTGCAAAAAATAACACTGCTTGTTTTTTCTTTTTGTTTGACATACTCTATTGCTTCAGCATTTTCTTCCTCTAAGAGTCTATTAATCATTTGGTTCAAGGTAAACCACATAGAATTTGATCAGAGTATTTGGAAAAAAAATGGATTGCTATATGTTATTTTAGGATCCACTTTGGATAGAAATTGTATATTAATTGAAAAAATGATTACCATCATAAATAAAAGGCAGAGGTTAGAAGTTAAGAACATATATCTTAATTACGGTCAATAAAAATTGTTATCATAACAAATCTATTTTTTTTGGATACATAATGTAATTACTGACATAAAATTTTGACTTATGTAATGGCAAATATGCAATTTCTCTAATTTCTAACAGTTTTGCACATGCGATTTTTGCCTCAAATCTACTCGCAAGGTAATCTACATTACTCTACAAGATAACATGTCAATCCACTAAATGTCGCCTAATGACTTTTTGGTACCTAGTTCAGGGTATCAAAGACCTAAAGATGAAGATGAGATAAGAGTTGCTATTTGTAGTTAAATCACTCATACTGAATATCTAGTTTGGCCAACACTTATAACACCAAGTTTATAGCAATCGCAGAGAATCCATCCCATGCATTGGCCTTTAGGAGCCCAAATTCAGGGTTGACTTGATCCCATTTTTCATTCTATTGTGTCTTGCATTCACAAGTTATAAATACATTAAGCACATTCAAAGCTGTTTGTTAGATTTTTATTTGTAATTTTTATCTAAGAAGTTAAAGTATCTTGCAGGAACTTGCTTCTTTGTGGGAAAAAATGAGGCGTTACAATGTTGGCACTGAAGATCGATCCAAGTAAGTGCTCAAATGAGTCATCTAAACCCCCCCCCCCCCCCCCCCCCCCCCCCCCCCCCCCCCCCCCCCCCCCCCCCCCCCCCCATCTTGTTTATCTAATATTGTGGCGTATATCTTTAGGCTAGTGACTCAAGCTCTACATAAGATGAATGGAAAATATTTGGAGATTGCTGGCTCGCATGTTCTTGCACGGGTGCTCCAAGTAAGTCAAGTTTTTACTATGGACCCTATTGTTCCATTTTGAAATTAAAATTCCAGTGCTGATCTTCATGTGTTTCGGTTTCATATTGTCACTGTGTTACTTGCGGTGGAATATTAGACAAATGAGAATTCTTCATCAAATGACATGTTTAGTAATACATTTTTCCATTCTAGTTTACATGGATTTAGTTCATTTATTGATTTTCACTATTCCTCAGACATGTGTCAAATACTGTACACAAGAAGAAAGGGATTCTATTTTTGATGCTCTTCGGCCTCATCTTCTCACCCTTTCATGCAAAAAATATGCAGTTCATTTAGTAAAGAAAATTTTGGATCATGGTATTTTCCCTAACTCATGGGTAGTAGATGTTTCTTTTATGCAAGTCTTTTGTAAAGTTGAATAAATTTCTTCTTTTTGTACCTCAGCTAGCAAAAAACAATTAGAATGGTTCATATCCTCTCTTCATGGCCATGTTACCTCACTTCTGCGCCATTCAGTTGGATCTTCAGGTATGCATGATATAAACAATTCATGCAATACAGTTTTTTTTGCATCTTCGATGCTAATTTTAATTTGTTGAACAAGGAAGATGGGTTATACGCAAGCCTATTGTGATTATTCTGCAAGTGCAAGAATTATTGTTATAAATTATATCATCTCAATATTTCAGATTTATATTAGTATAGGTCATCTGATATTGCTATGAGAGGTGACTCCAATCCCAACTTATCTCCTGTACTTTTGAAAAGATATCATTAGCTTGAATCTACATAATCACATTTGATTTAAATAAAGTATTAGTTCTGTGTTTTCAACACGGTTTAATTTGTTTCCTTTTTGCAGTCGTTGACTATGTGTTCCATTTGGCAAGTGGGTCTCAGAAGCAAAGCCTTTTGGTGGAGATGTACTCTACTGAGCTTCAGTTATTTAAGGACCTAACCTTGACAAATTCTGGCAGGTAAGTGATACAGAAGGTTCTTTTTCCATATGCATCTTATTTTTCCTAACAGTTTGTTGCTTCTCTCTCTCTCTCTGACCACCAGTTCTGATAATGCAATAATATTTTAAAAAATTCTACAAGACAGTTATTGGATTGTTTTTACTGTGGAAGAGTAAATTTATAAGGGGAGATGGGGGAATGTTAACAAAGAGAAAAAGAGCACCTTGGAAAAGGTTTTTAAATGAGAAGTCAGAAATATTATATTTGTTGTGCTGTTTTGACATTGTACTATGTTGACACTCAGGATTTTGGCATGCTTTAAAATTTGGCAAGCCAATTTAAATAAATTTCGCATGCATTATTTCTACAAATAACACTAACAACTACATAGTCAATTGATTTGAAATATTTTAGTAAATGCTATGGTGATAGTCCACATGACATGTGATTAAGTGTGCCTTAATGAATTTATGCATTCAATCTTCTTCAACTTAGTTTTTTTTTTACTTCAAATATATACCAATTATAAAAATGAGTTTTGCATAATTTTTAGTATAACACATGTTGAGAAGAATTCGAGTAAGCATTAATTTTGTTTTCTTTTTCTTTGCTTAACTTGTTTATTTTTGAAAATAAGACTATAAAAATTAGATAATGAATTAAACTAGAATTTTGGAAAACAAGTTACAAAAAAAATAAATTACGTGCATTAGTTAAATTTCATTTAAGCTCATCTCAGTTGGCTTTGATGCATGCTGACATGGGCCAACACAGTACGATACTAATTGACCAATGTCAAGTTTTGCTAATTTATTGGAGTAGTAGTACACTTTGGCTGACCGTCTGGCATGACATGGAACTTCAAACCATGCATCAGAATAATTTTGTTGTTATTTTTTTTTATCTTGATGCTCTTATTATGTGCTGTCTTATTTCAGACTGGTGGATATAATTTCTAGGCTCCAACTACAAAAATCATCTGTAGTGCGTCATATGTATTCTGTACTTCAGTCACTAATTGAGAAGGGGATTGTCAACCATTCAATTGTACACAAAGCAATCCTCGAGTTTTTTACCATTGCCGACAAGGTGATTTTTCACTCTAACATTCATGCTAATAAAACTGATATTTTCTAATGTGTTTCCTCATAAGATCTATCTAATATGTTTCCCTTTCAAGTCCTCTGCTGCAGATGTGATTCAACAACTTTTACCTCTTCTTGTGCAAGATTCACCTACTGCAGAGGAGAATCCACAAATCTCAGCCCCAGAGATGCAGAAGAAGAGGAAAATCAAAAGCAAAAATGTAAAAGAGCCTCTTCTTGCACGAATGGTCCGAACAAGAGATGGACTAAAGATCTGTATCATCTGTGTAAAGCATGCAACTGCAAAGGTGTGTATTATGATTATGTGTGCTTATTCATTTCTGTTAGCCAGCTCAGGTGCTTATTAGTGACAACTATTTTCAATATATTTAGATTGATAGCACAAGAGTATGTTTGCCCTTTTTATGTTTTTTTTTTTGTTTCTATGACCTAGTATTATGATCACCCTGGCAACTTGTTTGAGTAGGTGATTATTTGGCACTTTCATTTGGAAAGATGCAACTTAGTTATTTTCTTAGGATATAGATTATAATTACTTTAACCTCAGAAAAAATGTTTCTTCTACAAAACCTTATCCTTGAGTTTGCATTGTGGTAATCTCTCAGGAAAGGAAAAAAATTATTAAAGGCATGAAAGGTCATATCAGAAAGCTTTCTCTTGATCAGTTTGGAAGTCTTGTAAGTGCTCTCTTAACCCTTTAGTTCTAGAAACATCTGAAGCTATCCAAGTTTGATTACTATATCATGTTCTTGCCCTCCTGTAACTGTATTATTTCTGTGTCCTTTTGGTGTCAATATTACTTTTTCTAGATAATAACACAGCTTCCATTTTGTTTGCCTTGCTGCTTCTTTGTGTATATTAATTATCAGTTAGATGCATCTGTTAAATAATTTTCATTATTTTTCTCAGTTCAAAGGTATAGAGTTGTTGGAGGCGCATGAGCATCTATCAAGGTTTTAGATAGTTTGATTTGTTTTTCTTTTGAGTAGATTTTCATATTACAAGAAAATATTTTTTGTTAGGACTTTTTTTGCATGATTTGTTTGTTTGGTTGGTCATCTTTTGATCTTCTAGTCTAACAATAGTTTAGATAGTTTTAACTGTTTTGTATGATTTGTTTGTAAGGGCCCATTAGTAATAATAAGATCTAATGTGTTGTAATGATTTTTTAATGATGAAAGAAAATATCTGACATCAAGAATTCATACTGATTTTACAGTGTTTTATTTCAGTTGCTTGTTTGCACTCTTTCAGTAGTGGATGACACAAAGCTTCTAACAAAGGTTAGTAGTTCCTCAGTTTATTCGATAAAACCTTGTCAATTTCTAACAAAATTGGAGCTCATCTTACAGATTGTGATACAAGAACTCCAAACGATGCTGAAGGAGCTAGTATTGGATAAGGTATTTGCTTTTGCATCATACAGTGGTAACCTAGCTGATGTGTGTTGCACAGGAACAGTTATGTTAGCATTTGTGGTTTTAACTAAACCTGTTTTCATGCGACTAATGAAAAAAGATTTTTAATCACTTATTAGAATGGAAGGCGAATGCTACTACAGCTGCTTCATCCACATAGTTCACTATATTTCACACCTGAGGACCTGGTTTGTCTGAATTTATCTGTTGCCTCTCTCTTTGAACAGGCAAGCACATAATTCCACTCACTTTGTGCTTTTCACCAGAGTTGGGAATAAATCTAAGCCCTTGAAATTCATTTCAGGTGGATGAGACAAAGGATCTCTCAGAAATAAACCAAGTTCCAGCAGAACAAGGGGAGAACTTCTTGACTGATAATAATGAAAAGGAAGGTAGAATAGTTCAGTCTGCTACTGGAAGCAAGAAAAATTCATTTCGTAGGAGACATGAATTATTAGTCGAGAGTGGGCTTGCTGAGGTAAAGTTCACTATTCTTTTTTTTTTTTTGAGAAAATAAAATACTATTCTGTTTGTACAATGTGCATACAACATACACATTTTTCTCAAGGCATTATTCCTTTTCTACCTCTTATTAGCGTGAGTTTATTACAACAAAATATTATGCAGTGGTGTCTCATGTTTGTTCAATATTTTACATTGGCACATAGTTATGGATCTATTGTAAGCTATGCTCTTACAAACTGAAGCACATAATATTGCTAATAAAGGTTTTGATACTGCATGAATATACTTGACTTTTCTTTTGCTATGACTTGTAGATTACATTGATTTAATGGACATTAGAATCTAAATTCCAAACGAATTGAATAATGAGATTATGCAGTGGGCTGTTGATCGAACACTATCACATATATCATGTGCATGTAGGGAGAGATAATGGAAGTAAATTGTGGGCTCTGTAATCTAGAGGATCAATCAGATATTTAGAAGCGTAAGTTGGTGGTATTCAGAAATGGAAATTGTCATATGTTCTCTGAAGCTGTGTTACTTATGGAGAAAAGGTGGGGAAAAAGAAGCGAGGGTAGGGAAAATGGGGTAAGAAAAGAGTTTTCTTCCATTTCTTTGGGTAGAAAGGGAGAAGGGAGGGATAGAAAAATCCTCTTCCACCACTTTGGCTTCCTCCCAAATTCATGGAAAGGCATTTTAGTCCGTCAGGATTGTTTGTTTTATAAAGGGCAGCCCGGTGCACGAAGCTCCTGCCATGCGGGGTCCGGGGAAAGGATCCATTGTACGCAGCCTTACCTTGCCTTTGGCAAGAGGCTGTTTTCAGGATTTGAACCCGTGACCTCTAGGTCACATGGCAGCAACCTTACCGTTGCGCCAAGGCTCCCCTTCAGGATTTGAACCCGTGACCTCTAGGTCACATGGCAGCAACCTTACCGTTGCGCCAAGGCTCCCCTTCAGGATTGTTTGTTTTATGAGAAATAAAATTTAAATTTAGTTATTAATATTAGTTTACAAATTTTCTAGTATTATACGTGTATCACTCATTAATGTTTGAACCTCTTTTTTTTCTTTTTCTAGATTTTCAGTCATCCTTGCAGATCTCTAATATTTTTAAAATGCAGATGTTGGGAGTCCAAAATCAAGTCTAGTGTTTTAATGTATGCAATATGTAGTTTATGTTTTTTGAATAAAATAAAGATATGATGATTTGTTGCAGGGACTCTTTGGAATTTGTATTGATAATGTTGGCGAGCTACTCTGTTCAAACTTCGGCAAAGATGTTGTTTATGAGGTTTGGCCTGCCATTTCTCTTTTTGAACTACATTACTTTAAAATATCCATGTACTATATTAGCCTGGTGAACTAGTATGGCCAGCAGCCCTGGAATTTTATTGTTTCTTGGAATTTTATTGTTAATCTTTAGATTTTGTTTTTAAATTTAATCTTTAAGGGTTTCTCAGCAGTGATTTTTTTGTATGGATTTGATCCTCCTTATATTTTTTGTCGTACCTATCCCCTCTGTCGCAGTTAGCTGTTGGTGGAAGCGATGGCGTCTTGCAATCTTTTACTGATAGAATAAATGCCTTGCATGAAGCAATAGCTTCTCTGGCTGTGCAGCCCAAGACAAATGAAACAGAAGAGGAACATGTTTTCGAGAACTTTCACTCTAGCAGGCTGATCAGGAAACTTGTTCTCAACTCCCCTAGTTTTGCTACTGCTCTGTGGAAAATGGCTTTAGAAGGCAAGTGCGACATTTGGGCTCAAGGTCACAGGTAAGAAACAAACTGCTCATGTTTTTGGTAAAAAGATCATGAATATGATATCCATTAATAGATTATCTGACAATGTACATTTTCTGGTGGCCTCTTACAGTTCCAAAATCCTACATGCATTCCTACAATCATCAGTTTCTGCAATCCAAGATTTGGCAAAGCCTGAGCTTCAGCTTTTGATGGACCGCGACATTCTCAAAGCCCCTGAGAGCAAGCTTACAGAAAAAACAGCTGATTCCTAAGCAGTCTTTTGTTTTTTTGTTTTTGTACCCAAGTCTTTAATGTCTTTGATTGCGGATCGGTATAAGCACAGCCCTTGTGAAGTTTTTCTTGCTTGTAACCTGATGCAAGTTTGGCTTTAGTAGGCTTCACATATCAGCTTAAAGAAGTTGCAGCATTTCTCGATAAATCGAGATTCAGAGAATCAAAACTCAATCATGTTGAGTGTTTATTCTTGCGGGTTAGACTTCATGAGAGGAGAAACGATTACTAGTTTTATCCGTGTATAATATCTTAAAAAATATTCATTTATTTATGTTGCAGAAGTCATTCTTATTGCAAGTTTTAGACTGGTTTATTGATGTCATGAATTAAGTTTTTGGGTTTCAATATGGTCATTCATAAAACTAACGTAAGAGGGAAGAAAATCAAAGAAAGAATAAATGTTAAATAATTTTGAAATTCAGACCTAAAATGACAGAAAAAAGATAATGACGATAAAATGGCAAATTCAGAATATACCATGACTACAACAATGTTGTAGTCAATTCGGAATCTATTCTCTATATCTCATTAGATCCCTGTTTTGATTGCGATCTTGACTCTTTTTGTTTTTATTTTTTGCTATTTCTCGAATTGTGCATCTGTCTATTTTGTGTATCACAGATTTTAGGGCCTGTAATGCATTTGCCGGCTTGAAGTGTCTTCAACCCCAAACTGCGGACCTGTGAAATTCCATTTCCGTCGTCACCTAAACTTGTCATCCACTATCAGCCGATAAAACAAGTATCGATCGACAGGAACATCTTGTGAATGAAGTGAAGATTAAATACAAATATTAAAAATAGCACCATAATCTTTTAAGAATATTTTTTGCCGCGTACATTGATTCCTGGGAGGCTTTGGAAAAGAATTCTTTGATAGCTAATTTGACTTTAAAAACTCTGGATTAATTTGCCTTAATTTTTCATTGCAATTAACATAGTCGGAAACAAAAAGGCTGAAGAAATGGTATGTTTTTTTTTAAAAAAAATGCTAGTGGGACTTTATTTTGATATGGAATTAATGTTAGACTTCCAAGAGACTCAGGATTGCTATAATTTTTATTTTTTTAAAAATTAGTCATTAAGAATTTTTTTATTAATTTTATTTTATTTAGATTTAAAAGTGACAATTTAGATCACGGCGCCATTGTTATTGGTGTATCGCATGCTCGGGTGTAATTTCAGAACTCTTGAGGCATAGTTGAGTTGGTTACATGCTCAGGTGTAGTTTCAGAGCTCCCGGAACATAGTTAAAATTAGTTACGATAGAGTTGACTTATTGAAGTGGGCAAAAATTGAATCTTGACGAAGTCAAGGCAATGTCCTTCCCCGTCATAACCAATTGCAACTTCTCAATTTATCTTCTTAAAGATGGTCGTGATGACGGATTTCAACTTTTAATGAAGGATAATTTCAGAGAACTGGCTAGGTCCTGTCGGATCCCGGTGAACTAGAGCAGGCTGTTGGTGCCAAGACACTAATCGCTACCATCGTTGCCGCGTTAAACATGTTGCTTTGTCTTCTGCTTTGTCAATGACTAAAGTGATGGTTACCAATCATGTTGGACTATTTATGCCCCGGGGGCATGTGCCGTGATGTCAATCATGTTGGATGGTAGCCCATTGAACTGGTTGCTATTCAGGCTTAGGCTCTTGCACTCACCTAGCTCCAACAGGATTGGTGGTTTTCTGTAGTTGGCCGATCTAAGAAGGGATCAGGTCACTCAGGTTATTGCTCAACAAGGAGGAGGAGATGTAATTCCAAATAATGGAGAGCTCAGCACTGAGTTTTTCCACAAGATGAGATCGCGAAGGGAGGAGAGGTAGAAATGTAGTTGAGCTGGAGTTCAAGGAGATCTTAGACTATAAAAGTCTAGGGCTTTAAAAAGTCACCACAAATGCTCAATCTTCCATCACAAAGCCCATTTCCATGATTTTATCACAACATCCGTTACAAAATACATCATCCCAAAAAGTTTATGACAAGAAATTTAATCTGTTAAAAAAGTACAAGTTTAATTTTTTTTTTTTTAACCCCATCATAGAGCTAGCTTTCGCTGTGATTGTAGCATCATAAATGTCATCAGCTATGCAATATCATTGCAATCTTTTGATTTTTTTAATAAAAGAATATATTATTAAAAAATTTCATAAATGACATTTGCGATGCCGTCCTTGAATTAAAAGTACTTTTAAAAAATTAAATTCTCTAAAATCACTGACATATTTTAACAAGGCACTACAAAACCCTTGAATATAAATAAACAATACAATTATATCACAGACAGAAATCCCAACAATAACACCATCACATCATATCACATTAGTAACAATACAAGAATAAGTACAATATATATTAAAAATAAAGGTTTAAAATGTAAGTTCGACGAGCCAAGTCATTGGATATTGGAGAAGAATCACATGCAATCTTATCAAAAACAGAAAAATAATGCGTAACCATAATTTCTCATTCTTTTAAAGAAAATTCTAGACTGACCAGGAATACTAAAAACTGTGTAAAGGGAGGAAAGTAAAGAGGAAAAACATTATAGAGAAGAAAGAATCTGCAAGGCATTACACAAATCAAACAAATAGGCAACTTTCTGGAAATGCAAAAAAAAAAAAAAACCAAACTAGAATACACAACCCATAAACATGAGAAGAAAACAAAATGTGAAGACGTTAATATGCACCCAACAAGTCATGCAACAAAGTCGCCTCGAGGACTTCTTAAAAGAGCTCTTCGGAGTTGAACTTGTTCCAAGCCTCCTGGTTTACATAACAAAACATTCAGAAAGGGAAGGCATTCTAGTCAATGCTAAAATAGGTTTTTCAGTCATTTTTCTTTCACCATAAATGAAAACTATGAAACTAACATTTGCTAAGCATTTCCATATTCAACCCAGCATTTTAAGGATATCTTAACTAAGTCAAGAGCCAAACTCTTTACAAAATGGAGACTTGAACAAAAAAATAGAAGCTAGCACTCAAGAAGTTCTAGACACCTGTGCCCTTGGTTTTACTTTTGAAATATTTGACCTAAATTTCGAGTTGAGACAAGAATATCCTCAGCTTGTGTTTTTATTCATGCATACAAAATTAAACCATGATTCTCTCAATTATGTTAACTGTGATAAAAAAAATTAATCAAAATAAAGTCATCAACAATTCTAGTAAAGCAACACCTAGAAGTTACAATCAAGAAGAAATGGGAAGGATCAATCACGATATCATATTTCTTAGTTCTGTTCTGTTTTCAAAGCTATGAACAATAGTGAATACAATTACAAGGAATCTAAATGTCTTTTTCATTACCTCATCAGATCAAAATTTCCTAAAAAATCCTGAACCTTTATATTTACATATTGCTTGGGATTTTTTTCCCCCCCCTAGACTTCCCCAAAAATCTCATCTTACGCTTTTGAAATGTCCAACCAGGTAATCAAAGACATTATAAAGGCAGTTGCACAAACCAAAGCAAAATCAGCAGTCAAGTTGATTCAATATTAACTAAACTCGCAATGAATTTCACAGACTAAACTCTAAGAATTTTACAGCCTAGAATATCTTACACAAAGCAGAAGTACAAAGAAACAGCACTCTGGGAACTTTAGCTTTGCTGGCTTTACATGGAGAATTCAGGGTTTAAACTACAAAGCAAAAAAAAATGCACAAGATACTCTTCCCACATTTAGTCATTTATAGTGTGTTGGGTTCACTAAATGGAATTGAAAAGATAAGGATTAGGTATTCCTTTGCTTGGTATGCGGAATGAATAGATGCTTTATTTGAATTCCTATGGTTTAAAAGAATGTTATAGGTAATACACAAGTAAATGTACCTAGAAAATATTTTATTATACACATTTTTTATCTTATAATTTTTATAGAATAATTATGTATATTCTATTTTTGGTATTTTATTGATTAGTCACAACCTGCAAATGCAATATACAACTATTTAAAAGGTGTAAGTAGCATTTGCAACTTCCAAGCCCTTTACAGGCCACCTGTCCTTGCAAATAAGTTATTTGCTCAACTGGATAGTCACTTCGTCAAATATGGATCCAACATGATAAAATAAATGCCATGTTCTTTAACTACGTCCAGAAAATTTTCTCCCACTAGTGCTATAACACAAAATTTAAATAGCAGGCCATGATCCACCATTAAAGTTCAATATTAATGTTAAACATTATTTTGCCCAACCATGTCATGACTCTTAAGCACAAATTTTCATCTTTCAACTATGAAAAAGCACGTGGAGTTATGTTTGTAGCTTCATTATGGAGAACAAACCATTCAATACTCTTATAAAAACTCACAAGGTTAAATATGGAGTGAACAATGTCAATGATTTCAATTAATAAGTTCTAAAACAAGGATAATTAGCATGTGAATACAGACCTTGAGGAGATCAAAAACCTTCTCAGCTATGTACTTTTGTTGAAGAGTAGCACCTTTTTGTTGCACTTTATCAGGATGGATGCACAGAGTTGCTTTCCTATAAACTTTTTTCACCGCCGCACCAGTAATAAGATCCGTTAATGATACAGGTTGCCAGCCACACTCAGACCAAAGGACCTATGAGCATGTTTCAAAACAAAAATATAGGTAAAAGAACTACAAAGTTTTCAACTGTGCTCCTTCCACCTTTTTTTTTTTTATAAATAAAATCATGTTAATAAGTTTCTTCTGAGAGGCAGAGAGGGTCACAGAGACGTCCCTTCTAAAAATATGTTTCTTTTACACATACACACACACGCGCAAAAGACTACTTTTCTACATTTCTGAGTTTGCCTGTGAAAATTTGTGTGATTACTTGATAAGGGCATGTGCAGCATAGATCTTATCTTGAATCAACATGGAAAAAATGGATTGCAAAAAGCTTAAAAGTGAAAGCTCTATAATAAGCTTGCTAGATTAACAATGATAAAAAAAACTGGCCACCTCAAGTTGAGGAACAACTGAAAAAAGCTAATCTTAAATCAACTATATGATGTGTGATACCCTATTTCAATCCTATGGGGCATTGTGGGCTAATATACTTTAGTTTTCCAATTACTAAGGGCAGATTCACTGGAAGAGATATTCTTGACGAAGCTTCAGATATAGAAATGTGTGTTTACACAATCCTCAAAAAATATTCTAGAAGAAGCTTCAGATAGAGAAATGGATGTTGACACATTCCTCATAATTTCCCAAAATATCATTTAGTCAGCTAAATGAGCAGATATATTAGCAAAATCCACTGAATTTGCAAAACCCTCTTTGCTTTCACATTGTTGAGCAAGGAATTATCTTGGCAATGCAATTCAAAAGAAAGTGGTTATTAGTTATTGAGCTTACAAGATCCAATACACAGGCTAGTATAATTAAATAAGAATAAAATGTGATCAAGTACAAAAGACAGGCTGCAATTATTTTAAAGAAATGAAAAAGGTGAAAAAGTAATAGTCTGGTCGAAAGTCCTTAAATAAAATGTCAGGAAGAAGAAGTGTTCAATAGGTAAACTCCTAGCCCTGTGTTAGTTATTCAGATATAATGTAAATCTTTGGCATTCTCTAGTTAACCTCACATTCTGTCAATAGTGCACATGCCATGATGATAAACAAAATTCACACTAGGTGGAACAAGTTCCATTAAAAAGGACTTGAGGGGTTGAAGGATTAACAAACTAGTATAATTCTCTCTAAATGAAGGTGCAACAAAACATAAAAACAAGCACCACTAATGGTAGTTGTTCCCTTCTCCACGCGTTCATCTTCCCAACTATCAAGTAAACAAAACATATAAGCAAGAGCCAATTATAACTTGTGAGATTCCAGAACCAGTATCCATATACCAAATATTGGTCCGATCCTAGCATCCATACTTTATTTGACAAGAAATGAAACTGCACACAGAGTAGGGAAAAGCTTGACTAAGAAAGACCTGCATTAAACTAGGATGGCTATCGTCAACTTTAGCAAACCAAACATTGAAATCTAACTCAATCTGCTAGGTAGAAATTAACCTTAGTCCTAATGAGATGAAGCTTTGACTGGACTTTGATAGACAACATAATTTAATAAGAAAGGCAAGAGAAGGCACTTGATAGGATAGTGGTTCGATCAAAGTTGTAGTGCAACATAAATTTGACCAACAAGTAGAGAAAGATGATGAGGGTTATATGTTATAGTATTTGTTTTCTTTTCAGGAACCTAATTGTAAATTTTTAAAATTAATGGACTCATTTGCAAAAATGTTAATGAGTAACCTAACCCCACTTCTCCCCCAAACTGTATCGTACTTTCTTTTCCCTCTAATCCAGCTGCCGCCACCATCTGCCGTCATACCACAACCATGGCCACCTCTCCCCAAAGCAATCATTGCCGCCAGAACCACCACCTCTTCCATCTCCAATCTCTTCCTTCATGATCTCTCTCTTGATGTACCAATGCTGCCTTGGGTCGTCGCCACCATTGCTTCCACCAAAGCAATCACAACTTCGTTGATTCTTTCACATGATGTGTGACCTAGTCATCTACAAGGCAAGCGACTGATCACTATCCTATTTGATCTCATGGTTGTAGGTTGTTCTTGCCCATCTCAGGAAATCACTATCCTCTTGTTGGAATTTTTTGCACAATCGATTCGTTGATGCGAGCGCTAGCTTCTTACTGAGCTACCTTTATTGTCTTGCTCTGAAGGAGAGCAATAGTAACTCAGTCGTTTCCACTTTGTGGCCTAGTTATTAGCGTAAATATAACATATTTAAATCAGAAATTTGTTCAATATTATGACTTATGTTCTAATAAATCAAGACTCTTTTTCATAAGACACTATGTTGTGTATTTCATAAAGCTTGAGGATTAAGTAGTTTGCCCCTTTTGACAGTGATCATGAATAACTTAAGTGTACTTGTCATGAAAAATGCTTTATGGAACAAAATCAAAATTAATGTGTTCTCATTCACATCTAACATATGTAGTTACTAGCATAACCTCGTTATGTTTAGAGTCATCTTGTATGTGATGTGAATTTCTTCTTTGAGGTAGTTTATTCTTCCTTTCATTACATTTGTCTTGCGTATGATTAAATTTATGAAAGTAGATCATATAATTCTAAAGTTGTTGGAAAGGAAAACTATTTTCGTAATTGTCTCTACCCTTATCTCTATTGCTTGTCCATTTGACATTCATAGTTGTCTAGAGTGTTTTGATGACAACTAATCAACAAGAAATAATAAGTATACTGAAAATATGTGAATTAAAGAATAACTTTGTATACTGAACAATAAAACAACGAAACCATTATTTATAACTTAGAGCTTCAGCTCCACATTTTCAATACTGAGCAATAAAACAACGAAACCATTATTTATATCTTAGAGCTTCAGTTCCACATTTTGAAAAGAGTTAGTGTGTTTCGGCTTCACGCTCTATAGGGGTTGTGTGATTACTTATATAAATTAACAAAACAATAATTGCATCACTTATACCATAGAGCTTTGGCTTCACATTCTAAAGGAGTTACATGACTACTTATATTGAATTAATAAGATAAATGAAATACTTATATCATAAAGCATTGCCTCCATGCTCAAAAATGTCCCTCGAGTCTTTTCGTGTGTGTATGCTTCAACTATATTATATAAAATGTTTTTTTCACTGGGTGGATAGAAGGGCATTCACCCTTTTTTTTGTAAGATGCATTTCAATGGATTACAGGTCATTCACACTTTATTTTATATTTATATATGATGTGTTCTTGTATTGAGTGGATTGCGGGTTATTTACTTTATATATATACAAGGTATCTTTATCGAATGAATTGCAAATTGTTCACAATATATATATATATTTATCTATGTTTATGATGCATTTCGTACTGAGTAGATCGTGGGTCGTTCATTTCTATGTTTGATGTATCCTTTATTGGGTTATTGGGCAGATTGCAAGTCATTTGCCCCTATGTAATGTTATAGCATTCCCTGATAAATACAAAAGGTAATAATTGTAAGACTATAAAAAAGGAATCACGATAAACGATGAAACCATTCAAGAGAATTTAAGAAAAATTTGTGCTAAGAGATTAACGAGGTTAAATATAGAAAATGATAAACTTGACTATTTACTACTCATTAAATTTGGTTATGAGATGTATTATTTTACATCATGCACTTCCCTCTTATATCCACTTTGTATTTTTATGCTCACATTTTTTACTTCTAAATTATTTATTGAGATTTGTGCATAATATTGGTGGAGTTTCTTCAAAGTTATGCATTTAATTAGTTTGGTTGGCATCTGCATATATTTTTTATTTGGCATTATTGCAGTTCACACACAAGCAAAGTTAGCTTCATGACATGTCTAGCTTGTGCAAGGCATGACATTATACATTAGGCAACAACTATGATAATACCAGTTCTTTATTTCATGAGGATGATGATCGTATTATCTTAGATTTCAAGGTTATGGTTATCAGAATCACCAACGATATAAGGACTACATAGTCGAAAAGTCTAAATGCTAGTGGTATTGATTGGTAGGATATGTGAAATCAATTTCATCAAGAAAAAAAAGAAAACAATAGAACAAACTCATAGATGGCATGTGTGTTATGTTGAATTTTAATAATATTTATATTATTCGAGGAAAAAAGATCAAAGCAGTGCCCTTTATTTCCAAAATCATCAAAGGTCATCCCTATTTTCAATATTATCAAAGGGGAACCCTATCACCTATAATATGCCCATTATACTCATTTTTATCCTGATTTATTAAAAATAATCGATAAAATTTAAAACCATTTACTTTTGTGAGTTTCAAGCAAAAACTGTCCTAATTCAAATGAAAATGTATTTGACTGTTCACTTTGCAAACCATTGACTATTCATATGTAGAGTTGGAAAGTTTTCAAATTAACAAATTGAATCCTTTCATTTTGTTAGTTTGAGAATTCAATGTCAATTGCAATATATTCCTTAATTAAACTGTTCAAGCAATTCAATGAGAATTGCAATATTATATTCATTTTGTAGCAGGACTAAAGTTAGAACTTAAAATGTTTTTTATTTCAGATTGGTAAAAAAGGCAGTTTTATTAGATAAAACTAAGGTTTAAAATCTCTACCTGTGGTAAAGTTTCAATCCTGGATCAAAACGATATAGTTTCAATATTGTATCGTGTCGTACCGGTATAATTTCAGTATTTTTTAAATATAAAACATATTAATTAAAAATAAAAAATTTAATCTAAATATTTAAAATAAAATATAAAATATTTTTTAAAATATATATAATGGGTTAATTTTATTAGGCTTTAATTAAGTCTGTTTAAATTATCTCAATCATAGTAGCTAGGAGTTGATTAAAATTATTAATTTAATTAAATCTAAATTCACTATTTCCGTCCTGTTACGCATTCTCACGATGCACCCCCGTTGCTGCGCTACTCCAGAGACATCGCGCGAACCCGGGGACGCCTCCTATTATACACCACAATTATATATAGAGAGAGAAAAAAATTTAATCAAATTAATCGATTAGAACTTCATTAAAGTTAATACAAAATAAAATAATAAATAATAAATAATAAATAAGAAAATAAATATAAAAGAATATATATGATTTATTAGAATTTTATTAGATTTTGTTAGAATTTAAAATGAATTTTTAAATATTTTAATGGGATAAATTGATTAGGGTTTTAAAAAGTCTGTTTGGTTATCCTATTTAAATGAGGAGTTGATAGGAAACATTAACTTAGGTTTGATTAAAATCTAAGTTCATTTTCCTTCTTACCCTCGTCTTCTCCTGCTGCCCACGCCCGCATGTCGCCACAACCTCCTTCAGCTGTCCTCCGATCACCGCAGCAGTAGCGCTGCAGCTAGCCTCCCCATCTATGGCCGTGCACATCCCACCACTGCCGCAACACCTGCTGAGGAACCGTTGTCATTCGCCTTCCCCTCTGCTGTCATCGCTGATGCCACCACCAACCAATTCACACTACATGCCTCCGAATGAGTCTCGTAAGCTCGACGACACCTCCGAAGGAGGAGCATGTGCCCGGCAATGCCTCCGGATTCGTCACACGGCTGCGGGGATCCCTCCGGACTAGTCGCAAAGGCTCAGCAGGACCTCAGGGTGCGTTGACACCAAAGCCTTCACTGTGCCGGTTTCAGTCCGCGAGCGAAATGAAATTTTTCGCCCATATCAGACGAAACAGCTCGAGATTTCATTCCTTGGATAAAACTAAAAGGGTATAATGAGTAAAAAGGTGATTGGGTGCCCCTTTGATATAAATCAAAATAAGGATGCTCATTTAAAGATTTTGAAAATAAGGGGAGCCTTTTTTATTTCTTTCTCCTGTTATGTTTCTTTAAATACCAGAATTTTAATAATACAAATCATAAATAACAAATTGTAGAATTAATAGAATTAAATTAGCAACACATATATTAGTAAAAGCTTATTATAATTACCTTTTCACTATCATCGTTCTTATTTAATATCATATTTTAGAAATCTTAAATAAAATAGTACTATCATTAAAAATTATATTTGATTAGAAAAATAATATTTATTAAATCATATTTATTAACGTAGAATCAACAAAATAATACAAATAGGTCTTAATAAATAATAAGATCAAATTTATTAATATAGATTTTAAAAAGTTAGAATAATATATCTTATTTGATAAAAAATATATGTATCTAGTATTATAGAGTGTAATTGGGACCTAAATTAGATCAAATTGACATTATAGGAAGGAAGGATTTTAGAAAATTGTAAATCGAGAGAGAGTGAAAGAGACAGATGAGGCAAGCTAGTCAAATCGTGAGCATTGAGGCTGAACATGCAATCTCGTGATATATCTCAAGAGGTGATGACACTAAGCAATTTAATACAGAATTAATATATCAGTAAAGGCTCTCTACCCCTTCCATGCATATCTACTATGTTTTAAGTTGGGATCGACCAAACTTTGGCTAGATTGACCTAACTCGCTGGTGTCTTAAGTTAATTCGACCAAATTTCAACTGATTCTATCATTTTCACTCTTATTTTAACCAAAATTTAATTGATTCTATGGTTTCCATCTATTTTCTAGTCAATTCTAATTCAGTTCTAGTTAAGTTTTTCAAATCCCTAATATTTTAAATTACAACATCAATCTTTATGAGATTTCAAAATACCTATGCCAATACAAATCCAACTTACACAATCTATATTAGTATCAAATGATAAGATGGTATTGACGACCATGTTCAAGGAATAGATGACTATCCATATAAAATTTGAGTTTAGATTTCTATCTAGGATTGAAGTGCTGCTTATTAATAGAAGTTTCTGAATTGTTAGTGAGTTACACAATTTCAGTTGCATACGCATATAAATGTGCTTGCCTACACATATACATTACACATGCAAATAACTCAAATATGAAATTATATAAGTATGTGCCTTGGTTTTGCTAGCATGTGCCTGCATCTTGTTTCCTAGGCCATATGTTCATTAACTCCTAGTGTCTTTAAAAACATTTACCACAGCATATAGGAAAATTGAAACAGTTATAATCACTCAGCAGATCAGCTTTAGAACTTTTTATGCAGTAATGTTTTTTGAGCAACATAGGCAAGACATTCAACCATTTAGAATGAGAACTCACATGATGTAGTGTTGAGAGTAGTGCACGCAGATTGCCTTCTTTTCCAGCAGCCCAACGTTTTATCTCAATATCTAATGTCTCAGCAATCCTCTGAAATTCATCATATAGCATAAGTTATCATATAAATACAGAAGGTAGAAAAGATTCCAACCAAGTTTAGTTTGGAGAACTTGCTAGCTTACATGTCTTTCTGCCTGCTCTTTCTGGATTTGTAAATCGCGCTCATTTTTCTCAGCTAGGGCTTTTATCTGTGAACAAATTCCAATAGGGCTAACTGCCTAAAATTGGAGTCTATTAAAGTAACAAAGCTGTGAACATTACTGCACGTTCTTGCGTTCTCTGATGGCGCTCGAGCCTGGCTCTTCTTCGTTCTTCAGTCTCACCTTCAATATCTTGAAATTCTCCAGATAATGGGGGTGCTTTTAGAGTAAACATGTTATTAGTTGAAACAACCTATTTATACTACTAGCTCTGAAAAATTACAGGAACCAAAAGAAAGCTGCACTAGAAAAAACACTACCTCCAAATATGGAACTAAGGTCATCCACAATATTAGCACTAGAAGATGGCTTCCTAACGGTAGATGAAGAACCTGAGGCCGTTCTCAGTGATCCATCAGAGCCCCCTCTATTCTGAACTTTAACTTCAAACGTCGTTTCCTAAAAACAAAGACAGCCAGTGTTAACATGCACAAATCACATGGTCTTGACCCCAGAATGGATTTTGTTTCTTACCGAAGAGGTAGATCTTTGCTTTGGGGCACTAGTTGCTCGGGAGCCCATGCCAAAAAATGATTCAAGATCATTTTCTTCCTTCTGTTCTTCTCTTGCAGCAGCAGCAGCCACCTTTTCTCGAGCTGCTGCAGCTGCCCTTTCCCGAGCTTCTGCAGCTGCTCTTTCTACTGCAGCTCTCTGGGCTCTTTGTCGTGCTTCTGCTGCAGCTCTCTCCACAGCAGCCCTTTCCCTAGCCACATTCACCTTTTCCCTTGCTTCTGCAGCTGCCTTTTCAGCTCTTTCTCTTGCCTCTGCAACAGCTCTTTCTCTAGCCTCTGCTGCGGCTCTTTCTCTTGTCTCTGCAGCAGCTCTTTCTCTAGCATCTGCTGTGGCTCTTTCTCTAGCCTCGGTTGCAGCTCTTTCTCTTGCCTCAAGGGAAGCCTTTTCCCTTGCCTCTATAGCAGCCTTCTCCCTTACCTCTGCAGCTGCCTTTTCAGCTCTTTCCCTTGCCAATGCTGCAGCTCTTTCACGTGCCTCAGCAGCCGCCCTCTGAACTGCTGCTCTCTCTGCCCGCTGACGTGCTTCAGCAGCTGCCTTCTCTGCTTTTTGTCGAGCTTCAGCAGCTGCTCTTTCCCTAGCCTCTCTTATAGCTCTCTCTGCAACTTGTCTGGCCTTTTCTCTTTCCTTCTCTAGTTCTTGCTCTCTCTCCATTTCTAATCTCTTTGCCTCTTCTCTATCTTCTCTTTCCTTTTGCAATCGTTCCTGGTCCAATCTTTCTACTCTTTCCATACCTCCAAGATCTTTTCCTTCGAAATTTATCTTTTCATTTCTTTCTTGCTGCGCATATTCATGGTTCCTAGAAAATATTGTGTCATATTCTCTTTCCATTACCTCCTCACCATGTTGGAACTTTGCCTCACCTCTGTCCATAGCAGCTGCTGCAGAAAATTTCTGATTTAATTCTACACTATTGAAAATGTCTTCGTTATGCATAGCATATGCTTTAGATTTGCTCATAGCAAAATCTTCAAGGTTGTCTAATGGAAATCTCTTTATGGAACTTGTATCATAAGGATGGCTATGGCCAAACTGTTGAAGAGGCTCATTATCTTTTGTTTTTGCATCAACATTGAAACGTGTGTATTTTATGACAAGTGGAGGTGGTGGCCTTGAAGGAGGTGGAGCATTTGTAGGTTGAGTGCGAAGGGGGACTTCTGAAACAGTAAGCCAGACATCATCTCCGGTTTCAGTATGTCTGTAAATGTTAGGTGCTTGATCCCCTGTAGTATTTCTTTCATGCGTGTCTGTATGAGGGCCACTTCTACCAATGGGGCTGTGCAAGTCATCAAATTTTCTGACTTCCACCTTTGGCATGATATTGTCAAATACATAAGTGAAAGAGTGGTGAGGTGGTTCCGTTCCTAATTCATCATAACTAGAACTTTTAGTCTGAAAATCATCTAAAAAACTCCTCTCCTTGTGTCTCTCATCTATTTCGTCTGAAGATGTAGTTACTGACTTCGAATTTCCATCAAAAGCATTCCTATTAGCAAAGATCCTCTTACTAGTAGAATGCATGTTTTTTGAACTTACAGGCCTCCCAATGCTTTCTAAAGGGTCAGAAGATAAACCAGATGATGAGTATGCTGAGGTAGATACAGACTCCAAAACAACGAATGGATCTTCTGCCTTATTTGTAGATGGTGTAGCTGCTGAGGCATCTGGCTTCTGGCGTCCAGCCTCTGGAGCTTCCCTGCAAAAGAACTTCATATTATGAAAATATGATGATAGCAAGAACGAAAATTTGACATCAATGAAAATTGACAAATGTGGAAATAAGGGCTAGAATCTATATAATCAATGGAGACTTGGCATTAAGGAAAAAGATCAGAGAGCAGAGACTTCAAGGAATTCAGTAATGTGATTAGAATCTGGGGAGCAGCTCGATTTGTTTTCTATAGAGAGTGGATAAATAGTTAGATAATGCAAATTAAGAACTTAATACTAAAGTATGTAAGAGTTTATTTTGAAGATCCTTATATTTAAAAGAATAAGTTAATTAAGGTAATTTAGTATTTGGAAATTGTCTTATTTAGAGGACACAGGGTATCCAAGTTTAATAGAATCCTTTTAGATATGTGATTATTTCTTTTCTAGAATGTTTTAGGTTATTTTCAATTTTGTTTGGGTTGATCTTTAAAAAAAAAGTCTTCAATTCCCCCATCTTAACCATTTTTCAGACCTTCATAAGTTTTGTACTCTATGTATGGAGTACAAAAACATCCAACTTGACAAAGCCACCTCAAAAAGTTAACAAGTAGCATGCCAGCTATTACAGCCATCCCAATAAAAGTATATAGTTCATCAGCTTATAGAGATATATATGCATGTAAGTCAAACATTGCACATGAACCATTTGGTACATTGTTTGTACAATTAACTAAATGAAGCTAAGAGTGTGACAAGATTTCTTGAAAATACAAGGAGTCATAGAAAAACAAATATTCAACTGATAAAGCATACATTTCAAACACTTCACAGCTAAAATTAGTACAATTGGAAGCAAAGTAAATAATTTTATTGGCCATGTGGAAGATAGTGATAGCAAATCCTATAAAAAATGGGTTAAGTATAAAACATAGCTCATAATTTTGGCTTAGCTTCAAATCTAGTTCATTTTAGAATATTTTTAATTATATGCATCAAGTTTTAGTTTTGTTTCAAGTCTAGCATTTACTTTAAAATTACAATTTCAAGTCTCAAGTCTTAATTTTGTTGTAATTCTAGTCACAGATTTTCATGCCTCAAGGGCTACTTCCACTTTAAAGCTTTCAGATCAAAAGAGAGTAGAAAGTCAACCATTTTTAAAACTCACAACTTACTTCAAAATGGTGTTTCTCATCATTTATCAAAGGGTCTCCTGCATGTTTTCATCAAGAAAACTGCAAATAATGGATGATTACTTTTCCATCACAATTTGAGATTGCATCCCCTATGCTTGACTTTTGCCAAAAGGACAAGAAAGGTACCATTATAATAAATATGCCAAAGTGCATAAATCACAAATTATACGGTTAACTCAGATGATATGATCAACTGGTTTGTCCACTTGAACTTATTGCTAAAGTTGTCAGCTTAATTCTATCTCTTATGTACCTTATATACATCTTACTATCACAAAGGGAGGGGAACCAAAGTGTAGGGAGGTGGAGGAGGAAGTGGAAGGGTGAAGGGAATTAAAATGGTTCACTGGCTTGTAAATTTTAAAGGTTTTATCACCTGACATAGTATTCATATGGCAAGAGTATATTTACCCACCCATTAACCAATGAAACATGGCAAAAGCAACAAAGAGCATGCCAAAAGATGCAGTAGTAGATTGAGCTGATGCTTGAATCTGCCCAACCAAACACCATTACCACTAACTACCCCGATTGACCAATCAATAGATGATATCCCAGACTAAGCAATCCAATGATAGCCATCACTATCATCATCTTGTCCCTATGAATTCTGACATTCTGTAAATGTTAGTTCCTTAAGATGCCACATGTTCCCATAACTACATAGTGACCAGTTGATAGTTACATATCCTTGTAAGATTATGTTTACCTCAACCTAGCCCCTGTGTGGACACTATGGAACACCACAGCAGATCCTACTAGCCATAATGCAGATACATCCATTCAAATTCCATATATGTATCTCAAACAAGTCCGCCTGGTTGCTAGGTAGCTTTGACTACCCCAAAGAATGCCACAAGGCAACTTAGTTTAATTTAATCAATTGGTTTAAGGCATTTCTTAGGCCCACACAAGCACCATGAGGCCAATGAATGCCACGAACACTGATTCCTTATCCAAATAAACCCACTTGGATACCTTGATATGATAAGCTATAAGCTTTTGATTTAATTGACAAGGAAAAGCCATGTTCACTAGTGTCTCTAGCAATGTTAACTCAGTTGGCTCCAAGAATCTCCTTATATAGCCAACTTTCAAAAGAAAACCAGGTCTAATCAATGGAGCACATATATAAAAGCAAAGGTCAACATTAGAGGGGGGTAACTATTTAGAATACTTCCACTTTAGTGTTATTGCTCATATGTTCACTTGGAGGATGGAAAATAATCCCATCAAAACAACATCAGATGCACGACTTTTTCTTTCTGATAGACCAATAACATATTTGCCTCCATTTTCAACAACTAGAAGATATAAGTCACAAAATTCAGTTAAAGTGGTGTATCACAGATCTAAACAAACAAAATAAGAAAATTGGACATACACAACAGGTTACTATCCTGAATCTCAATATAAACATATTTAATAAACTGCTTTGATGCATGAATATTTTTGATACAAGCAAGGTTTCTAAATATTACCAAGCTAAGTAAATGTTTTCATTGTTGACCCAAGTTCAATTAAGGGATAACATCACCATTTACTGTGCAATTGTAACGTTCAGCAAACAAGCAACAATCAAATTCACTTATTGGTCAGACATCATACCTGTCTTTCAGCGGGCTGTTCCTACCGAATCCTGAAATCAGCTCATCAAACTCTGAGATATTTTGTTCCTCCTTCTCCAAAGATCTCCCATCACTCCTGCCCTTAGACTCTGGCATTTGCTTCTGAAAGCTCTGAAGAAGATCCGCAAACGGAGGTGTCGAAACATGACCGGATCCTGATAAAATGGAAGAAAAAACATCCTCATACTTCGCCGATGACGAGTTCTTCAGGCCCGGAGCCCCGTCGAATATATCGTCATCATATACCGGCTTATCATAGATAGGCAAAGCCGACGAGGTCTTTGTAGTGAAATCCGCGAGGCCGTCCAAGGATGTCGGCGATGAAGAAGTAGCAGAACGACCACGAGAAGACGAATTAGACGATCCCAAGACGCCAACGAAGACATAATCATCGGAGATGCCAGCTCCGCTGTCGCTGACGAAGGGGTCGTTCGTCGAGGTTGGATTCCGTCCGGATCTTGCCGTGCTCCAGGAGGATCCCGCAGAGTAGGATCCTTCTCGTAGTCCTACAGCCTCTGTTTTGGAGGCGGACATGGGGGCGGACTTACCCTGCGGCCGGAGCCCGAAGTCGCGAGCAAAGTTATCAGATAGCTCATCCATGATAGAGGAAGATTCCGATCGTATCTATCACTGTTTGTACTCTGGAGGAAGAGATTTCCGCTGGCGGAGGCCTCCGGCTGCCGGACGGCGATCGAGGGAAGGGGTTGAAGAGGAGCAACGAAGGTTCGGCGATGAGTTGGGATTTAGAAAAAGGATGGACCTTGACTCGACCGGACATAATTAAACCCGGGCCGGGAGTACAGAATCAGGGTGCCTCACGGGGTTCATGATTTTTCATTCGTTGGAGATCGGTGTCCGCTGCTCGGAGCGGAGCAGTCGATGAGTCAAGATTCGGAAACTCGAAGAAGACCGATATGTTGTGAATGGGACGAGGGATTAGGAGAAATGGTTGGGATAGGATGCAGCCTGTTGGACCAATCAGTTTAGTCCCACGGAGTGGTCCGTGGAAAATGCATAAAACTGAAGGGTTTTTTTTTGCTTTCCTTTTTCCAATTGTAAGAGTTTATGTATCATAATTGTGTCATTAATGATCAAAATTTTTTTAAAAATGATCCATAAAATTTTTCTCTTGTGATTTAAGTGTGAAGGTAACCTGTTTATGTGATAATGTATTTTTTTATAATCTAAATATATAAATTTTGGAAATAGTTATTGTATTCGTCTACTAAATAAATTTGAAATAAAATTTATGTATATTTAAAAATCGATTTGTAAGATATTCATTTTATTTGAGATTCAAATTCTTAATTTTAATTTTTTTATTATTTTTCTAAGTGTTTTATCATTGCACTACCCGGGAGATAAAAAAACTCAAATCATGAATGTGTTTATCTTTGTGTTACATCAATTTTAGCCAATTTATATGTAAATTTGATATTAAAATTGAAATGCTAATTTGATGTTTGATATTTCAATAGCTGAAACGATAAATTGCATCAAATAAAAAATATTAACTAATTAATATAACAATTTGGAATTAGCATTGAAAATTCAAAGTTAAAGCTAGTACAAAATGCTAAATTATAAAAACCATAGTTTATATAATTCAACCAAACCATCTGATACTTCAATGGATATTAAAATTAAATTTCGTTATAAGCCGTGACTAAAGAACTATTTACAATGATCAGTGTTTTCGTACATAATTACAGATTATAGTTAGAATTTAATAAATTCAGAAAACAATTGGATTAATCATATAAGTAGCTTCATCAAATTTGAGTTGGAACTAAATATTTTGAGTCTCTTCATCTAAATTTTTATCTTCTTTATGTTCATATATAGGCATGCATAACTAAATCTTATTCATTGTGTTGTTTTAATGGTGAAAATAAAAAAGATACTCTTTTATTTTTATTATTATTAAATATCAAAAGAGTATTTTATATCTTACAAATATCTCTATTCCAACATAATTATAACCATTTTGATTAAAATTATTTTAATATATTAAAAATTACTAAGTAAAGTTTAAACTGTTCAAATATTAATAAAACTATTTAAATTTGATCAAAATTGGTCTTTATTCAAAATCAATTAAATATCATAATTTTAATAAAAATCTCTATTAAAAGTAATTTTAACTAAAACTACCATAGTATTAATAATAGAACGATATTTTTGAGCTAAGTATTTTTTCAATATTTTTATAATAATGAAAATAAAAGAGTATTTTTTTCAAAATAAAATAAAATTGGAGATTTAATGGCCATTAGAACCGTCAATTTAGATTGAATTTTATTAGGTTGATCTGTCCGGTTAAATAATTTAGATGGGTTAATGAAATTTTATTAATCAATTTTAAGATGAGTTCAAGTGGTCGATTCGTTTAGGCCCACGATCCACATGGGTCAATCCATTATGGATTTGGATTGGTCCATGGATTAAAAAATTTTATTTTTCTTTAAAATTTAAATTTAAAATAGGAAATTTAATGGACTAGCTTGTGTACTTGATCATTCTAAACCATAATTCAAATTTAAAAAATTTCAATCTAAATTTAAAAATTTTAATATTTTTTATAAATTTTTATTTTTTGACATACTTGTGGGTTGGTCTGTCTAATCCATAATCCGTTTTGAATTAAGTTGAAGATTTCTTAATCTGCAAATTAGTAGGTCGATTTATTATGCCTCATTCTCTTGCTCTGCTGTTTTATTATATGATGAATTTTTGATGAATTAGTTTGTCTCGTTGTGTGTTAATCCGTTTGATAGCTCCAATGGCCCTACAAACATGTAAATCTATATTTTAATTAAAATATAATTTTGTGTAAAAAAATATTTATTAGATCCTGATTTAATTTCCGCGATCTAATTGAAAAGGTCCGGTGGCCCTACAAACATGTAAATATTATTTTTTATTTTTACAAAAATAAAATATCTAGAATTAAAAAAACATCTGATTTTGATTACGTGGATTTTTAATTTTTAAATATTATTTTAAATATTATGGAGCCAGCTGCCAGCGCATATCTGTAGCAAGCTGGATAAGTCGGCAATGATACTTCATTCATTGCCCCCAGCTCACAGCCAAAGACTGGCCATCCATGTGTGGCGAGGTGGCACTCACATGGAAACGATGAATTCACCCGACATTTAGCATTGGGATGAACTAAGATATCCAAAAGTATTCCGGATGTCTCGCTCATTCAATCGTAGATGGATGTTATACACGAGAAAATATGATAATAATATTTTATTTAATAAAAGATAAAATTTATCATTCTAACAATTTCGATCATTTATACTCTGAAAATATCATCATGATATGTCTGGATGCACGACTATATATTTTCTGGGTCAAATCAACAGCTCAGTCCAGGCTGCTGAATTCAATTATAATATCACGTCCATACGATATTTTTTTATATATAAAACGATGTAAATATATCGTACATCGACGACTCAAAATACTGATGAATTACTGACATAAAAAAGAGAAATTTAATTTGTTTACAGTATATAGTACCAAATGAAAGAACACAATCCACGAAGAAATTGGAGAAAGAATTGTAACGAGACGGATCGGAGTTCGATTGATCGATCGTTCTGCTTGCTTTTTTTTCTTGATGTAGAATGATCTGATTTACCTTCGGCAGCGGGTGATGGCGGAGCAGCTGCGGGAGTAGGGGTTGGCTTGGGCGCCGGGGCGGCAGTTGTAGTAGGAGGCGCCGCGGCGGGAGCAGGGGACGCTGTCACGGCGGAGGGCGGCGTAGCTGATGTAGTAGGAGCGGGCGAGGATGCGGCGGCTGGCCTCCGAGGCGAGCTCGAACTCCGTTCCGGCGAGGCACTCCCCGATGCTCCCGCGGCAGCCGGATCCGGCGCCCGGGATCCACCCCAGAGGCAGCTCGCCGGCGACCCCTGCTGCTGATGAGGCTCCGGAGGCCGCCGCCGCCGCGAGGAGGAGGAGGAGGAGGAGGAAGAGAGGGAGAAGAGGTGAAACGGTTGGTCTCGCCATGTGATCTTGCGGAGGCGGTCGTGCTTGGATGGAAGTTCACAAGCTGTAATGTAATGTGGTTGTTGTAGTGTGACACGGTGCGCATGCATTGTGGCTTGTGATATATAGAGAAATAGCGGTGGTGGTGAGAATTATTATTCTTATTAAATAATAATGATAATAATAATAATAAAACTAAAAAGAAATAATAAATCTATTTAATTAGGACAGTAAACTTAGCCGAGTCTAGCTCTAACATGTTTAAACTTATTCAATAATATAATTGAGTTAAATGAAGTCTGAATTTAAAATGAATTAAATTATTAAAATAATTATTTAAATTTGATTTAATTTTTTTATGATCTCTTATCCATCAATTGAATCTTTTGTCAATCGATTGAATCCTCTTTCTTTTCTTGCTAGTTCGATTTGATCAAATTCAATTCCGCATAATCCGATTGTTGTGATCGATTGAACATTTCTATCGGTCGATTGAACCTTAGAGTTTCCTTCACTGCTTGATGGTCTTATCTGATCCTTTGTTTCCACATAGGTTCGGTCTATTGTGTTTGTATTTCCTTCTGGGTTGAGATCCGAATTGATATGTTGTGCTTACCCTCTTCTGATCAATTGACTGAACCTCTCTCCGTTCGATTAATCGAATCCTTCAATCATAGAAGATTTTATTTTTTGAAAAATAAAATTAGCACAATACTAATAGAAATAATTCTTGAAAACATAGTTAGAAATAATTATATATTTAGTTGATATATTTGGACTTCTTTTATTTAGTGTCTGATTCTTTTGATCCACTAAAATTTTTCTATGATATTAAATTAACATAATAGATAGAAATAGTAAAGTGAAATAATATTAGCAATACTATATTTCAGTCAGACAAGTTAAATTGGACTGTGAGAATAGGTAGAAAAGAGTACTTGCCAATGGTTTAATAGACTTAACTAGCCAAGCATGCTTAAGTAATAATCTACAAGGGAGTACGTCATTAGCTGAACTAGACTTAAGAACGAAACTTTCCATGATGATTAATGTGAGTGGAGATTGCAAGGTTGATCTTGATCTGGAGTTCAAGTCGTTTGTTGTTCCTTGTGCTTGGATAGTTGGATTGTTGTTTCTTTTGAATGTCATTATTTTTTTTCAAAAGGTGAAATTTGTCATCCTAACGGCCTTACACGATCGGTCCCATGACCAGAGACAGATCTACACTATGACTGTCTTGGGCTGTAGCCCAGCCCAAATATGTGGGAAGAGGAAATCAAGTCATCCAATGGAAGACTATATGGTGGCTGAATTCAAACAAGTTGGTGACTATGAACTAGATTTATTAGTAATTTTCAATGAACTAGACTCCTTGAACTCTAATTCATGGATTCGTCCATATAAGACACAAATGTCGGCTTGCTGTCGCCGCCTACCGCCGCGGCCGTTGTCGGCATGTTGCTGCCGCTAGATCAAGAGATTGCTTTTCAATTTCCATGACTGAGAGTGGGCGATTAAAGGTTTGTGTTATGTTGACCAAATTGATTCATCTTGTATTGACGTTACATGTTTCTACCGTCACTACTGAGTGAGTTTTTTTTAGCAATGAAGCATGTGAAGACGTTAATTCGTAATGAAATGGAGGATGATTTTCTTGATGATTGTTTGACACTCTATATTGAACAATATTTAACTAAAGATATAGATATAAATTCTATTATAGATGAATTTTATATTTCAAAATCTCGTAGGACACAACTTTATTGAATGGTATAGTGTAAATGACTTTATTATTATTATATATATATATAGGGATAATAATATATAATTCATTATATTAAGTCAAGCCCCCCCCCCCTCCTAACTCTAATTTTTGGATGCGTTTCTACCCATGACTATCGGTGAAGAGGTAAATCGAAAAACTGCAGTTGGTCACGACGGAAGAGGATATTGCTCGATTTTGTTGAGATTCGAATCCTTATCTTTTTCTATAAGTTTATTCTGTCGTAACCAATTCAGCTATGTCTCAGGGTGAATGTCATCACTTTGAATACCTGCACGGTTGATATATCTTGAAGTTTTAAATTGTTTCAACTGTTAACTGTTGATCTAGTTCCTCTACGTTTCTTCGTAAGCTCTGATTTTGGTGATTCTCAGGAATGTGTCAAAGCTTATAGTGCTTGAAGCAAAACATGTTTTTATTTATTTATTTTTAACTTTTGCTTGAGAGATGGTTTAATTAACTTTTTTTTCTTTTACTAAGGGACTATTTTATAGGTTAAAATGGATTAGAGCATATTTTGGAATTTTTGATTTAAAACGATGCGTCTTTAAAAAAAATGTACATAAGAAACTTTTGTATTAGATGGTGCAAGCGGCATGTTAAGTATTAGTATTAGAGCATTTCCTTAGAATGTTACAGCTAAATTATAGATGATTTGTATGCATTAATTTAAGTTTAATACGTATTTCCCTAAATGCTATATTTGGATGGAGTGAAAGTTAATTAATGGAAGGGAAAGGGAGGACAAATAAAATATTTATATTTTTTTTATTTGAGAGGGAGCAAAGCTCATTAATTTAATATGTGTTATCCTGTTTGAAAAGAGAAGTAGAAGAATTAAAATTAAATATATAAAATTATAAAAATATCCTCACTTTTTAAATTAGATATAATTGATCTAATTTTTTATAATATTAATATTTATTTTATAAATTTAAATTAGATATTTTTTGAATAAAAAATTATTTTTTTAAATATTATTATTTAAATTAGTTATTTTTTGAATAAAAAATTTAATTCTTTTATACTATCAATAATAAAAAATTATCATTGACTACTCTAAATTAGTTTTCATATAAAATATTATCAATTCATTTTTCTATTAGGTTTAAATGCCCTTTGCAAGCTTTACATTCTTAGTTGAATTTAGTAACCAAAAAGTGAAGTAAAAAAAGCACCATCTTAAAAGCAATATCCTTTCCGCTATATATTTAATCATCAAAGTAACAAGTCTTACATTAAATAATAATAATTAAACAAACATCCAAAATTATCCAAGTACATAATATCCAAATAATAATACATAACATTCAAATATAATCATCCAATTATATATCACATAACAAGCAACAAAGTAATTATGCAATGGATTCTCTTCATCCATCATTTGGAATAATAAGTTTTTGTGATATTCATAAGGACATCCAAATAAAGCTCTCAATATCTTCAAGCATTGAACAAGATACAAATAGTACGTAGAAATTTTATGTTATTCAACACCTAATAGACTCAACAAACTCCACACTTCATTCTCAGAAATAAGAAATTCATTTGACTCAACCATTTTAGATGTTGAACTCATAATGGTTTGAGCTACTTGTTTAATTGCAATATTGTTTATATTGTCATAATCAACTTTACCTTTCTTTGCACTCTTGTTCTTGGATGATGCTCCAACAAATAAGTTTGCTTGAGATTTAGTTGGTTCAAAACTAAGAGTTGGAATTTGATCCTCATTGATTGCATCCAAATTGTCCAAATAAATTTCCTATTGAGATATCATAAATTCAATTTTATCAATGATTTCAAAATGATTTCCACCAACATTATTGTCCACTTCTATGCTAGCTCTTCTTTTTCTCATTTCTGACATAGTTTTATCATGTTGTCTCGTAGTCCTATCTTTCCCATATAATTGAACTAACTTCTCATAATTTTGAATATGCTTGCTTTTCCATTTGACAGCTTTTGGTTTTATCTATAAGTTACATATAATTACATCAAACATTCATTCATAGATGATATTAAAGAATAAATCAAATATAGGTTTCAAATGCATATCATGAAAGATACCTCAATTAATTGTTGCCAAACTTCAGGTTCAATGATGAACATTTTCATGGTGGGATCCATGCAAACTCACTCATATCATTCTTGTATAGATCATAACATGAAAATCAATATTTTTAAATATGTTTCATGCGATTTTGAATCCTGCCCTTATCGATAGGTTTGTCAAAAAATTTTACTTTCAATCAATTTATAATATTTTCAAATGCATGTGTAATAAAGGTTCCACTAACCTTATTGCCTATATTATGTTGGTTTAAATATGCATCAAACACACTAAGTATTTGTCTTGCTTACACTTGCATTTTCATTTTGCAAGTCTTTCTTTTTTGACATCCTTAAAAATAAAAATATAATAATAATCAAAACACATAATCACATAAACAACCATATGACATAAAATTCAAATAAATAATAAATTAAAATATCAAAATTCATAATCATCCAATTACATGAGAATTTATCCAAAATCACAATATAAACAAATAAACAAAAATATCACATATTATAATCTAACCACATAACTGCAACTATATGCAATTCTCCCATTCTTGCATTTTCATAGTCATCTCTATTACTATGATTTTTCTCTTGAGGTTCATTATTATTATTAAGTTCAGCATCGACTTTGGCAAATAATCCCTCAAGATCAACATTAATCAAGTAATTATATAAAATACAACAATAGAGAATAATTTCTTTTTGAGTTTCAACGTCATAATTTAGCTCCGTTGAACTTCCTATAATAGGAAATCTCTTCTTAGAGACTCTAAAAGCTCTTTCAAGTACAATACACAAAGAAGAATGTTGAAGATTAAATAACTCACAAACATTTTATGATGGATTACAACTATATTCTTTTAAAGGAGATTCAATAAGATAGTATTTTCCTAAAATAAAATTATGTGTTATTAAATTGTAAAAGCAATGAAAGCTAATCACAATATAAGCCATTTAATTTACTTTTCAAAATTTTAAGATACTCTTCTTTGTTTAATGTATTTTTTATTATTTTTGAGTGGATATATTGTCCCTTTCCACCTGATTAAGATATAAGTGAATTTCATATCAAATGTGAAAACTTTAGAGCATCAAAAGAGAGAAACTTTAATACGAATATGTGTTTCATCTATTGCTCTAACATAATCATGATATAATTAACCATGTCCAAATTATTAATAATTATGAACACAGACATGAATCTATTCTAGCAAAATATAAGAATAATATATTCATTAAAAAAAATGAGTAGAATCGATTGCTATTGAATATTTTTAAAAGAATTTATGACCTATCCAATTACTTGAGAAATTTATCCTCCAACTTTATTATAGCTCTTAAAATATTATAAAAATGTTGACTCATTGTTTCTCCCGATCGATAAAAAAGAAGTCAAGTTTATGATTTGTAACATTATAACCTAGCAAATAAAATGGTTTTGCTACTTGTTCTTTCAAGTGATCCTTGTTGTAGGTCGTAAGCCACCTCCTTTGATTAAAATATTACACAATCTAGCTCACAATTATAGAAGGACTAATTCTAATTATACAACGACATTAATCATTAGTTAACACTTTTGTCATTAATTCATTTCGTACAAGTTCCCTTCTAACCATACAACACAAGGAATTTTACTATTTTATTTGTTTCTATTTTGCGTATACCAAGCCACAACCAAACAAATAATTTGGGTCGATGCTAATTGATGCATACGATACAACTTAATGAAATTATTATGTTTACCGTTTTGATTACCCATCGATATTCAAATAAATAAAAAAATAAGTTATGAGTAAAAGTAAATAATTAAACGAAAAATAATTATGAAAATAATGATTTTGGAAACCTCAAATCAAAAATGAAAGATAACGCTGATAATCAAAATTCTTCAGTTCTTTCAAAACTTATTAAGTAAAAAGAACTGTAGATCTCTTAAATTTTGACTACAAACTTCAATGGCTTCTCCCTTCAGTTCGGTCAGAAGACATGTCGGATCCTCTCCTCCGGCGATCTAGCGCGGCAAGTGAGTTACGTTGTGAAGAAGGTGAGGGAGGAGCATTAGACTTTTGAGTGTGAGACAACCAGAAGAGGAATTGCGATGAGCTTAAGATTGGGTGAATACAAAAACCTAGAGGTTGATGAACGAGTTCTGAAGAGGGAAGGGGTATAATCGGTGTTGACGATATGGCAGGTGGTGACAAGCCCGAGAGTGAAGAACCTACTGTTGGCCAGTGAGAGCGGCATCGACACCTCCCTTGTGCTCATCTTGGCCGCCTTCGGGTATCTTCCCCGCCGCTGCTACTGCTTTTCCTCATACAGATCTACGCTAGCATGCGAGGAGAGGCCTCAAGCAGCAGCCGATGAGATCCGTACTGGGGAAGGAAAACCTGATGCTTCAATCGGATCTAGGATGGAGAGGAAGGAAGCGGAGTGGAAGATGAAATCGAAGAGCAAAAAGGGATGGATATGGGAGAGCCAACCCTTCGAGGAAGCGTAGAGGCATGAGAAGTGGGCAGTGCCATATCGATCCTGAGAGATGCACTGCCGAGGATGGCCACTGCTGCGGTTGCTATTGCCGCCATTTGGATTGGTCTCGGAGCTAAAAAATTGTCAGATCAGGAAAACAACAGTATCCATGCTTTTGTTGGACGATTTGGATTTCAATTGAAACCACCGAGAAAGAAGGCCATTGACCACGCCTCTTCCTCTTCCTTGCCTAAGGCCGTTGCTACAATACGGACCATAGTCGCAGATCACAAAAATTGTGGAATACGGACTGTAATCAGGGAGAAGACTTTGTTGTGGCCGAGAAACGAACGTATTGATAAAGAATTATAGAAGCCAGATTGATTACCTCTGGGATCATGCATTGGTAAAATTTTTAAGAACCTGATATCATATGATCAAAAAATAGATAGATTTGCCCGAAGGATGTTTCAACCGAACAGTTTGGAAAGATCATCCGAGTGGATACTGTTGTTTCTTCCTTCAATCTTCAAATCTTCGCTCGACCTCAACGTCTTTTGCTCGTGTTCTCGCCAAAATGATATTGTCCCCATCCAACATCTACGAGCGATGACATCAAAGTTTTCACTTTGCTATTCTTTTCATGGTGTTACAACCGAACAGTGAGGGAGGGAGGGAAGTCTAAAAATGAAAAAAATAGATGATGAATTCTATTATAGCCCGGATATTTTTTTTATTAAAAAGTTTTAGCCCATACATATTTATAATATATAAATCTTGGCTCTGACATTGAATAGTATTCATGTGAGATTTTAAAATTGCATGCAAAAGGCTCAATACTTGGCCCTTTAATTTGTTTGGAAGTTAAATGCCTTAGCCCTGTTGCAATTACATAAACTACTCTCATAAGTGCATATTGGAATACAAACTTTTCTACTCAAGAGCGAACTATTGAGCTATTTTATTTGAAGAAATGCTGCAAAAGAAATCGCTTATGGTTATCATAACTTTGGAAGTCCAGAGAAGGTACTAATTATACAGAAAAGGATGAAGCAGATGGAAATTTCATCAGATTAGCACACTTGCAGTGGCACAGAGGAACTTGTAGAAAGCTTTGATTTGAAAGCGTGTGGTGCCTCATCTCTTAGAACTGGTTGTCATTTCTAAGTACAATAGTACCATTTTGACCATGAATTAATCCAAGATGATTGATGTTCATGCACATTGTCTGCACATTATATTTCACAGACTTGTTCTAGATTTTCATCTATAATTTTTATTGTATCCAATGTGTTGCAATTAGGCTTCTAATTATGTAATTGATGTGGCAGATCTCGACTGGCTCCTTGGCTCAGATTTATCCCTCATCCAAAAGGATAAGGACGACGATCAAGTTCCTAAACTTGTCCCCCTAAAATCCTGCACACTAATGCACAAGACCGTCAGATGAAGATCGATAAATCTGAACCATTGGATATTCGAAAACCCTCAAAGATTATCCTTACCACATTAATAGCGCATCAATAGCCAATCACATGCGCTGATCTTCGCAGATGACGCTCCGTCTGATACTATATAAACCCTGCAGGTATGAAGGATAGAGGAGGTCTCTGGGCTCTCTCTCTCTTTCTCGCTCTAGCTCTTACGCATGCTATTTATTTCCTTTCCTTCTTTCTCTTTTCTGACTTGAGCGTCGGAGTAGCTTCCCGGGGCGCACCTCCGGCGCCAGTCTAACCCTCTTTTTAAGTGCTTTTCAGGGCCTCCCGTCTCTCTTGGCGATTCTTTTTGAGGAGTGTGTACGTCAGCAATTCTGAACCGGTGTTTGAACCATCCATGGCGAATTGATCGAAACAATAATGTCAAGTAGGGGTGAGCAGTACCCGCCCGGCCTGCTAAACCCGCCCACCACCCGCATCCGGAACCCGCCAACCCGCAGGTTTAAAAAAAAATTAAAAATAAAAATGGATAGAAAATTGACAAACTCGCTTGTACACGGGCGGGTTTCGGGTTTTAATTTTAAAATCCGACTAAACCCGACCCGCCCGCCTATTTATATACAAATAATAAAATATATGTATACATATATTAAAAATGATTTGTTTAATAATAGATAAGGAAAAAAAAGAGGTTATGATGGGAATCTCCATGGAGGATGTTAACTTGTTAAGCAATATGAAGAAATTGTAGATGGTAAACTTTAATTTGGTTTCTTTGGTTAGTTTTATTTATTCTCATAACCATTTATGAGGCTGAAACTTAAACATTATTATTTCTTTTCTGTTTTCATTCTTCAAGCACATTGAAAGAAAATGGCAAGCATTGTCTTGATGATTAAAAGTCTCATACTTTCCTACTTGTAAGTGGTGCCATTCAAATTAAATCTTGTGTCCTATTAATCTATTATATAACAAACTTTGATTTATCTACTTGTAGGCCAAAGAGTGCTGCATTTTGAATTTTTTGCCCCAACTTGGATAATTCCTAATTACCTGGACTTGGACTTTGGTGTTGAATTATGAATTATCCTTATTTTTTTGTGTGGCCATGAGATGCTTCCTATTTTGGTATGAACATTGTTGATTAGTTATAAAACTGTGGATTGTATTTTAGACTCTTTTGTAGACGCTTATTAGATCAATTATCATCCGTAAAATTCATTTTTTTACATTCGATAACCCGCCAATCCGTCCGCCCGCCGGCACCCGCCCCGCCGAATTTGATGCGAAAAAAAAATCGAGTTGGGTTTAAATTTTATTAACCCGCCAATGGTGGGTCGGGTGGGAAAATCGTACGAACCCGTCCGACCCGCCCGCTTGCTCAGCTCTAATGTCAAGGCATTTAAAATAGACTGTATGGTCTTAAGTAATCATGATGGTTAAATGTGAGTGGAGATTGCAAGGTTGATCTTGATCTGAAGTTCAAGTCGTTTGTTGATACATCAAGAAGTTTTAGATCGTTTCAACTGTTGATCTAGTTGTTGTTGGATATTGGGGCCTTAATGGACCAATACGATTTTGTGAAAAAATCAGAATGCCATCAATTGATGAAAGTCGTAATTGACTTCAAAATCGAAATCTATATTTCGCGTAGATAGATTTAGACTATTAATTTGCTCAAAACCGATTAAGGGTGAATGAGAAATTAATTGTTTAAAGTCGGCCCGAATAACATTAATTATTCATTAATGTTATATATAAGGAAATGCAAGGGAGAATAGTCCCACATCGAAAATTTTCAATGTGTTTTCTTTCCTTATTAATGATGCTGTGTTAATGAAGTTAACACAAAAAGAACAGGTGTTCTCTTCTCAGGGGCGAGCAGGTGCTCGCACCTGTGAGCCCGCCACGCGCGCACGTGCGCAATGGGCGCTTTGTAGGCGCACTTTGCACTTCGCGTCGTCGCGAGGAGCTTAAATTTATGCTCCAGGTGACATTGCGGTGCCTACGTGGCACTTGGGTGACGTGTCAGGATCGTATCTGACGTGGCAATGCCTATGTGGCATCCACGTGGACAAGAAGAGATGACTGGACTGTTGATTGGGCGAACGGATGACAACCGTTGATCAAAGAGGTGTGATGGATCGCTTGTGATGCGATCTGGAGCGTTGGATCACGAAGAGTTGTGATCTGACCACTTGGGATGAGATTTGATCAGAAGCGTCAAATCGAATGGATCATTAGATCCAGATCCGATTGCTGATGACAAGAGGCGAGATCTGAGGGTCACAACCCTTCAGATCTGATGGATGAGATTAAAGTGGGCTATGTGAAGGGTTACAACCCTCCAGATTGGACGATCGAGATCGATCCAGCCCAAGGAACACATCCTCTCTTCCAAAGGGCATTCAACCTCTTCATTTGGTATAAATAAAACCCTCCAGATGCTGGAAATATCATCGAATTCATCGATTCTCCTCGTTCCTTGTGCATTCATCCCATATAGTGCATTCAAAGTCTAAAAAGCCTACGAGAAAGTTCGACGGTCTCGGAATTTGGAGTGCTACTATTTCGAGACGTTCGTCGTTGTATCTTGGGAACGAATTGCTGCTATCCGTTAGCACCGTAGCGGAGCAATATCGTTTACGAAGATAGTGTTGAACACTAACCTCGACGATCCGTATCAGTTTGCGTACTCTCAGAGCTATTGAAGACAACAGTTGCTCTATGGTTCTTCAGAAGTTCTGGTTTTGGTGTTTCTGAGGAATGTGTCAAAGCTTAGTGCTTGAAGCTGATACTCAAATTTGAATGCTCTATGTGAGGGAAAGCATATGTTTTTTGTAAATATATTTTTGCTTGAGAGATGATTTAGTTAACTTTTTTCCCTTTTACTAAAGGACTATTTTAGAGGTTAAAATGGATTAGAGCATATTTTAGAATTTTTATATTAAAAAAGATGCGTTTTTTAAAAAAATTGTAAAATAGAAACTTTGTATTAGGTGGTGCAAGCGGCATGTAAAATATTAGTATTAGAACATTTCCTTATAATTTACAGCTAAATTATAATTTTCTTCTAAATAAGGCATCAAATAAATATAATAAAAATTATATATATATATATATATATATATATATATATATATATATATATATATAATTAAATGAGTGCTTTTTCCCTAAAGTTTATTAAAATTGCTCCGTCATAATTTTATAGCTGATTTGTACGCATTAATTTAAGTTTAATACGTATTTCCCTAGGTCACATTCTCGGACCCACTGTGGGGCCGCACCTTGCGTATGACGAAGGCCACCATGATGGGCCCCGCAGTAGGCCCATGCTTATTCATCCTTAATAAGTGTTCTTCCATCCAGAATTTGAATAAATATTATTTTCATAATCCTTTTTATCATTGTCATTGAAACTTTGAAAGTGTCGATCGATGTCTTTTCGGATTGAAAAATAATAATACAATTTTACAAATGATATAATAATTTTTCGTGTTGTCTTTTTCGGAACTAATTGTGATGTATTCAATCAAATGTATCCTGCAATAAGAGCAAAAATAAGAAATAAAACTTTTCAATTGCCCTTAAAACACCTTTTTTTATATAAAAAAAAGTCCTTTGAAGTTTCCTTTTTAAAAGTGATCTAATGAGATTTATTCCTATGAAATAGCTAAAATTTGAATTAGATTGTTTGATCTATTTTGCACTTGTCCAATGTGCTCGTCTGGCTAAGCTCAACTAGGTCATATAATTTACTCAATCCATTTGAATCCTTGTAAATTCGAAATACAATTTATACATACTTAAAATTTAGCCTTCAAAATATTAATTCCTATTAACATATGAACTCTTTAACTCATTTTAAAAAAAATGATAATCCCAGTAGCCACATCTCTGGGGGTGGTCGGTCCGGTCCCATGGAAGTTTTCCACCGACCACCAGGGTAAATCGGGAAGCGCATACGGCGGCCAATCCAGATGCCCAACATCCTTTGATTGCGTTCCCCATTTGGAGAAAAATTCCTACAAATACGCCGTAGCTCAAAAATTACAATTCACCCTTTTGCCCCGGGGACTTTAACTCATTTTAACATGATATGTCCATTGAACACAATTGACTTGATCAAAATATTCACCCTTTGATTCTTATCGCTTCACTTGTTTAATTTAACTAATTCGTTAGATCCGCTGATCCTATGTAATATGCTTGTCAAGTTAACTCAATTGGTTCTTTTGTTTATTTCAGAATAGAATAAAATTATCAGTTATTTAAAAAATAAAATAAATAAAAGCATAATTATCCTATAATACAATAAAAAATACTTATATGGGCAGTCTCACTTGTGATTGTGACGCGTTAACTTATTAGCATGTTTTATGGAAATATTTTAATTTTATTTATAAAGTAAGATGGAAAATAAAAAAACATATAAATTATGGGCTAAAGTCAAAATTTCTAAGATTTTTATATCACTACCTTTGTGTCGATTGGTATTTCATTAACCGCCAAAAGAGGTTGACCCGAACACTTTGAAATTTATAATAATTAAATAAAAAACAATAATTTTTTTCATCAATTTATTTCATTCGCTGCATTCATTGCGACACGTGTCTCCATTATTATCTTATACTGGAAACATCAATAGTTTATCCTAATGGTTCAAAAACAATAAATACATAATAAATATATGAATTAATTACCTCTTTTTAATATAGTTTAATTGTGTGTTTTTTTATATAGTACGGCAGGCATTCATTTGTTATTCTTAAAAAATGCATAATAAAATTATTTAAAAATTATAAAATATAAAAAAACTACGAGATCAACTACATGATCGATCGAACGAGTAGCACAGGTTCCAACAGGCGTCCGTCGTTGGTTACGATGACTACGCCCTTGCGCCCCTTCGCCGCCTTGTCCGTGTTGACTCTGTTCCTTCTGCCCTACCCAACTGCTCTCTCCCAAAGTTCCCCCGCCGCCTGCCCGCTCGACTTCTCCATCATAAACCGCTTCGTCTCCGCCTCCTCCGTTAACGCCGACCCCCAAACCCGCTGCAATTTAACCCTCCAGTTCCTTCACCTCGTCTTCGCCCAATACCTCCTAACGAATTCCCTCTTCCACGCCTCCCTCGCCACCGCTCCCGCTTGTTGGGACGGCTTCGAGGCCGCCATAGCTCCAATCTTCCCCGCCGGTCCGTTCGACGTCCGCGCCGCCTGCGGCTTCCGCACCGACTGGATCGCCCAGGGCTGCATGAACCTCACCTCGCGAGGGGAGTTCGAGGACCGCGTCCCGCGCTCCGCCATTGCCGAAATCGGTTCCTACTGCAATCAATCCCTCCAGTCCTCTCAAGTCTGCGCCGCTTGCACTGCCAGCCTCAACCGCTTCAAGGCCGAGTACCTTCCCGGGCCCGATTACGGAAACGTCTCCGACTGTAACTCCTACCCATTCATATACTCTGCCGCCGCCATCAGCGGCAGCCCCTCCAGCGTCGATAATGCGTATTGTTACTTCCTCCTCTCCGCTAACTCCACTTCATCCCCACCCCGCTCTGGCGGCGGACGCGGCGGCCGATCGTCCATCTGGATCTACGCCGTTTGCAGCATCTTGTTCCTTCTCCTGCTCGTTTTCGCCTCCTTGATCTGGATCCGAAGGCGCCGTTCCCTGCGGAGGACGCCGCCAGCACCAGCGGAGACTAGGCCCTCTCGGGCGCTAGAGTCGATCAGCGCGAGCACGACATTAATCAAGTTCACCTACGAGGATATCCAATTGGCGACCAGAAATTTCTCGAGGGACAACATCATCGGCCGCGGCGGCTACGGAAACGTCTACAAGGGCGTCCTGGCCGACGGGACCGAGGTCGCGCTGAAACGCTTCAAAAACTGCTCCGCCTCAGGGGACGCAAGCTTCGCCCACGAGGTGGAGGTGATCGCCAGCGTCCGCCACGTGAACCTCCTTGCGCTGAGAGGCTACTGCATCGCCACCACCCAGATGGAGGGGCACCAGAGGATCATCGTCTGCGATTTGATGCAGAACGGAAGCCTCCATGACCATCTGTTTGCCACAGAGGGTCACCGCCACCGGTTGAGCTGGCCGCTGCGGCAAAAGGTCGCAGTTGGAACGGCACGTGGATTGGCCTACCTCCACACCGGCGCTCAACCATCGATCATCCACAGGGACATAAAGGCGAGCAACATACTTCTGGATGAGAACTTTGAGCCCAAAGTAGCAGACTTTGGGCTGGCGAAGTTTACGCCGGAGGGAACGTCCCATGTCAGCACCAAGGTAGCCGGAACCCTAGGATACGTTGCCCCTGAATACGCCTTGTACGGGCAATTGTCTGAGAAAAGTGATGTTTTTAGCTTCGGAGTGCTGCTGCTCGAGCTCCTCAGTGGAAAGAAGGCATTCGGATCGAGGAGCGATGGACAGGCTTTTGTTGTGAACGATTGGGCGTGGTCCTTGGCGAGAAGAGGGAGGGCATTGGATGTTATCGAGGAAGGGATGGATGAATTGGGGCCGAAAGAAGTGCTGGAGAAGTACGTTCATGTCGCCGTTCTCTGTACGCATCCTCAGTATCAGGCAAGACCTTCGATGGATCAAATTCTGAAGATATTGGAGACCGACTTGGCTGTGCCGGCGACGGACCGACCCTTTCCAATTCTCTCGGACACTGAGAATACTGAAAGTAGCAGTGAGTCGGCCCTGCTCTCTAGCTCTGCTGGGTACCAGTCATTTACCTTTGGGAAGGATGAGGCTTCAAATGATTCGGGAATCGTATCAAAATGGTCGCCGGGTGTTTCCAAGATGGACAAATCATTGTGAACGAAGCTTTCATGTCTACGGTTTCCATGGTATTGAAGGTCTCACCTTGGCGCACATTTTACCTTCATCCCTGTAAATGACAATCTCTTCTTGTTACAGTGATTTCTCATGGCCGAGTTGGAGCTCGCTAGTCCTTCGAGGTTACTTTTGGTGATCAACAAGACACCGGAAAATACTGGTGAGCCTAGTCCATATCGAAATTGTGAATGGATCCAGGCATTGGAGAGAAGACACAAGGATGTAAAGCAAAGCAAAAATGATTCTACAACATGGCAATAACTCTTGATGGATTCACATTTTACTTTTATGTTTTGTTCGGGAGGAGATGAGAGAAGGAAAGAGAAGGATTAATAAGTAGGAGGAGAATTTTGATACTTGTTTAGGATGGAATGAGTTTAGGAGAAGGGAAGAGTAGGATAAATTTTATTCTTGTATACTCACAATGTAATTTTTTATATCCCGATTTGAAATGTAGAAAAGAAAAAGAAGAATTCAAAAATATTTTATTTCAATTTTATTTTTATGTTAAAATATTAATTTCTAAAATAACTCATTTATTAGGTATCTCATCTTTGTGTCGTCGTCGCTCCTCACACAATGTGAGCCATCAGGATTTAATTGCTCGCATTTCATGACATCGACGTCGACCCTTGTTATAAATCTCTTCGAGGATAAAATTCAAGAGGACAGAGATAGATAATCCTCCTCCTCCGTTGTCTTAGATAAATGCTATTATTAATTGCCAACAAGTGAACCTTCCTAAGAGCTCCGTGAACCTTGGTTCGTCTAATCTAAGGGTATATGTGAGAGTTATCAAATTATTCAGTCTACCTAATTTGCTAAAACGAACTAAATTAGCGGATAAAAGAAAGTTGATTCATTGTCCATTATTCAACGTGGACTACACTACATTGACTACGCTACATTGAAAACCATAAAATGCTAGTGGATTATGTGTTTTCTCTCTGGTTCTTTTTGGTTTACGTGTATTTTTTTTCAAAAAGTTGCACTAAACTGAACATGCTATCCTTTTGGTTTATAGTTTTAAAATGGTTTTACCAATCCGTAGAAGTCATTCGAGATCCAATCAATTGTTTGATTTAACTGTTGTCTATTTTGACATCTGTCCTCGTAGTGCGAGGAGTGTGATTTAGGCAACCTTTCACATTACAGACACCATTAGGAACTTGCTTCATGCGTTGTCCTTTTTATCACCTTCCAATTTTCCACCACCATTAGGGATTTTTGATTTTATATCATCTATTATAATACTCTTATCACAAGTATATTATTTTTTATGAACATGAGAACTAGATGACCGTTCTGTTAGTGTTAGTCCTTAGTGTTAATCATGAGATGATTGTTTAGGGAACACATGTATCATATTTATTAATAAAGGCAAGGTATTGGAGAGATTTGACATGATCATTAGATTTTATAGAGATTTCGCATGGTCATTGAATTTCATTAAGATTTTGACATGATTCCAATATATTTAATATTTCTCAATTCTTAAAACTCTAATTTTACTAGTTTCTTTATATTTCTCTCCTTCTTTCCTTATTAACCTAATAACTTATTTTGCTCAACTTCAAATATTTTACTTATTTGATAGCTTATTTTCTCTCCTCAAGATATTTTTGAGATCATCACAAGGAGTGTAAGGAGAGAAACGATCAAAATTAAGATCTTTTATTACAGATTTTTTGATAATCTTAAAACATAAATTAAGGTATTGTCTTCCTTATTTCCCTATCAAATCTTTTTTTTTTATGCTTTTGTTAATTTCTTATTTTTCTTATCAATGATTCCTGTTGTAAACTTGTAATCTTATTCGCAGTTAATATTGTTAATAAATTTTTACAATATAAAGATATGAACATTACTGATGTATTAGATCAATTAAATTTCTACTAAAGAAATTACAAATGAAATGAATATAAAAATTTAATTAATAATTTTGCATCTCAAAAGCTTAAAATTTTAATTTTATATAAAAAAATTATTTTTAAAATTAATATTTTAATTTATTTAAAAAATTTTTAACTCCACCATTGTCGGTCTCAAATTCGAATAAAAAAAAGATAAAAGAATTTTTTTAAAAATAATAATAATTATTTTAAAAAAAATTCGCCTAGGGCCTCTCGTAGGCTTGAGCCGCCCCTGAAGGTCTGCTTATTATATTTATTTGTTATCCGTGCTATATATATAAATATAATAGTGTCCTTGAGTAGTAGGTTCTTGTCTACAGCATATCAATTGGTTGAATTGATAGTGAGAGTCTATAGACATATATAGAACACTACTCTTAACTATTTCTAGTCGAGCATTAATATGCAAGGACAATATTAATGCGTTGAGACTAGCATGTAGGTCAATTGATGACTTAATCTCACAAGTCATGGATATGTGATATCACATTGACACATGGGTACATATTAGAGACTATGTACTGAATTGACCCGCCATGAGAATGTTTCATGGATCATTATATGAGTGTCATAAACATTTTCATGTGACTATTAGTATGAATAGTCCTTAGACCTGAAGTCACTACGGTTTCCTACATAATGAATTGTATACTTTGGCTTCGTCAAACGTCACCTGTAACAGAGTGACTATAAAGGTGATTACTGGGTATGCAATAAGTTATGCGGAGGGATGTGAGTGATGTAGATGAGATCTATCCCTTCCATATGACGGAAGTGATATCTATGGGCCCCTTGATAGAGTAGGACTGCAAAAATGCATGATCATGCTCGAATAAGTCAATATGAGATATTGAGCTTATTTGATTGAGTAGTCTACTTGGAGATCAAGAAATACATGATTGATAAGAGGATGATACGGTCTATGCCTCATTGATCAATCTAGATATCAAGGATAGAAGGACTGAGTCATACAAGATAGTAGTCACGAAAAGGTTGTGTCGGATCTCGACATTCTCGTCACTTGGGTAGCAATGATGTATTGCTAGATGCTGTTCATTGCTTATGTCTCTAAAATGGTTTTAAAGACATTGTCAATGTTATGAGAACCTATTGGGTCACACACTTAGAACATGTGATTTGGAGATGGTTCATGTGATGAATCATTGGGCCATTAGATTGAGTCTAATGTAGATTAGACTCATTGAGTGTGACTCAAGGTAGACTCATTAAATAAGACTTGAGTTGGACTCAAGTCAATTCAGATTGAATTAGACTCGAGTTGGACTCAAGTCAATTCGGATTACAATGATTGGCACTAGTGCTAGTGGGAGATTGTTAGTGTCAGCCCTTAGTGCCAATCAAGTCAATTCGGATTGAATAAGACTCGAGTTAGACTCGAGTCAAGTAGGATTAAGTGAGACTTGAGTAGGACTCAAGTCAAATTCGGATCCATTAAAGGGGAGGTTGCATGATCACTTAAGAGGGGATTAATGGGTATTAATTCCATGGAATACCAAAAGCCAAAACCCTTGATATTCCATGGTGGTATATAAAAAGGGTGAGAGTTTTTTTCTTCCCCTCTTGGATGATTTCGAGATCTTCTTCCCTTCTCTTCTACCTCCTTGGTCGAACCATATTTTGTGGCTAGCACCGCAATTTGGTTCCTCTCCATCTCGCTGTTCGTGTGGATACCGTGGAGGCGCGAACACACTGATCGCGCTGAGATCCTCCAACCTCAGAAAGCAAGAGTTGCTATCGGGATTGCGAAGGGCTCGCATCGAAGGTAACCTCACTTCTAGTAGATAGAATAATAAAATGAGTATGGGTTTTCGCATGGATCTTTTGGAGGGATCCCTTTTCGCTGCGTTTATGCGGCTAAAATTATTTTTTTTGGCGCATATAGATCCCTACATGTTCAATCTTGATCAAACAATTTCATTATGTTTTTATATTTCAGTTATGTATGAAATTTCTTATTGTGCATTTGAAATTTTTTTTCAAATAGACATAGTTGTTGCACTCTAGGCTTACTAGGATAAATATCTTGTATGATCTTAATTTGAGGAAGTTGAGATTTTTTTTTTTTTTTTACTTTCTACTTAACAGTATGAACATTTTGTGTGATATTAATTTAATTTTATTAAGTTACATCGTATGTATCAACTCGCATCAGCACAAGTTGTTTATTTGATTGTAGCTTGGTTTGTGCAAAATAGGCACAAATAAAATAGTTAAATTCCTCGTCTTATAGTATTAGAAGGGGAACATGTACGAAATGAATTAATGACAAAGTGCTAACTAATGATCAATGTCATAGTATAATTAGAATGAGTCCTGCATTTGTCGGATTGTGTAATCTTTTAGTTAAAGAAGGTGGTGTACGACCTACAATAAGGATCATTGTAGAAGAACAAGTAGCAAAATCACTCTTTTTGTTAGGTCACAATGTTACAAATCGTGAACTTGACTTCTTTTTCTATCAATTGAGAGAAGCAGTGAATCGTCATTTCCATAATATTTTAAGAGCTATAATGGAGTTGGAGGACAAATTTTTCAAACAACCGGATGGATCACAAGTTCATTCAGAAATCTTCACTAGCAATCGAATCTATCTATTTTTTAAGATGAAAGTATTATTCTTATCTTTTTAACTAGTATAGATTTATGTATATATGTGATCATAATTATTCATAATTTAGACATAGTATATCAAGATTGTGCTGCAACAATAGATGGACCACACATTTGTGTTAAAGTTTCTTCCTTTGATGCCCCAAAGTTTCGTGGTAGAAAAAATTTTCCAACACAAAATATTTTAGTAGCATGCACATTTGATCTGAAATTCACTTATGTCTTAGCCAAGTGGGAAGGGACAGCGTCCGACTCAAAAATAATAAAAAATACATTAACCATATAAAAGTATCTTAAAATTCCAAAAGGTAAATTATATGACATATATTGTGATTAGACTTTCCTTGCTACAATTTAATAATATATTTTTTAAGAAAAATACTATCTTGTTGATGCTGGATTCATATTGAAAAGCAATCTTATTACACCATATCGAGAAGAACGTTATCATTTAAAAGAATATAGCCATAATCTACCACAAAATGCTTGGGAGTTATTTAATCTTCAACATTCTTCCTTGCGTAATGCAATTAAAAGAGCTTTTAGAGTCCTTAAGAAGAGATTTGCTATTATAGGAAGTTCAACAGAGCCAAATTATGGAGTTGAAAGTCAAAAAGAAATTATTCTCTGTTTTGTATTTTACACAATTACTTGATTAATGTTGATCAAGACGAGGGATTGCTTGCCAAGGTTGATGCTAAACTTAATAATAATAGTGAACATGAACATCAAGAAGAAAATCATAGTAATAGAAATGACAATAAAGATGCAAGAAGGGGAAAATGGCTTAGGGTTTCCATAGCTACGGTTATGTGGGTTAGATTATAATATGTGATATTTATGTTTATTTATTTATCTTGTGGTTTTAGACAAATTCTCTTGTAATTGGATGATTGTGAATGTTGACATTTTAATTTATTATGTTACTTGAATTTTATGTTATATGACTATTTATGTTATTCTGTGTTTAATTATTATTATATTTTTATTTTTAAAGATGCCAAAAAAGGACTTGCAAAGTGAAAATGAATGTGCAAGCAAGGTGAATAATTAGTGTGTCTGGAATAAAGTAATGGATGATGCCATTATTGATGCATATTTAAACCAATATAATATAGGCAACAGGGTTGATGGAACCTTTACTATACATGCATTTGAAAATATTGTGAATGAATTGAAAGCAAAATTTCCCAACAAACATATTAATAAGGACAGGGTTCAAAATCACATGAAACATATTAAAAGAGGTTGATTTTCATGTTATGATATATTCTAGAATGGTATGAGTGATTTTGCATGGATCTCATCATAGAATTCTTCAGTGCTGAACCTGAAGTTTGGCAAAATTGAGATGTGTATGCATTTGAAAACTATATTTGATTTTCTCTTGTGATACTATCTATGAATGAATGTTTGATGCAATTATTGTTGAAAATTTGAATGAAAATAAAAGGTGGTGGAAGGAGGATGCTCCTTTGTGAATGAGAATATAGTCCCACATTGAAAGTTTCAAAGCTTAGTTGTTGGTTTATATTGTGTTACAAGCATTGATATTGTGAACAAATGCATGGGGAGAGGCTCTCTCTCATGTGTGGGTGCGCAGGAGGGGGGGTGCAAATCCAGGGCCCGGATTGCACTACTCGCAAGGCGACTTGCTCACATTGAATGTCAGACCGGTCGGGACAAAATTTGTCCAAGCGAATGAACCAACATTTTGCCACTTGAAAATGTTTTCTTTTTGCTCAAATGATAAGTATGCAACTAATGCAATTTAGTGATGCATGAACGTATGGATGCAATTGAATGCATGAACGTATAGATGCATGAATGCAATTTAATGGCTTGAATGCTTGCAACGTATAGATGAGAAACTTTATATAAGACTCCGAGTCTTGAGCAAAGAAAGCATATGAAAGAGCTAAGCAAATCCACCAACAACCCCATCTTTCTTTCTCTTGTGATAGTGTTCAGGTACTATCTCAGTTCACCGTGATATGCATGTGCTTGGTGGTCATCGCGGTTCTGTCGTTGTATCCTGGGAAACAGACGTCCGTCGTGACCTCTAAGCACCACCGGAGGGGACGAATCTATTTTAAGGAAACTGCGTTGAACGCAGGCCTCGACATCATCCATTCGACCCTCTCGGCGTCTCGGCACTCGTCTCGGCACTCGGCCACTCGGCGTCTTGGCTCTTGGCGACTCGGCCACTCGGCACTCGGCTACTCGGCACTCGGCTACTCGGCACTCGGCCACTCGGCACTCGGCACTCGGCACTCGGCTCTCGGCTCTCGGTAGTCGGCACTCGGCACTCGGCAACTCGGCTCTCGGCAGTCGGCGACTCGACCCTCACGGCAATCAACGACTCAGCCATTCGGTTGACTCAGCACCGGTGATCGGGAAAATACCAGCCCCTGCTGGCAGCTTGAAATTATCAATCCAAGTCATCTCTACAAGATAAGTTGAATTGTCTTGTAATTTTAAAAGGGATTAATCTCTCCGGCAAAGATTGTCTAACAATTATATTGTAACTTGTAGATCAAATCAACAGTTGTTGAATGGAAGAGCAAACCTATTCGAAATTATGAAAAATTAGTTCAATTACATGGGAAAGATAGGGCTATAAGACAACATGCTAACATTGCGTTAGAAATGCGAAAGAAAAGAGTTAGGATGGAAGTGGAGAATAATGTTGGTGAAAATCATTTCGAAACCATTGATGAAGTTGAATTTATGATATCTCAACAAGAAATCCATTTGGATAATTCAAATGCAGTTAATTCCAATTCCTAGTTCTGAATCAACTAAATCTCAAGCTAACTCTTTTATTAGTGTATCATCAAAGAACAAAAGTTTAAAGAAAAGTAAAGTTGATGATGACGATATAAGCAATGCAATTGACCATATAGCTCAAGTCATTATGAGTTCAACACATGAAATGGTTAAGTCAAATAAACTTCTTAGTCCTGAGAATGAATTGTGGAGTTTGTTAACTTAATTAAGTATTGAGCAATATATAATTTCTACATGTTATTTATATTTTGTTCAACGTTCAAAGACGTTGAGAGTTATACTTGGATGTCCTTTTGAATATGATAAAAATTTATTATTCCAAATGATGGATGGAGAGAATCTATTGTATGATTAATTTATTACCTATTGGATGATATATATTTAGATGCTATGTATTATGCATTTGGATGTTATGTACTTGGATGATTTTGAATGTTTGCTAAACAATTATTATTTAATGTAAAATTTATTACTTAATTATTAGATATACTTTATTCTTATCATGGTGGAATAGATATTGCATATTCTTATTTGGAGTAGTTTTTTTTTAAAACTGTGCTATATACACAGATATATAAAACACATAAAAATGATGGTCTCATCTCTTAGTTGTATCAATCCTTTTATTACCATACATTTTTATAATTTTCATAAAAATAGGATAGTAGGTGTTTATGCTTTATGATGATTTGTTTGTTGTGTTATTTATGCACTAGAGTATTGACATGTTCTACCTATTCTATATTGTTAGTTTCTAAATTTTTACATCCGTAAGTTTTTATAAAATATCTACAAAAATACTGATTTATCCTCTATCGCACCAAAGTATACAAATTTTATATTTCGTATACTTATTGTATATATATCTACGTACTGTTTTTTTAAACTTTTCTTATTTATTTAAGTCATAAATATTAATTTTAGTTGGCTTCATAGGGTGATTTTAACCAGAAAAATCTTACATCATAGGTTTAATGAGTTATACATATTTTTTCACATGTAGATTTTTTTAAGAAGTGAGGATGTTTTTATAATTTTACATATTTAACTTTCATTCCACTTCTTTTCCTTTCAAATAAGGTAATATATATTATGTTAATGAACATTTCTTTTCTTCCAAACAAAAAGAACATAAATACTTTCTTTCCTTTCTTTTCTCTCCCTTCCCCTCCCTTATATTAATAAAGCTTCTCTCACGGTCTCACCCCATTCAAAAAAAAATGATAAATCCCAGTCAGTCTCATGGACTACCCTGGGGATGTTATTTCCCACCGACCACCTGGGTAAATCGGGAAGCATTGGCCAATCCTCCCAACATCCTTTGATGAACATTTCTTTTTTTCCAAACAAAAAGAACATAAATACTTTCTTTCCCTTCTTTTCTCTCCCTTCCCCTCCCTTATATTAATAAAGCTTCTCTCACGGTCTCACCCCATCCAAACATAACATTAGGGATGTTTGATATCTTAGTTATATGATAATTAGATAATCATATAACTAGATTATAATGAATAAAATATAATCTAATATTATTTGATTTAATAATACCATTTTGACCATGAAGTGATGGTTAAATGTGAGTGGAGATTGCAATGTTGACCTTGATCTGGAGTTCAAGTCGTTTGTTGATACATCAAGAAGTTTTAGATCGTTTCAACTGTTGATCTAGTTGCTCTATGGTTCTTCAGAAATTCTGGTTTTGGTGTTTCTGAGGAATGTGTCAAAGCTTAGTACTTGAAGTTGATACTCAAATTTGAATGCTCCATGTGAGGCAAAACATGTTTTTTTAAATATATTTTTGCTTGAGAGATGATTTAATTAACCTTTTTTCCTTTTACTAAATGACTATTTTATAGGTTAAAATGAATTAGAGCATATTTTAGAATTTTTTTATTTAAATAGATGCGTTTTTCTTTAAAAAAAATTTGTAAAAAAGAAACTTTGTATTAGGTGGTGCAAGCGGCATGTTAAATATTAGTATTAGAAAATTTCCTTAGAATTTACAGCTAAATTAGAATTTTCTTCTAAATAAGCATCAAATAAATATAATAAAAATTTTATATATATATATATATATATATATATATAGAGAGAGAGAGAGAGAGAGAGAGAGAGAGAGAATTCTGCTGAGCGACTCCGTCGTGTGCTCGTGAGCGCCACCCCTGACGGCTGACCCATCACCACCGCCGCCCTGGCCGCACCGTCCGACCATCGGCCCGGGTGCGATTGACGCGCTGCTCGTCAGCGCGTTGGTCGACGTTGGATTCTGGCTGGATTGTGGTCGGAATCCAACGCAATTTGGTCGGAACATGGCCGGCAGTGGCACGCGTTGATTTCCAACCAAATCGCGATTGGATTCTGGCCAAATCGCGGTCGGATTCCGACCGGATTCTAGCTAAATCACGGTCGAAATCCGATCGCGATTTGGTTGGAAACGCAGTCGACAGTGGTTCGTGCAGTTTCCGACCAAATTGCGCCAGATTCCGACCACAATCCAGTCGAAATCCGACGTCGGCCGACGCGCTGATGAGCGACACGTCGATTGCGCTTGGGCCGACAGTCGGACGGCGCAGCGGTAGCGGATTGGGGCGTAACACTATACATTCCCACATTTGGATGGTCAGATCTACGTGCGATCGCGTGATGGATGATGGATCGGACGGCGCTCACGGACGCGCACGAAGGAGTCGCTATCAATTCTCCCTCTCTCTCTATATATATATATATATAATTGCAGATTTGTACGCATTAATTTAAGTTTAATACGTATTTCACTAAGTCACATTCTCAGACCGACTGCGGCGCCGCACCTTGCGTATGACGAAGGCCACCATGATGGGCCCCCGCAGTAGGCCCATGCTTATTCATCCTTAATAAGTGTTCTTCCATCCAGAATTTGATCCGAATGCTTCGAAGTTTATAATAATACAATTTTACAAATGATATAACAATTTTTCGTGTTGTCTTTTTCGGAATTAATTGTGATGTATTCAAGCAAATGTATCAAATAAGAGGCAAAACAGAAGTGAAACTTTACAATTGCCCTTAAAACACTTTTTTTTAAAAAAAAAAGTCCTTTGAAGTTTTCTTTTTAAAAAGTGATCTAATGAGATTTATTCATATGAAATAGCTATAAAACTTTAAAATTTAAATTGAATTGTTTGATCATTTGTCCAATGTGCTCGCCTGGCTAAGCTCAACCAAATCGTATAATTTACTCAATCCTTTGAATCCTTTATAAATTTGGAGTACAATTTATACATACTTAAAATTTGACCGTCAAAGTAATAATTCCTATTGAGATTCGAACACTTTAACTCATTTTTATCAAAGGGTTGATCAAAATATTCACCCTTTGACTCTCATCGATTCACATGTTGTTTAACTAATTCGTTAGATCCGCTGATCCTATGTAGGATGCTTGTCATGTTAACTCATTTGGTTCTTTGTTTAAGTTCATTTCAGATAATAGAATAAAATTATCAGTTATTTAAAAAATAAAATAAATAAAAGCATAATTATCCTATAATACAATAAAAAAAATACTTATATGGGCAGTCTAGACCTGCCCACGGGCCGGGTCCAGCCCGGACCCGGCCCGGACCCGGACCGGGTCAAACCCGGACCCGGCCTGTTGACCCGGTTAGCCGGGCCGACCCGTAATCGGCCCGGCAGCCTGCCGGGCCGGTTAAGGTTCAAGGCCTCTTGAACCGGCGGTTCAGTCGATTAACCGCCGGTTTGAACCGCCGGTTCAAGCGTTTTATTTATTTATTTTTTTATGGTATAGTCGTTGGAACCGGCGGTTCCAACGGCTCTGAACCGCCGGTTAACCGGTTAACCGGCGGTTCAGAGCCGTTGGAGGCTTTTTAGTTTTTTTTTTGATTTTTTTTTTCAACGGATGAGATCATTTGACCGTTTTTTGATCAATGGCTAGGATTTAGTGTCCGTTATGATCCAAATTCTATAAATAGGGAGCTCATTTCATCATTTTTCACACACTTCTCTACTCTCTAACTCTCATTCTCAATTTCGTAAGTTCGCGTTCATTCGTTTCCAAGCTCCGACTCCGTCTTTCGCCTACAATGGAAGGAGGCCGTGGTGGAAGTTCTCGATCTCGGAGGGGAAAAGAAATAGCGCACAAGGATCCCAACATCCAATCCACCGACGATGAGATCGAGGCCGCCCAACACCTTCCAACGCCCGAAACACAAGGAAGTACTGATGCAATTACTTCTAAGGTTCGGGAAAATCCTCCTCTTAAATCTACTATTTTTACAAAACATTTTGAAAAAGTCACTCTTCCGTCGGGAGAAATGCATGCAAAATGCAAGCATTGTAATGCTTCCTACAAATTCCAAGCCGGCGGCGGCTATGGGTCGTTAAAACGACATGTAGAAACGAAGCACCCGACAGAATATGGACTTGACTTAAATCAAACACAATTATCTAGATTTTCTACTGGTAGTAGTACTGATTCTGGTTTATTTTTATATTCTGATAATAAATTAAGAGAATCATTAGCTAAATTTGTTTCTGTAGAACATTTATCTTTTAGTTTTGGATCTAAATGTACTTTTGAAGATTTTTGTAAAGAATCCCTTAATCCTAGTGCTAAACGTGTTCCTAGGACTACTCTTACCCGTACAATTAAAAAATTAGTAAAACAAGGAAAAAAGAATTTAATTGATGAATTTAGTAAATTAAATAATAAAGTTTCTTTATGTGCCGATATTTGGAGCGATCATTGGCAAACTCATTCCTATATGGGTGTGACTTGCCATTGGATTGATAGCTCTTGGATCCTCCAAAAACGGTTAATAGCTTATAGAGTTTTTGAGTGAATCACATTCTGCTCATAATATTGCATAGTTATTATGTTTAATTTTAGAAGAATATGGATTAACTCAAAAAATATTTTCAATATCATTAGATAATGCTAGTTCTAATACCGCTTCTATAGACGAATTAAAATTTATTTGTCAACCTGTTATTGGTGGTTTATTTTTTCATATTCGTTGTGTTTGCCATGTTTTAAATTTATGTGTTCAAGATGGATTAAGGCTTTTAGAAAATTATATTAAACCAATTAGAATAGCAATTTCTTATTTATGGTCTCATCCATCTATGATGAAACAATGGGGTAGATTTTGTAGAGCTAATGGAATGAGACCTAAAAAATTTCCACGTGATGTACCAACACGTTGGAATTCTACATATCAATTATTACAAGATTCATTTCAATATAAAGATTTATTATGTTTATTTTTTGCAGAAAATAGTAATACTAATATATATTTATTTTCACAACAATGGAATATTTGTAGTAGTATTTGTGAAATTTTAAAAGTTTTTAATGATGCAACCGAACAACTTTCCGGTGTTTATTATCCTACTGCTCATTTAATTTTAGTGAATTTTTGTAGTATAGTATTAATTTTAAATGAACATATTAATAATGAAGCTTTAACTTCTTGTATAGTAGCTATGAAAACAAAATGGGAAAAATATTTTTATTTAATTCCTGAACTTTATTTAGTTGCATTTGCTTTAGATCCTAGATTTAAATTAGAAGTTTTACAAGAAATGCTTACTTTATATTATGACGCTTTAATTCCTGTTAAAGATTCTTCTTCTCCTAATCCTGCTAATATTATATATATTATTAGAAATTATTTATCTGATATTTATAATCAATATTATGTTAAATATGGAACACAAACTAATATTTCTGAAACACAACAACAAACTACTAATGTTAATTTAAAACTTTCAAAAGCACAACTTTTATTAAAAGAACGGACGAAACGTCCACGAGGATCCTCAAGTTCCACACAGGAACTTGAGAATTATTTTACCACTTCTTTTGATTTTAATGAAGCAGACAGCGAAGATTTCGATATTTTGAAGTGGTGGTCACAGAAGGCTTCAAGTTTTCCCGTTCTCTCGGTAATTGCCAAAGAAATTTTAGCATGTCCAGTGTCAACTGTTGCTGTGGAGCAGACATTCAGTGCCGGCGGCAACATATTAGATGAACGACGATCAACAATGTCTCCCGACTCATTGGAAGCCCAAGCACTACTCGACGATTGGACCAGAGCCGAGAAGAGAATCCAAGGAATGCAACTTTCAGAAGACGAAGTCGAAGAATTTGATACGGAAGGAACGAATACGACGGGAGGAACGGGAGGAAATGGAAGTGAGTGAATGAGTGATGTAAAAGGGTAAAAATGTAAAAGAACTACGTGGGCTTTGATTCCCCTATACCCTAAGGGGATACGTAGGCAACTTAATAAGTGCAAGCCCTTTTTTCAATAAATTTTAAGTTTTAAATTTCATAAATTTTAAATTTTAATTTTTTTTAATATAATAATCTCGAACCGTCACGAACCGTGGCGAACCGTGAATGAACGAACCGTGAACCGTAACCGTCTTGGACGGTTAAGGTTAAGGGTCGACCTCCCACGAACCGTCGAACCGGCGGTTCCGAACCGTCGAACCGGCGGTTCCGAACCGTGGTCGGGTCTAGGGCAGTCTCACTTGTGATTGTGACGCGTTAACTTATTAGCATATTTTATGGAAATATTTTAATTTTATTTATAAAGTAAGATGGAAAATACAAAAACATATAAACTATGGAAGTCAAAATTTCTAAGATTTTTATATCACTCCCTTTGTGTCGATTGGTATTTCATTAACGTCCAAAAGAGGTTGACCCGAACACTTTGAAATTTATAATAATTAAATAAAAAAAATAATTGTTTTCATCGGCTGCATTTATTGCGACACGTGTCTCCATTATTATCTTATACTGGAAACATCAATAGTTTCGTTCAAAAACAATAAATACATGAATTAATTACCTCTTTTTTTATATAGTTTAATTGTGTGTTTTTTTATATAGTACGGTTGCAACAGGCGTCCGTCGTTCGTTACGATGACTGCGCCCTTGCGCCCCTTCGCCGCCTTCTCCGTGTTGACTCTGTTCCTTCTGCCCTACCCAACTGCTCTCTCCCAAAGTTCCCCCGCCGCCTGCCCTCTCGACTTCTCCATCATAAACCGCTTCGTCTCCGCCTCCTCCGTCAACGCCGACCCCCAAACCCGCTGCAATTTCATCCTCCAGTTCCTTCACCTCGTCTTCGCCCAATACCTCCTAACGAATTCCCTCTTCCACGCCTCCCTCGCCACCGCTCCAGCTTGTTGGGACGGCTTCGAGGCCGCCGTAGCTCCAATCTTCCCCGCCGGTCCGTTCGACGTCCGCGCCGGCTGCGGCTTCCGCACCGACTGGATCGCCCAGGGCTGCATGAACCTCACCTCGCGAGGGGAGTTCGAGGACCGCGTCCCGCGCTCCGCCATTGCCGAAATCGGTTCCTACTGCAATCAATCCCTCCGCTCTTATCTAGTCTGCGCCGCCTGCACTACCAGCCTCAACCGCTTCAAGGCCGAGTACCTTCCCGGGCCCGATTACGGAAACGTCTCCGACTGTAACTCCTACCCCTTCATATACTCTGCCGCCGCCATCAGCGGCAGCCCCTCCAGCGTCGATAATGCGTATTGTTACTTCCTCCTCTCCGCTAACTCCACTTCATCCCCACCCCGCTCTGGCGGCGGACGCGGCGGCCGATCGTCCATCTGGATCTACGCCGTTTGCAGCATCTTGTTCCTTCTCCTGCTCGTTTTCGCCTCCTTGATCTGGATCCGAAGGCGCCGTTCGCTGCGGAGGACGCCGCCGACACCAGCGGAGACTAGGCCCTCTCGGGCGCTAGAGTCGATCAGCGCGAGCACGACATTAATCAAGTTCACCTACGAGGATATCCAATTGGCGACCAGAAATTTCTCGAGGGACAACATCATCGGCCGCGGCGGCTACGGAAACGTCTACAAGGGCGTCCTGGCGGACGGGACCGAGGTCGCGCTGAAACGCTTCAAAAACTGCTCCGCCTCAGGGGACGCAAGCTTCGCCCACGAGGTGGAGGTGATCGCCAGCGTCCGCCACGTGAACCTCCTTGCGCTGAGAGGCTACTGCATCGCCACCACCCAGATGGAGGGGCACCAGAGGATCATCGTCTGCGATTTGATGCAGAACGGAAGCCTCCATGACCATCTGTTTGCCACAGAGGGTCACCGCCACCGGTTGAGCTGGCCGCTGCGGCAAAAGGTCGCAGTTGGAACGGCGCGTGGATTGGCCTACCTCCACACCGGCGCTCAACCATCGATCATCCACAGGGACATAAAGGCGAGCAACATACTTCTGGATGAGAACTTTGAGCCCAAAGTAGCAGACTTTGGGCTGGCGAAGTTTACGCCGGAGGGAATGTCCCATGTCAGCACCAAGGTAGCCGGAACCCTAGGATACGTTGCCCCTGAATACGCCTTGTACGGGCAATTGTCTGAGAAAAGTGATGTTTTTAGCTTCGGAGTGCTGCTGCTCGAGCTCCTCAGTGGAAAGAAGGCATTCGGATCGAGGAGCGACGGGCAGGCTTTTGTTGTGAACGATTGGGCGTGGTCTTTGGCGAGAAGAGGGAGGGCATTGGATGTTATCGAGGAAGGGATGGATGAATTGGGGCCGAAAGAAGTGCTGGAGAAGTACGTTCATGTCGCCGTTCTCTGTACTCATCCTCAGTTTCAGGCAAGACCTGCGATGGATCAAATTCTGAAGATATTGGAGACTGATTTGGCTGTGCCGGCGACGGACCGACCCTTTCCAATTCTTTCACACACTGAGAATACTGAAAGTAGCAGTGAGTCGGCCCTGCCCTCTAGCTCTGCTGGGTACCAGTCATTTACCTTTGGAAAGGATGAAGCTTCAAATGATTCGGGAATCGTATCAGAATGGTCGCCGGCTGTCCCCGAGATGGACAAATCATTATGAATGAAGCTTTCATGTCTACCGGTTCCATGGTATTGAAGGTCTCACCTTGGCGCACATTTTACCTTCATCCCTGTAAATGGCAATCTCTTCTTGTTACAGTGATTTCTCATGGCCGAGTTGGAGCTCGCTAGTCCTTCAAGGTTGCTTTTGGTGATCAACAAGACACCGGAAAGTGCGGGTGAGCCTAGTCCATATCGAAATTGTGATTTGTGAATGGATCCAGGCATTGGAGAGAAGGCACAAGGATGTAAAGCACAGCAAAAATGATTCTGCGACGTGGTAATAACTCTTGATGGATGTTTGGTTAAGGTTATAATGCATAATCCCCTTCCCAAGCGGCCAACACTGCTTCCTTCGCACTGCTGGCGCCGCTTCCTCTGCTGTCGTTGTCCGCGGAACCCAACTACAAGCCTCTCGACCTCTCCTCGGCCTTCTTCTCAGCGTTGAACCTCGTGACGGCCACGATGTCGATCCGGTGGCGCCTCATGTGGCCGCTGGTCGATGGCAAACTCAAAGCCATAGACGGTGGGGATTGTCGGAGAGCCTCGGGCTTCTCGTGGCCGGTCCGGTGGTCGCTTAGAGGGGAGAACTGGCGAGGATAAAATTTGAGAAAAATTTTTAGTTAAGAGGTGTTTAGTTGGAGATTATTATTGATAATCTTGATTATGATTATCAATCTTGTTTAATTCATATTATAATCAATTTTTAAATAATACACATCACTCCTATGTTACCAAAAAGATTATAATATAGAAATATGATTATCTTGTTTAAGATTTTTTATAATTTTAAAAGTCAATCAATTTTTTTTATTTCAATTTTAAAACTAAATTAATTAAAATGTACTGTAAAATTTAATTTAAATTAATTAATTAATTTAATAAATTTTAATTTAAATACTTATAAATTTAAAAGAAATAATTTATTTTAAATTTTAAAAAATAAAATTATTAAATTAAATTTATTAATTTAATAATTATTTTATTAAAATAATTATTTTAATAAATATTTTATTAATATATAAAAATGTATTTTAAATTTTAAAAAATAAAAGTAATGAAATATGTTTATTAATTTAAAAAATTATTTTATTAAAATAATTATTTTATTAAAATAAAATTAATGAATTATATTTATTAATTTAATAAATTATTTTATTAAAATAATTATTTTAACAAATTATTTTATTAAAAATAAAAATTTATTTTAAATTAAAAAATAAGATTAATAAATTATATTTATTAATTTAATAAATTATTTTATTAAAATAATTATTTTAGCATATTATTTTATTAAAAATCTATAAATTTATTTTAAATTAAAAAATTAAAAATATATTATATTTATTTGTTATATATTATTAATTTATCATCATCATTAATATTATTAATATTTATATTATTTATTTTATTTAATTTATTCTAAAAATAAATTAAATTAAAAATAATATAGTAAATATTAAATTGATTATATATATTTTTAAATAAATTAATTACATTAAATTATATTAAATTATATTTTATAACTCATAATCTTAATTAAAATTATATATAATAACTTGAATCAAAACATTCTAAACTTTAAACTTCGACCATAAGAATTCTGAATTACATATAGGGATGGCAATGGGTTCGGGGATTGGCGGGGAAGCCTTCTCCATCCCTGTCCCTGAAACCCAAACCCATATACCATCCCCGTCCCCATCCCCGTCGTGTATCATAATTTAAATACCATCCCCGTCCCTGTCGAGTTTCGGGTATCCAGCGGATTTCGGAGATCCCCACGGATTTCGAAGGTGGTTTTCTCTGCGGGTATTTCCATGGGTATCCCCGTACCCATACCCATCCCCATCCCCGTCATGACATATTTAAAAAGTATTTTTTAAAATTTATTACTTTTTTATTAATTAAAAAAAGAAAATATTATTTGTTTTAGAAATAATGAAACTATAGTATTCAAACAAGTAATTATCAATATGACTTATTTTTTCATTTGATATAAGGATATAATCAAATTAATGAATCTCAATGAATGAAATTATCAAAGTCGAGTTCGGGATGGGACGGGGAATTTTTGGAATACCATTTCCGACCTATCCCCGCTTTTCGAGATTCGGGGATTCCCCATCCCATCCCCGCTTTCTCGGATTCGGGGATTCCCCGGTCAAAATGGGATCGAAGAACGGATTCCCCATCGGGTCCGGGTCTAATTGTCATCCCTAATTACATACTCCTTTTGTTGACGTTTCATAATAATTCTTTTGCTGACGTTTCATGATGGGGTCAGTATGCATGATAATTTAGAGAATCATTGATTAAAAATAACTCCCAATCAAACGCACCTGCACACTTCTTCTAGGTTTCCTGTATCTTCTATCACCGAATAATTAAGCGTGAGACCATCAAGGAATTTTGGCGATTCAAGGGGCAATTGGACTTCCAGATGTTGGAATATATAGCACTGATGCGTGGTTCATGTATCGCAAGCAATGCCTTGTTCTATATCGTCATGTCTTCCACAATTTAAATGCTGAGCTCACTGGCACTACTCAATACGACATTTTCTTTCAATAAATTTACAACATTGCAGCTCCTAAGTATCTTTGCAGGTTTATACTGGTTTGCAGGTGCTCCACTCTTGACGGCCATTCTTGCTAACCCTTCGAAGCTACCTGGTTCCACTATCGACACCTCAAGACGACCAAGATTTCCCTTTGCCCTCTTCACCTTATAAACACTCCCCAAACAAGCTTCAAGAGACTGACAACACCTGCTCAGTTGTCCAATGGATTCGTCCACATTCTCCCTTTGCAGAAACAAGCAATCCTTGTCCAACTCCACAAAGATTATGACATGCCCCTGGTCTGAGTTGGGATCCAAATACCCAGCAAACTCCACTATTTCTCCTCCCTTTCCATCCCCGATCATAAGCCCCAAAGTACTCATTGCAGAGACCAAATCTCTCTCTGTGAAGACCTCTGAATCTTCTTTTGGCGCTCTTGTGATGAATTCCACTCTTGGTGAGGAGTTATAAAAGCCAACAACCTTGATGACATCGTTCAAGCGATAGCGGTAAAGTCCTCTGTAAGTAGTCACCACCACCTCATACATCTTTCCTACCTCTACACCAGATATATCTACTGTTTCTTGAACATTAGGTGAAGCTCCAAACTCGAAAGGGAGGAACTCAAAGTAAGCCGCTGAGGGAATGATCACAAAGCTTGTGGTAGCCGGTGGGCGACTTCTATCCATGTTGATGCCAATAGGGCACTCTGAGGCAAAGTAGTCTCCACCCAACAATGGCAAATTATCACCAGCATAATGCTTTATGAGTGAAAAATACTGTTCCATGCTTCCTGTGCTAATGCAAGCAATGTAACGAAGTTTTGGCCACAAGTGGCAAAGAATACCCTGCCAATTATTTCTCATGCAAATTTCTCGTATCCTTGTAGCCAACTCTGGCTGTGGAGCTCCAAGCAATTCTTGAACTGCAACTCTCATGGAAGGCTCTGTGATCTCTGAGCTCAGTGATCCATATTCGATGTCGTCACAAAGCTGAATCCATTTGGATTCCAGCATTCGAATTGCCCTGATGAGGCCAGCTGCATAAGGTGCACGAATGCAGTCTATGGAAGCAGAGAGGCTGAGGCCGCAAAGAAGATGACAATACATCTGTTGAAGGGTGTCTTCTCCTATGATGACCTCACGGGGGCTGACGCACATTGAGAGCAGTGGCGAAGGCGTTGGGGTCTTGTTGTGAAAAGGGAATGCAGAAGCAGCCATTACCTTGTACCCTGCTTCGGTTGTGGTCACGTTTCCTGCGTAGAGGAACCAAAGAACTTTGCTGGCAGATCTTGTTGGGGGAAATAACCTGTTGTTGCAAAAGAAGTTGAATTGATGAGATAGAAAGGTACACAAAGTTGAATGAAGTGCAAATTGTTTGATTGAAAGGCAACCTTTGGAGAAGGGCCGAGCTGGTTTGATGTGCTACACTGGAAGCAGATTTTGCTAGGCTTGAATCAAAGTAAGGTATCAGCTTTGGCTTCGATGTGCTTGTTCCTGAACTGAAAAAGAAGTATACATGTTGAGAACTTACACTTCTCATCGTGCCATTTAATTTGTCTGATCAATTCAATTGCTCCAGTCTGAAAAGTACAAGATGAGGGAGAGAAAAACAAGCAAATTACTTCAAATTTGCTAAACAGAATCATACAAATTTCTGTCCGAGACTATTCAATAATTTTAATTTTATAGTATGCAGGTGATACTTGAATATTCATGAGGGCAAATGAACTAGAAAAAAAAAATCTAGCAGTAGTATTGGCTTGCTTCAGTTTGTTCAGTGGCTTATATCAATTCCAACAAATCATTTAGGAGTTATATTGGCAGAAATAATGTTGTAAGCGAAAGACTGGCAGCAAGTTTTGGCTGCAAAGCTGAGGAGCTACCAATCATTTATCTGGGGTATCAGTTGGGATCAAAAAGCCCAGCAGAAGTTACAGGCAAGGTATTATTCAGAATGTAGCTGCACATTTGCACCCTTGGAAGAAAAAAAGTATTATTTAATTCACCTACTGTCATATGCAACAGCGTGTGGTAGTGCCTAAATGGGTTATGAAGTAGATAGACAAGCTCAAAAGAAAATTTTATCTGTTGATAACAGGGCAACACCTTTATAACCTGGGATACTTGTATTAAACAACTTAGGTGGTTTGGGAATTCTGGATTTGCAAACTCATAATTTGGGCTTGATATTGAACTGGTGGTGGAACTTGATGTTGTAGCATCAAATCAAACCCTTCAGTCACTAAAAAACTTGGAACAAAATTGATGAAATAAAAGAAATGACTATTACACAAGAAAAAAAAATGGAGAAATCTCAAACAGAGAAATTAATAAGATATTTATTCATTGCAAATCCATAATTATGATTAAATTAGGAAAGAAATATCACTGGTGTGAAGCACAATAATTCAATAAAATCTTATCAAATTACACGATACCAATTAAATTATTACCAAATTAAAAGATATCAACACCTTAAGATAATTACCGAAGCTTAATTACAAATTTAAAATCTAAATCTAAATTTATTACTTCATTCCTCTTTTGTGTCACCTGACAAACAAGATGAAACTAAACAAGAACTACTCTGGCATATTATTGGTCAGCATAGAATGCAAATGCTGAATACCTATCAGTTATTAATAGATAGGAGATGGTCTTTTCTTCGGAAAGACTATAGCAAGGTGCTGGATTTTTTCAATAGCAATATTAGAAAGAAACTTAGAGATGGCAGCAAAACAATATTTTGGCTAGACAGATGGAGTGGAGATTCTCTCATGAAGCATGATTTTGAACAATCTTTAACATGTCAGAATAAATTTGCATCAGTTTCTTAATGTATTCCTGGACTTGAGGATTTGGTCTCTCAAATGGGGGAAGTATCAGTAAGAGAAGTATTGAAGCTGAAAGAAAGAGTGCCGAGTTTCATATTTGCAATCAGGGTTAGTCTGATCAGATTGAATGGAAGCAAAAGGTCACTTCACTGTGAAATCTATCTATATTGCTAATGCTACATCAATTCTCAGTATATATATCCACTTTCGGTATTCTTTTGTGCAGAAAAAGGTTAAAATTTTCATATGGTTACCTATGAAAGATAGGCTAAATACTATGATACTTCTTTCGAAGGGTATGCCTCTTGGCAATTCCTGTTTCCTGTTACCCTTATGAAGAAACTACAGAATACCTATTTAGAATTTGTATTCTCACTAAAACCGGATGGTTTTATTTGGCTGCAAGCTTGTGTAAAAGTATAAATGCTACTTTGTTGAAATTTTCACTCGTGAAAATCTTATATCAAGTAACAGATGGGTTATGATCATGTGCCAAGCATGCGTATGAACAGTGTGGTTGCAAAGGAATGACATTATTTTCAGGAATGAGCCACCTCAAAGCCCTTCAATTGTGGCCCGGATTCTTCTTTGTAACATGTGGCTCTACCATTTGAAAGGGAAAAAAAGAAAAAAAAAACAAAGTTGCAGCTGCTTGATGGATTTATAAAATTAAGGCACAAGTAAACCATATAACTCAGCTCTATCTATCAAATTATCTGACCACGATCAATGATATGCGAGAGATTGCAGGAGGATACTGTTATTTGATCCTCAAATGTATGCAAGTGGCTGAAATTTCAACTAATCTCAGAGCTACCTTGATACTGATTTTTCAGAATATGGTTCTGATTTTTCTGAATAGTTAACTTGGTTAGCTGCAGAATTTTATCTGTTTTTTTAGAGCTACCTAGACAATATGTTTTTAGAACAGACAATTTGGGCAGTTACTGTCTTAGGCATGTAGTTCTTATGTTGTCTGCTGCTAATTGGTAGTTTTACTAATTGTCTTCTCAAGTTAGGCTAGCTGGGACTACAGTCTCTTGCTTTGGCATCCTTGAAGGTTTTTATCTATTGCTTCAAGTATTACCTGTACTAGATTGTAACAGCAACTGGAGTAAGTAGTAACCTCTCTCTCTCTCTCTCTCTCTCTCTCTCTATATATATATATATATATATATATACAATATCAATATATTAGATAGTGGGAGTTCAATATATAAGTAGTAACCTCTCTCTTTTCTAAGAAATATATATGCAATTATGTGCTACGAAGGCGATCAAAAATTGTGTGCAGTAAACAGTGGCGAACTATCTTCGACAACTATTTGGCATGCCGGGGAACATTTTCATAGTTTTGAATTTTCAAATGCCATTCAGATAAAGTTAACAATTCATGAGCATTTTAAGATTTCCTGAAGATGGTGCACTTTATAAAATCATGTCTCTCAATACTTCTCTCTCCATCTTACACGATCTAAACTATTGAATAATGCATTCAAATTGATTCCTAAACTATGAGATAAAAATGATCATTTTAGATGTAAATACACTCAAATAAAAATTATGCTGCAAATCCATTTTGCCCTGAGTACGCTCATATATGAGTATTTACCTATATTTATGAACTATGAGAACCTCCAAATAACCATTTTAGTGCAAAAGAACCCCATGCAAATGGATTTTGAGGAAATATTGTACCACAAACAAATCAACTCTTGAAAAATGTAGTGCCAATTAGACTGGATAAATAGACATTCGCTCATAATTAGACTCCAAGAGATATGTGAAACTTCAAAATGAATACTTTTGTATAAGGAAATGTAAATAAGCCGATTTAGAGAAAAATGATGCTGCAAAAGGATAAAAAGTCGGCATGCAGAGATAAGCAGACTAAAAGGAAAAAAAAAATTGCTGGAAAAAACCCAATTCAAGGGTGTTAATTGCCCAGAATGAAAAACCAAAATCATTCTCCTGTTTCATCTGTTGACATTAGATCGATTCGAGACGTTAAAACAGAATGTTTTATCCTCTTTCCCAGTAAAAAAAGTAGAATTATATCCATCGATACGATTACCATTTTTGAAATCAACTCTGTTCTCAAAGCCTCAAAAGTTGAACGATGGCCCATCAGAGAAGAAAATTTAAAGGGATCAAAATAGCAGAGAGACCTCTTGAAGAAGCAGAGAAGGGGATCGACCGATAGAGCGGTGGGCGGCTCGGCGCCGTCAGCAACCCGATCGATTAGATCGGCGTAGTCGTCGTAGGAGGACAGCGGGACTAGGCGGCGGAAAGCTGCGGCGGTGTGAGCCGGATCAGCCTGGGCGGGATCGGGGAAGCCAGCGTCCCCGCAGAGGAAACGGCGGAGATAGCCGACGCCGGCGTTCCGCTCAAGGATCGAGCGGAGAGTCTGCATCTGAATCCGGTGGGCGTCGCGGGTGGACCCCTCAAACACCTCCACCGCCCCTGCCGACGCTGCCATTGCCGCTTCTAGAGCTGCGTCTCGATTCGCCTTCTTCCGTCACTTTTGCGCCGCAATTGGTAGCTAAGTCTAATCGTAAACGACACGGGTTTGCCGCAGAACCTTCAACACGAAGGATCCAACGACTACTACCGTTCTTCTGTGTTGGCACTGCTTTCGGCTACTTGTTTTCCTACTCGAGCACCTATATTTTATTGGGCAAAAATAAAATAAAATAACACTTTTTTCCAAGTTGAAATCCTTAAAAATTATATTATTTATTATCAAAATATATTTTAATCTCCAATCATATATTTTTATTTTTAAAATTATGTACTAATTATAAATTTAAAGGAAATCAACACTAATAATGTTATTATAACAATTATAATTCTTAATTACTATAATATAGACATTTCATTCCAACCAATAATACCAATAATGATTAATATTATATTATAATAATTATAAATTATAATTATTATAATATAAATAATTTATTTTTATTAATATTAATCAATATTATATTTTAATAATTATAAGATTATAATTGTTGGATCATAACTGTTGTGGTAATAACTATGAAATTATAATTATTATAATATATAATACCTATGGGATCATAGCGTAAAAAATAAGGATAATTTTGAAAAAGAAAAATGTATAGAGGTGTGTATTTTAATAATAAATGGGAAAAAGAACATTAACCTTTTAACGATTCCAATAAAAAAGACGTCTTTTTTATTTTTATCCTATTTTATTTACTCTTGTGATAGTTCTATTCGCATTCGTGATCAATTTTATTTTTTCTTCTTTAGTATAAAGAGACTCAACTGTAATATATTAAAATTATATATTAATTGTGTAGTTGCGATTTCATAAACATCAACTATGATGCAAAAAATGTGATAAGGCTCATGTCCAGTGCCCCTTATAGCCGACCCTATAGCTTAATGAAGGAGGTAAATTAGGTACTGAATGACCCTCTAGATGATAGGACTTTTAAATTACGGTATATGACTACGATTTGAATCCTTATCCTTTGATGCAAGTCTACTACCTAAATACAAACTTAGCTACACCCTATGGACAAATAGCCGCCACTCAACTAGCTCAATGATTCAACAGTCATCTTCGTCGCCTTATTCAAAAATATATATATATTTTTTTTATGAGGCCTATGAATGCTTTATGGATGGAGCATTCAAAGGATTTAGGTTTTGTTTATTTAGAATGAAAAATTAAAAGGTTGAATTATACAAAAATAACATTTTAAATTTTTGTATATTCTTCTTACTGTTTACTCAAAAAAATATATTTACTAATAATAAAAAACCAATTAGATGAGAGATCTATCTAATTTTTTTATCATTTTGATTTCTTCTAAATTGAGTGGAAATTAAGTCTCTTGTCCTCATCAAAAACATATATATTAATAAATAGGTCAGATGGGCTTGTCATACCAAGTGGTCAGTTGAGTAAATGAGGTTATTAAGCTGAATGGGTCTAATCGAATGGTCAAACCTATCAAGCTGAATCAGCTATGGGTCGAATGAACTTTAGGTTGCAATCCATTTGGGTTGGACATGCCCATTGAGATGGATGGGTTGGTACGGCTAATCGAAGCGAGTCTTTTTATAATTAACATGTCCATTGAGATGGATGGGTTGGACATGTCAATTGAAGAGTTAGACATGCATGCTAATCGAGTCATTTGAGATAGATCAAGCAAGTTGGTCAGACTAATAATCAAATTGAACTTATTGTGTGGGTTGGGTGGACCAATTATATAACTCTTCAATTGTCGAGTGAGTCTTTTTATAATTAACAAGATTAGGAACCACTATTCACATATATGTTTGTTACTAGCTAGAAGTCCTCCAGGGGATAAGTGAGTTAGTTATGACGGAGTATAGTTGTAGAAGTGGGCAAGGGTTTGAATTTCGTCGAAGTCGAGACAATGTCCTCCTCCGTCGTGGTCAATTACAATTTCTCGATTTACCTCCTCACAAATATAGTCGTGGGACCGATCGTGTAAGACCGTTAGGATGACGGATTTCACCTTCTGCAGTTTGTTACTAGCTAGAAAGAAAATTTTCATAATATGAGTTCACTAGTTACCTAGAGGTAAGACATTAAAAACCAGATTTATAAAGGAGAAGATTTGAACAAAGTCGATCTACATGAAAGGAAAAATTCTCAACACATGATCACTTTTTAATTTACAATCAACCGGAGTTCAATGACATCTTTGTAAAACTCTCCAAGAATGCATGCATTATTTTATAAATCTATAAAACATCTTATTTAATATTAAAAGTGCTTTGATTTGGGGTAAAAACAAAAACACTCTGAATTAAAGCATTTCCCAACCAGCCAAACTCTTGGCAATTAAAAGTGCTAACTGTTTCTGAAAACCTCCATTGGCATTGGCTGCAGGTAAATGAAGAACAAGAGAGAGAGAGAGAGAGAGAGAGAGAGAGAGGGCAAGTAGGGATACAAAAAGCTCTCCACCCAAAACATCAAAATACAATTAGAAAGCAGAGGGAGGGAGCAGAATAAATTATAATGATGATATAAAGAAAGGTTAGACGACAGAAGCGTTGAGTCTCTCGAGGAAGCTTCTCTTCGTTGCAACAGCCACTTTAATTCGAACACTAGTGGACCGGAGGATGTGCCGGAGAACAAAAGCAATGAGCATAAATGCACCTCGGATACTGCAACCGCAGTAGACCCAGAGAAGAAATGCAAGGAAGCTTCGCTTCTTTTTGTGGCACTCAAGAAGACTCATGCTTTTCAATTTTAATGAAAGCAAAGAAGCCACAGACATATATATATATATATTACTCAGTTCGGGAGGGCCACAGTAACACTATCTTCTATAGTTTGCATATATGCACAAGATATATGGAATTACGTACATCTTAAGATTGCTGGTAAGGTAAATGAAGATTCATACATTGATTAATTAAACTCTTACTCGCAAAGCAAACACCGAGTACGTACGTACTTCATGTCCTCGTACGATACTTAAGATCAGAAATTTTCTGAAACTGAATTAATTAGCTAGTTTGTGGTTTAAAGAATACCCCAGAAATCACTCACTATACGTCCTTATTAATGTCGTCGAGGCATTAGACGAGCTTCTTCACTGGGCAAAGCTGCCTCCTATTAACATGGCGTTGATACCTTCCATGGAAAGAGGGTGATCTCGCAACGGAGATGGTCTATCCATTTTTGTGGATCCCTCCGAGCCGCCCGCATTTGAGATCATTGGTTTTGCTTCATAGACATCGACCATGCGCCGACCGTCGGCGGCGGCGGCATCGATCAACCCCGGCGCAATGCCAATGTTTTGATGAAGCTGATCGATCTTGGATGGCTCTTCTTGTTTCCCGACATGAAGGTTATCGTCATCGACCTCGTCATCCCAAATAAATGGGCTCTTCTCGTTAGGGTTAGTAATGTAGGGATCATGAGACGTAGCCATAATTTTCTTACCGATCAGGGATGAGCTAGGGTCGTTGGGAGTCAAGTAGAGGCCGTGATCAAGAGGTTGATTCAAGTGCACTTGGTGCAAGTTATCAAGCTGCAGGTCTCCGCCACCGAAAAGTTGCAGATCGTGGAAGCCCATGGAGGCGGCTGCCATGTCTTGAACAAACCCTAGTTGATCCCCTACCTCTTTGTTGTAGCCCAAGCCCTGATCTGCTGCGAGTGTCTGATATGCTTTCTCCAATATGCTTTGCATGTACTTCCCTTGGGCTTCGATCCTTAGTTGCAGATGTTTCTGAACCTACAAACTCATCAAAAATTAGGAGTCAATTTATAATTAATGTATATGTATCTTCCTCCTTTTCTTTGTACAAAGAGGAAGAAAAAAAAACCTATTAATTACCTCTAATTGCTCATGCAATCTTCTATGGACTTCCATCTGCATTCTGAGGGCTTCTGTGCCATGCAAACTCCTGATATACATGTTAACAATCTCCCTCAACTTCTCTCTCTCTCTCTATATATATAGATCGATCGATATATAATAAAATAAATTTACAACTCACTCATTCATGCTTCGACCCATTATTCGGGATGAAGAGGCTGTGTTTCTTTGTAGATCCATTGCTGCTTCAATATTGCATATATTTATAGTAAATTAATAAGAGGAAAAAGATTTGAAGTATGTGTGGTAATTCTATTTATTTACCTTCCTTGAGTGAAGGATCGTTGAATTCTCTGTGCGGCTGCTTCCCGAGCCTGAATTTCTACATCAAAATAAAAATTAATTAGATAGTTGTTTAAATAATCAATGATTTATGATGATATCTAGCTACCTGAAGGTGGCTCTTAAGATGATAGAGAGTAAGACCTTTGACCCCCATTACTCTCATGATGGTCTTGGGCGTGGCCTCTGTAAACAATACAAAGATAATTAATTCATTAAAAATACATACTACGGAAAAACGCTTCTAGGTTAGAAGAAAAGGGAGCAGTTATTGGAGAAGCTAAGTACTGTCTGGACCACCGAGCTGGTTGACGGCATCGAGGAAGCGGTCATGGAGCTCGGCCGTCCAGCGGAGGCGCGGCTTGGGGTCGGTGGTGAGGACGAGGCCGGAGTCGCCTTGAACACACATGGGAGCCCTCTCATGCGAAGCAGAATTCATAGAAGTAGATGGCGGCTTCCTGGAAGCTGCAGGGAACATTCTTTAGTACCTACCTCTCTTTAGTTCTTTAGATCTCTCTGGCTCTCCTCCCTCCCTCAACTGCCGCTGAGGAATTCTTGGAAGAGATTCAAGAACAAATCAAAAGTATAGGAATAGGGTTCGATTTCTAAGGAGATCAAAGAGCTCTCTCATGGAAAGCCATGTATGGTTGCCTCATGATTAAAAGCCATGGATCAGCTCTCTATCTCTATATATCTCTCTCTCCCTTCTCTTTTCCCAACCCTTGTGTGTCACTGAGAGAATGATGAAGTTCTTATTCTTCTAGCTACTCTCAATCAACTTTTGGTATATAACTATTCTTTATTTAATAGCTATTTGCATGTTTTGAAGAACTGAAATTTTATTTTCCTTATGCATGCCAGAAAAAAAAAAGTAGAGTAAGAGTCTGAATGTTACATGCAAACCCTAAACTTTTTATTGTGAAAATGCGACTTTTAATTTATCATTTTCTCTAGCCAGTCAATGCAAATATATAAATATACATACATATATAAAGATATATATAAACAAGCTAAGTATATAGCTTTAATGGAATAAAACATGCATATATTAAAACATTCCTCTGTGATCCATTCAAATTCGCGATGAAATTTAATAAGTCAAAGTGATTACTTTGACAGCAGAGGGGCCCAAATAAAGGGGAGGAAAGAAGACAAGATGAGCAAGAACAATATAAAGCTCTCTTCGTGGAGGGAAATCTATACGATTTGTTCTAATATTCCACCAGGGGAATTAGATGCTTTCTTGTTTGTCAGTTCATCAAAGATTCTTCTCAAGTCTTCTGAAACATGCACGCATGATATTTTGATTAAATTAATCTTTTTCTTTCTTAAGAAATCAATACTTAATTATCATCTAGAGATACATATGTATGCCCAATAGCCAACTCTGTATCAGATATAAAAAAAGGTTTTATTGGTAGTATTTTAAATTTGATTATGATGTTCCTTAACGTAGGTGTAATTAAGTACAAGGTTTAGTTATGTTTGTCATAATAATCAGCAAATTAGTAACTGTTTTCAATAATTAACTTTACAAATGAAAGATGTTCCACTATATATATATATGTTAAATGTTAATGATATGACATAAGAACTATCGTACAACTTGTCTGTGATCGAAAATTTTGACATGACAACGATCCCTTTGATATATATAACATACCCAAATTAGACCATGATACTTAGACATGGGATAATGTGACTGGGGAATATGTTTCACACGCAACATTCAAGCATGTTTGTTTAGTACTTTGAAATTTACATATAGAATCTTATATCACTTGTGTTACATGGGTTAGTGATAGTATTTTAGAGCCAATTAAGTTGTAAAAAAGAAACAACGTTAACACTATTGCTTTAGTCATAGATCTAGAGGAATGTGACACAGACACTCCTTCACGTGGTGTTTAGACACCTTTCAGTATATTTTTCATGAGCCACGCATGCATGAATGCATACAACTGATGCACACAGATGATCAGATCCTACACCGTACATGGCATGTGGCTAGTGCACATGGATGCAATCCACACTGTAAATGACAAACTCCTTAGCACAATTCAAGTACATGATATCGCGCGTGATGTGTTGGAGTTTGTGGGGAGTTCGACTGATCAAAAGAAAGACATAGCATTAGATGAGCTATATAGACTTGGTCAGCGAGTCTTGACATACGAGCTGGTCATCATAGTATTGAGACAAAACTAACAATCTTTAGCAATTGTGATTGGAATGAGTACGTATTAATGATGTCGCTAAAGAGGAGTGAATAGCGATTCGGAATGTGTCTTTCTTTTGTGATCGTCTAAAAGGAGTTAAACACATTAAAAATATAGAAATAAAAATAAAACAAAACAACACATGCACAGATCAATTTTTACGTAGTTTAGAATTTTCGATTCCTACTTCACGGTCTACGGTCTTAACAATAACATCACTATCCTTTCTCCTTCTCGGATATCTTTTTTTTTTACAATTCTTGTGTTTAAAAGCAACAACAATTGGATACAAAGAAAAAGTGGTTTTTACAATCCTTGTCTTTTAAAAGCAACAACAATTGGATACAATATATCCAAAGTTCTTGAAATTTTTCTTCAAATCCTAAAGGTTGATTCATATAAACCTCCCCTTCAAGCTCTCCATTGAGAAAGACATTTTTTATATCAAATTGATATAATGGCCAATCTAGATTAGCTGCCAATGATAGAAGAATTCTGACAGTATTAAATTTGACAACCGGAGCAAAAGTCTCGATGTAATCAATTCCATAGGTTTGAGTAAAGCCTCTAGCGACGAGTCTTATGTCTTTCAATTGAAACATCAGTCTTGTACTTAATCGTGAAAACTCATTTACAATCTGTTAAGACCCATGCAAGCTAGAGAAGGGTGAATAGGTCCAATTGTTTCTCGTCTTGATCTTATGCTCGTCTTTTGAATACGCAATGAAAACCTTGATTCAAACGTGACTCCACATGCACAACTCTTGGATTTTAATTGGTATCCGTCTCCTTGAGATGACTAATCCAAGGGTTCACTCTGAGCTATCTACCTCCATTATGAACTCCTCCTTTTCAGATACTTTTCGGAGGCGGAGAAGCCTCTCACAAGTTTGTTCTTACAAGAACACAATAATATAACAAGAAATAGGAATATAAATATAAATTAAAGTAAAAATACCTTTACAAATGAGATCTTGCTTGGGATGATTTCTTGTTGCTTGGAATAGTCTCTTATTGTTATGGAAATGCAATAGCACTTCGTCCTCAAACCCCCAAGAACTGACTTCTTCTCTTTCAAGTGAAATTCTACTTATACAATTGATGTTAAGGTTGATTTTTACCTATCAGTCGACTGATATCCTCTACTAGTTGATTGATTTAGTCAGCGATCAAATAACGACTTCTGAACCTTCTTAAAGCTGCCTGATTTTATCGATTTGTAAATATTAGTCAACTGATTTGTCAATCAGTCAAATTGATTCATTTTTATATACTTTTAAAACAACATCAGTCGACTAATTGCCCTGATCAATCGACTGAGTACTGATAAGTGACATTTTCTGCGGATAAATTAGGATTAGATTGGACCGATTTGGACCGCATTTCAAATCAAAAATAGGGATTTTGGGCTATTTTTTTATTTTGGATAAATTTATGGTCTTTATTACAATTTGCATTAAATTCTGAGAATTTATGGATATTAATTTGTGCATTTAATTTTTTGCAGGAAATTAAATTTGAAGGAAATCAATCTTGGCTCGAGTCCAGATCAAATCAGATTCAAAGTGGTTCAATCAGGTTCTACTTTACGGTTTAATTACGATACTCCCGGTCCAAATCAAGGTTAAATCCGGTCCATTTTAAAATCAATCCAAGTCAACACAACCCAATTCAATTGGGTTCCATTGAGGCTTAGCTTGGTTCAAGTCCAATCTAATACTATTCAGCCCAGATTCAAATCAATTCAAGCCACAATTCAATCTCAATTCGATTCAAACCCAAGCCCAGCCCAAAGTCTACTTGGCTCAGCCGGTTCAAATTAAGGTTCGGTTCAATGGAAATTAAACCCGGTTCACGCGAAGGTAAAAGGCAAGCTAGGGTTACCGCACAGGGGGCATCGCGGCGACTGTGCTTTCCTTCCTTCTCCGATCGCGATTCGCTGAGCTCCCCGTCGCGCCTCCTCCGTTCATCACCTTCATCTCTGATCAGCCACAAGGCGGCAGCCGACGTCAACAGAGGGCGATTAACTCCAACAGCACCGCAGGGGAGACGCCGTGAGTGATTCGCTCCGGCACTACTCCTCTTTACCATTCAGGTCTCCAGCCGCCGTGGGTGGTTCGCTCCGGCGATGGTGGCCGTCGCACCCGCAGCAGTGATTACGGCGTGGGTGATTCGCTCCGCCGGATTCCCTATCTGACCGCATCCATCAGAGACCGGCACGGGACGTCGGGCTGAGCTTTGGTCGCACCTTTCACCGAGGAATGAGGTAAGGGTTTCCGTTGGTTTCTAACCCCTGTCTGTGGTTTGCAGCAGGAATGGAGCTCGACGGTTGCTGATTTCTTTCTTCTCCGATTTGAGCTCGCCGGAATCGGCCAGTTCCGGCGACGCTCGACCACTCCCTGTTGTTGTGACTCATTCAAAATGGCATCAAGCTTCTGTTCTGCGCTGATTTGGGTCCTTCCATCCATCTTCACCGTTCCACACTGTCACCGCTTCCTCTGTTCCTCTATTCTTCTGTTCCGAACCGCAAGGGAAGGAATATCTAACCCTAACCCTAGATTAATTATTTTTTCCTTTAGTTTTGTTAGTTAGTTGAAGTATCAAAATCCCCCTGTGTTTTTCTTTGTTGTTGCTGTTGTTTGGCTGAAATTGAATTATCGATTGCTCAATCGGATTGAATGGTATCGACTGAATAAATGAGTGTAATCTGATGTTATTCAATTTAAATGTTGATTGTCTGGTTTGAATTTTTACCATCATTGAAAAGAGATTGCATGTCTCTGGTGCTTTGCTGTGATAGTTTATCTTGTATGAAATGAATTGATCTTTGTGGTATGATGGAGTTAATTAGATGATGGATGGTAAGTGTTATGGGAATGTTGTTTAGTTGAGTGATGCTTGATAATGTAATGAATGCTTTGTTGTTTAAGATGATAGAGAAGTGATGTTCATGTTTGGAATTCGAGATGTTCTGAGTTGGATGAATTGTCTGAATCCGGTTGTGAATAGATGATAAATTCAAGCTTGAACTTGTGTCATGGATTGAATGGGAATGATTCGTATAGGTTGACTGAAACTATTGTTGTTGTGAAATGTATTGTGAACGTGTAGATATGTTGTAGTATAACTTGTAAAATGAATGTATAGGTTGTATAGTATGAATAAGTGTTGTGTAATTAGTGTAATGCTTGTTAATACTTTAATGTAAGGCTTATATGATCAATGTTGTAATATAATTTAGAAGTGTAGATTGTAAATTATATGTATGTTTTGTGATTTCTTTGTGGTATTTATTTGTATGATAAACCCATGTTATATGTACAAATTGTAACTTAGATGTTGTATATTTCAGGTTGTATGACATTGTATATTGAATATGGTTGTTGTATAATGTATGTATTGGATGTAGGTTGTATGTTGTATTGTGAACTTGTGTTAATGAACATTATTCATGTAATAGACTATTATTTTGATAAATAAAATAAAGTTGTTGAATTATCTGAATAAATGTTGAAGTGTACCATACTCTTTGTTGTACTCAGAATTGTGATGTATAATATTGTGTGTATGATTTATAATTGTAATGTATGATTAGGCTGTAGTTTGAATGATTAGATTCTTTTGTATGATTAGATAATTAGGAATGAATAAAATAATAATAAAACCCCTGTACCGACTGTCTAGGACTACTTACATCATTGAGTCTGAGAGAGACGACCCGGACCTCTCTATACTACTTTAGCGATAGTTAAGGGTTTGATAATAAAATAAATAGTTAATTTTGATGGGTGTAAGTGACAAAACAAATAAGGGAATAAAAGTATATAAATAATAATTTTCCCAACAAAATATCCACATCAAGTACCCTGATCAGTTGAATCAATTTACTTCTGTTTGATTCTGATCCAAATCAGTCGACTAATACACATAATCAGTCAAATCAATTTTAGTAAAAAGATACATCTCTGAACGAGCTTAGTTTCACATCAAAGATTGTTCCGATATCAAAGTCAAAAGTTATGACCTTCGGAAGTTTATTTTGTCGTTTCTAACTTCCTTTGCATGACATCTGGTCATTCTTGACCTATTAAGATGTCTTGTTGCCTAGCATATGGTAAATCTTGACCTGCCAAGATTTCATCATTGTTTGACATCCAATCAACCTTGACCTGCCGGGACTTTCTCGTTGCCTAATATTTAATTGACCTCAACCTACTAGGACTTCATTGTTGTCTAGTATCTGATCAACCTTGATCTGTCAGGATTTCAAATCACCAAGTGTTCGATTAACTTTGATCCACTTGGACTTTCTTCTTGCCAACTTTCCTATTGAACTTCTGATTACTAAGTGTCCGATCAATTTTGACCCACTTGGACTTTCCATCTCGTGCCAAATGTCTGGTCCTCCATAACCCACTTGGACTTCCCGTCTCGTTCCAAGTATCTGATCCTCCATGATCCACTTAAACTTTTCACCATCAAGTATTCGATCAATCTAGATCTATTTGACACCTAACCAACATATTAATCAAACATCAAAAACTAACTCAAGTCAAATCAAGCTTAATCAACTTAGTCAACTTTTACCTGAGGTTGATAACACTAACATCGACAATAACTAATTGATATGCATTTACCCCTTTTAGCCATTTGGTTTGGCCCACTAATATTGATTATTGAGATATGCTCATGAATCAAACTACAACTCTTATAGTCGTAGTCAAACTAAGTCTTGATAGTCAATATGGCCTATGAACACAAAGAAGTCAAAGTTTAAAGTAGCCATCATGAAGATCAGTTAGTGGACTAAATTGTGGTGGTCAATTGCATGTATCTCACAAGTCTAGCAAGATAACTCTTGGAAGTTTGTTGAAAGGCCTATATGACCTATGTTAGAGTAATCTATTTTTGGTTAAGTTTGATAAAGTTTGATTGAGTTTTGATATTTGATCAATATATTTGATATTAGTGCAATTGGCATCTGATCAAGGTTGGAGTTGATTCGAGTTGAATTTTGATATTTGATCAATATGTTTGTTCGATGTTAAGTAGGTCAAAGTTGATTAGATATTTAACAGTCGATCAATATGATTAATTAGTTGGTTGAGTAACAGTCATGTAAATCAAGATTGACTAAATATTTGATAAGAAAGGAAAAGTTCAAGTGGATCACAGTTGACTCGACACTTGATAGTCGGAAGCCCAAAAGAAAGTTAGCAAGAAGAAAGTCCAAGTAGGTCATAGTTGACCAGATACTTGGTGATTGAAGATGGGGAAGTCCCGAAGTGGATCATAGTTGATTAGACACTTAGTGATAAGAGATGACGGAAGTCCAAGTACTGGATCATGAAGGATCAAACATTTAAATAAAAAAGTGAAGTCCAAGTGGGGATCATAAATGATCGGATACATGACATGTGGATGCAAGTCCTAACAAGTCATGAAGGACCATATATATAGATGTGAATGATGAAGTCCTAGCAAATCAAGGTTGATTGGATGTTAGATGATAAAAAGTCCTATATGTCAAGGTTAATCAGATGCTATGTAACGAAAAGCCTCGACAAGTCAAGGTAGACTGAGATATTGAGCAAGGAAGTTCTGATAGGTTGAGGTCAAACGAATACTAGGTAAGATGAGAATATAAACTTGATAAGGTTAAAATAAGAGTATCAGTCAATTGATAAGGTATATCGATTGATCGATGGACTATAAACTCCAAAATTAGAGTTTGAGGTGTTTTAGGATAGTAATTTTGAGAGTTACTATAGTAATTTCAGGGTTTACTATAATAACAGAGTTTAAAGTTTTTAGTGTAGGGTTTAGTATCTGCTACAATACTAGGGATGCTATAGTAACTTCAGAGTTTACTATAGAAACTTCAAAGTTTACTGCAGTGCCAGGTTTCAGGTTTTTCTACTATAGTATTTTGCTATAGTAGCAGTCGATTGTTAAAACTCAATAATTAATTGTTGGTACTCTAGCAGTGAATAGAACATTCAACTCATGTCACGCCCCGGGAGATAGCTGTCCGAAAATTTTGGCAGCTTTTCCCCTGTAACAATTATCATTTCCCTGGATATATATCTATTATAAGGCCAACGAAGGCTACAAATAAGCCTACACGGCCACAATCCATAAACAAAACATGTCAAAAGTGCATAACAAACACAATATAAGGCCCACAAGGTCACAACCCGCAACTATAACAAAAACACTAAAACCCAACATGTATAAGTAGACCCATACTATAAAGAACCAGTACTGACACAAATACCGAAAATATAGTGAAAAATCAAATGGTCGAGGTCATCTCGACAGGGGACTAACAGGGCGGCTCTCCAGATAGACATCAACCTGAAAAGAAGGAAACCAACGGAGTGAGTTCAAAGAACTCAGCGGATATCTAACAGACATGTATAGTAAACTATCCCTAGCAGTAATAATCATGTCAGTACAGTCTCCTGAAAGGATAGTAAGAAATGCAAAACTGGAAGAATGGAAGAGCTGTACATACCAGAATCACCTACCAAAATGCATCAGACCTCTTGTATGTGCATGTCAACCATATGCAACAAAACCATGCAACTGGAAGATAGTTGCATGTGATCAAACTTTGTAATTGGAGTAGCAACCAAATATTGTGAACAAAGTAAAAATAAATCGTGTCTTTATGCTTGAATTGTGTATTTTATCTTTCCACTACGATTTTACTTTGAAAAGAAAATAGTTTTAAAAATGGTAAGCGACAAGCACTATTCACCTTTTTCCTCCCCTCTCCGCTTCCCCCTCTAGTACATCTTACATAAATTTGGAATAAAAAAACAAATAATTAATATTAAGTAGAATTGTGTCAAAGGTAACCCTTTGTGACTAAATTATTCCATATGCTCAACAAGAGTCTTATTGATGTAACTACTACAAATCCTAATATTACATACTTAAAGACAATTTGTGAGTCATTTTGTGCATGCTCGAAGAAGTCACAATTTGATGTAACTAGTTGTGTAACTAGATTGCTTTTGATTCCGACCGCAATGACCCCAAAGATATCTATCACCCCCTTCCTCTTCTCAGCATTATTTCCTTATGTCTTTCCACCGAAGGAAACACATCTTTATCTCTTCTATATCCATATATCAAATAGGTGTATTGTCATTTCGAAATCAAGTTTAAGAATTAATACACTAGTGTCATTCTATTAAAGTAATTAATTTATATTTTTTTTCATGCCATATAATATACAAAAGTGTTCTTCCTTCCACTTGTTCTTCATTCTATCTAGGAAGGTTAAAGTTCTTGAGCTTGAGCTTGTGGTGACTATTGTGAAAACTAATCTTGCCCAATTCAAATTTTGCCAATATATAACATAAATTCTTTAAAAAATTTATGGGTGGTAAAGTTGTAAAGCAAAATCCTTTTTTTTTAAAATAACCTAGGAATATTCCTTGTGTTTTTTTTTGCCCTGACAAAGTTAAATAATGGACAAATCCGAAAGGTTCTCAAAAGCCAAGAGGTAATAATTTTGGTGCACAAATAACAAAGTTTAAAAATATAAAAAATATATTTACACCATTCCTTTTAAATATAAAATATATATTTACACCATTCCTTTTTTTCTTCTGTGCAAAAATGAGAAAAATCAGGCCCAACTTACCATAACCATTTAACCAGGCCCATTGCGTCTCATCGGCCCGTGTTGCACGTTCACTAATATCGTGCCAAATAAATGTAAACCAATTATTTTCTCTTGCTTATTTCTGGAAAAAAAAGGGGTAAAATCGAAACTATAATAAATTAATCACTGATAAAAATATTGTTGCACAGTAAAACAGTAAATGAACCCATTTGTCAGCCTTTGCATTGAATACACTTTGGTAGAGGTTATAATGATCGAGTTGGTCCCGGACATATTGTACAAATATACAATAACATATCTAATCCCTGTCCCAGAATCTAGCAGAAGTCCCTAGTGCAAGTCTAGATATCATATTTCATACTACATCAGTTTGTGCAAACACATCAAAAATATATGCGTTTTAGCAGGATGATTGGACTGTTACGTGGGAGGGAGACAGCATCAAGGCTTACCGTTACGACAATTAATGAGCAGGACGGTTGAAGGGACATGCAATGCAATGCATGCCATGCCATGCCATGCCATGCATGGCATGGAAAGCAAGAAATAGAAAAGGGAAAGAAAACGAAACTACTGACGTTAATGTAAATGGTAAGAAGGGGAAGGGAACTGGCAGCTCCTTTTTACTTGTAAACTTCGAAATCAACGAGAGTGGAATTGAAGTAGTGGGAGACCAATGGTCAAAGTGGTGTACAATGATGGGGATCTGAACCTCTGCACCCTTTTTTTTTCTCCTGCAACACAAAGAGAGAGAGAGAGAGAGAGAGAGAGGTGAGGCCCAAAGGCATCAGCAGGCAGCAGCAGGCTTGTCCTCTCCCTCTCACCGCCATTATTGTACAGTGCCCCAATCCAAAGCAGAGCAAACGTTCACCATCAAGTCTTCCCTCTCTTTCCTGGCTCTCCCAAATTAGCCTGGGGTCATCGTCTTGGCATGGCTAACTCTCACTCATACCCACTCTTCCAGTTACAGCGTGCAACATTAATAACCCATGCTGGGACACAAACAAACCTCGTCCACCAATGCTCAATGATACAGTGTCGGTCCCACTCCTCGCGATTGGTCAAAAGGGTGAAAAATAGCGAGTTGAAAGGGATCGAGAGGGGAGATGGCATGTGGAGGGTTGCAGATGGATGAAACACTTGGGCCAGGGAGGGCATGGGAGATTCTGCAGGTGCATATAAAGGGAGATGCTGCGAACACTCTAATCATTGGAGTGGCTCTAGCCAGCATCTCAGCTCAGCTAGAGTAACTAACACACACATCAATCAACTACGGCCAACTCTCCTCCATCACATGGCCATGGGTGGCTTCTCGACTGGTGCATAATGTCGCCTATATGATCTGATCCCAACATGTGGGTTATCTGTTGTTCCCTTGTATTGTACAAGGCTCCAATGCTTATATGTTTAACTGATTCCCGGCCCACCCAGGCAGCAGACACCTCGCCCTGATCAAGTCAATCTCAGTGGTCAAGTGCATGGAGTCGCCAATAGCTAGCCCGATCAACAACATCGCAGTTAACAACAGTCCGCACTAGGCTACATATGGCCGGCGAGGCTTTATCTGGCATGCAGGGACGACACAGGTGTGAGATATTTTGGGGCAAAAATCTATGAACAGTTGCCTGCAGAAAGCCCAGAGTTCAGATGAATGATCTCTTTTTAGTTCATGAATTGCACAAGGACCACCATTCTATGAAGAAGAAAAGCGAGTGCTGAGTGCAAGTCAATGAAAGAGCAGATGAAATAATTTACCCCTAAAATCGGGCAGTCATGGGACCGCTGGCGAAGTGAAAGATAGAAGGGTCACTGTCAGGGGGCATTAGTCAAAATGAGATCTTGTGACCATTGAATTATTAGATATTATTGTCATTATTATTTTGATAAAGTGTAGGATACCATTATGTTGGATAAGCTAGCTAGCTAGCTAGCTCATGTCCTTGCCGATTGTGAAAAGAAAAAGAAGCCTGCTGTATTTATGTACATGCACACTGGGAAACTTTGGTGCATTCCCAATGGGTTGTCTGTCTGCCCCCCAAACGCCATCACTTTTCAAGTGCCAGTGCAACGCACTGCACCAGTCACCTCATCATCTGCAAGCTAAGCTTTGGCTTCCATCTCTCTCCCCAACTCAACTTTATCAAGGATTAATGGCAGCTGTGTGTATATATGTTTTTTAATCAGTGAATGATAAAGAGATCGAGCTAGCCCTAGGGCTGCTAGCTAGATAGCTGGTAGCTATGACTTAGGTCTAGCTAGCTAGATAGAATCAAGCTAAGGCAATTCAAGTAAATATTGACTAACTGATATCTGAATTGCATGCAATGCTTTGTTGTTGTTGTGTGAATTATTGAATTGGAGCCTGGAGGGGTGATTTGATGTGGTGTTGTAGTAGCTAGTTTAGAAGGAGCTGGAAGAACCAGTTCTAAGTTTGTCAGGAGAACCCACCACTACTACTAGCCGTGCCTAATGACCACATGACGGTATTACATATCGTGAAACAAGCCATGGCATGATAAGACTTGACGTCCTTACCAGTACTACAAAGGGACAGCAATGGTCCTTTGAGCCACCCTATATGGGATCATCAGATGTGCATGTCATCAAAAACCGTGACATTAGAATTATATAAATGCATTATATATTAACTCATGCATGCATATATATATATATACTTTTGGTAATCCATGTGCCCCCTACTATTTCTATAAAAGGAGAGGGAGGATCTTCTTTTAATTTGAATAAATTTAAAATACAACATATACTAATTTAGTCTTATAATGATATTAAATTTTATTCTCTTTTTGAAATTTATTTTATGTACTTACAAGATATATAGCTAAATCTATACACACGTATAATTAATTTGTTTGTATGCATAAAATCCATGGAAATGTCTTAAATAATAAACACATTTTCAATTTCAATAGTGTGCTTAGTTTTTATTTCATTGAAAATTATTGACAATGTGAATATATATGATCATTCATGTGCACGCGATGGAAAAGAAAAAAGATATTAAAATTTTTAATTTTGATAATTTTATTATTAAATTTATCATCCTAAATTTGCTTGTTAAAATTATTAATGATACTTTTAATCGACCAGTCAATAAATATTAGTTAGTTGCATTAATGATAATTTTACATTTACTCATTTTTTAATTATTTCTGTGATTTTTCATCTTTAAAAGGAAATTGACTTTATATATGACTTTTATTATTAATGAACACTATTTTTAAGCCTACCTGATAAAATGGTGATGAAATTTTATGATCTTGTTTATTACATATATAATTATTATCTAAAAAAATTGAACAAACTATTAATAATGGTCTTGGATGTTAATTCATGGGATTAGTTAACAATGAAAATTTTAATATGAACTAACTAGATCTCAATTCGAGACCTATAAAAGAGGATAGAATATAACAAATTCTGAGGGATTTAAGGTTGAGTCTACTATAATAATAATCTATCAAAGTACTTGAAACATAGAGGTCTCTTTCAAGTGAATACATGTCATTCACTAGCTCACTTTAGTTCAATCACTTTCTTCTCCTTTTTTTTTTGTTCCAATCTACTCAACACACCTTCACACCTATTTGATTAGCCAAGACCATTTTCTACAATTCCCTAGCACCTCAACTAGAGTGGTGCCGAAATAGCTTCTAGAATCACTTAATCGAACTCAATTGATCACCTTAATCAAGCCATTTCATTTTAGCCAAAATAAGTCGACATTTTGATCTAACTAGGTCAATCTCAATCCACTTCAATCTCTCTTCAACCGACTATAATAACTTAGATATAAGCCTAAGTTAATTAGTGAGGTGTAGAACCAATATTTTATGGGAAAAATTTTATTATAAATTGATGCAGGGCAACACATGAGGAGTCAAACTCCAACGGATCATAACTTTTGATTCGGGAATCAGAACAAGGCACAGTCAGATGCGTTTCGAAGCTCTTTCAAAGACCTTTATTCGATACTGGATAAATCTATACCGACCCACTTTTGGCCCCATCCGACATCGTTCAGTGCTCCGTCCGCATCTCCAAACTTATTTTTTACTATTTATAGTAATTTTTTATTTTCGGTTTTTTTGATATTTTTGATTTTGTCAAGCTAGGATTTTGGTTTATAGCCTATTTATATCGTGTTTAGCTGTTTACGGCCAGTTTTGATTGATTAATAAAAAATTTTATTTTTTGACAAAAACTTAAAACGGCGGCGGCGGCGACTTTTCTACTTATTTTTCTAATTTCTCGATCTTGATCCCTTCTCAATTCTCCTCCAATCTTCCACCTTCGAAATAATCGCTATTCTATCTGGCGTCATAAATTATGTTAAAGAAAGCTAAAAATACTATTAATATTAAAATGAAAACAATGAATGTGTTTATGAGATAAAACTATGTTTTGAGACAGAAAAAAACATAATTTGATGGTTCTTAAATGTGAAAAATAAATTTTAAAAAATAAAATATAAATTTATTGAGCTATAATTGGTACCTACATATTAGAAAAGAAGCTAATGCCCACCTTTTATGTTTTAACTATATAAAACTATACTATCTAACTCATCCAATACTATATTATCTATTTTAATTTTAAAAATGATTTATGGTGAAATTTTTTTAAATTTGATATTAAATTTATATGATATTACATAAAGGCTAAATTTTGTTTAATAGTTACATAATTACAATACTTGATATTAGATGTATGCTAATCTTGTACTTAGGTTATAGTAGTGGTCTAGCAATAGAAGGTCAACTTTTGTTGAACTCTCCAATGAAGTCAAGGATTTTTTTTATTTTGAATTGTATAAAAAACATTATTTAAACAATTTTTAGATAGAGGGAATTTAGTGGAAATTAACGAAAAATAAGAATTTGCCTAGGACATTTGCCCAATATTTGTTAAAAGTTTTAAGAAAAATACCATAAGCATCATAAATATCTAGAGAACTCAAAAACCCCTATTTTTTTAAAAAAATATTATATATGCAGCTTTTATAATAGAAATTCAAAAATTAGAAGCCATTTTAAATTTATAAAAGAAGTGTTAATGTTTTATTAAATTAATTCAACCAGCATATAATAACTTTATTATTTATTTTTTTGCATTAGATAAGTATATAATTGCACAATAAGTTTGTAAATGCATAGTAGCCCCCAAAATAATCAAGTTTTTTAAGAACCAAAAAAAGTAAATTGTTGACGTGTTAATTTGATTTAACGCTAATTTATAACTTAATAGGCAGACAAATTAAAAAAGTGTGCCTACTTCTTTATACAGTCAAAAATACCTCTTTTTCAAAAATAAAATAAAATAACATCTCTCATATAATTTAATATCCAAAATATCTCTTTATGCTCTACAACTTCACACATAATCTGTAAGGAAACACGACTTTGATTAAGGCTATTATTTTAAAATGGCTAAATTTTAGATAAAGTTATTTTAAGATGGTTTAATTTTGATCGGGCAAAAATCGAAAGGGAGCTCGTTTATTTCCAAATCACGAACCCTCCACTTTGATTTTTTTTTTTTTAATTAAAAGAGTGTCCCACTAGCTGTGTACATTTATTCAAATGTCCATAATTATTTTGTACTGTTTAATATTATTATTTTCAGTTTAAATCTCCCGTCTAATTTTTAAACCAGTCGGATACATTGCAGTAGTTACGAAATCATAGTCGATACATATGTTGTAGCAGCTATGCATGACTGCGTAGTTGCTACAATGTGAAAATGAGCAGGTCAAATTTGCATTATAATAGCTATGATTTTGTAACTGCTATAACGTGAATGATATATGAACAAGATTGAATCCACATTATAGCAGTTAGGAAATCACAGTTGCTACAACGTGGATATTTTTGAATAAATTAAGTATGCATTGTAGCATCTACAAAACTGTAATTACTATAACGTGAATATTTTGAACGTTAAATATGTCGAACATGTTATAATAGTTACGATATCGTAGTTGCTACAACATATATTGTAGCTACCAAACCGTAGCTACTAAATAGTAGTTGCTACAATTCATCCGATCAATTAAGAAATTAGAATTTATGATTTAAAATTTAGATAAAAAATAATAATATTTAACAGTATAAAATAGTACTAAGAATATTTAGATAATTATACACTATTGAATAGTAAAATAAAATATCCTTTTGATAAAAACATGAAAGTGGAGCATCTCTTTCATTTCATGATTTAGAAATAAAAGTTTGATCAAAGCTATTTTAAAAAGAAATATTTTAATGTTTAAATTACAAGTAAGATATTATGTTAATAATTTTTTTTAAAAATACTGTTTTAATGATATAAATAATATTATGATGCCTTTTTCGATTTCCTTCTATAAATTTACTTACGGCCATTGAAAATGATTTTTTTATTATATTATAATTCTTAATTATGAGCAACACTTTCTGAGCATTAGTCTCCACTCTCCCCGCACGTGAAGACTAGTGACCCACCTCCAATATAATGAAGGCCATGCATATATATCTGAGTTGAATGAGGTCTCCCTTCCAGCCAGGACCACTTACGTTAAGCCATAAATACGCTCTAAAGTCTAAGTATAGGCTCGACCCTCACAGTCTGCATGCAAAACTTCTGACCATGCATGCATGCATGCAACTTTTTTCTCATAAGATTACAAAAATATATACGAGAGACTGACAAACTTGTGCATGTTGTTCAACAGCTGAAAACCCATAAAATTAAAATTAAAATTAAAATTAAGTTGATCAGATAACGTAACTGCATCACTGGAAACTGAGAAAGAAACTAATTAATGTGTGCTGATCATGAAAGAAGATACATATATATAGGTTAGGTTCCTCTATAGCCTGCCTCACCTCAACTTATTCTCGGTCATGCATGCACCTTGCCACGTTCAGATCTCACAGTGGTGCTAAAACTATTTGTTGTTCGATCTGTAATAAAGATATATATATTCTAAAGAGTCCTGCACTTTTCTTTTACAATTCTGTTTCGTTTTAATCAATTTAATTATGTTCCATGAACTTAAAGAGTCATTCACATAATAACATGAGAAAGCGTTAAATAATATTGGATGAATAAAGTCTGCTTTCTTACATTTAGCTAAATATTATTTATTGACATTATATCAATGATAATTAATATTGAGGTAATCGTAACACTTTAAAATGTGCACAAGAATTTTTATTACATTTAGCTATTGTCTCCATGCATGGACCAATTAGAGGAGAGAGAGGGTGAATAAGCAAAGAAATTAATGTCAGTACCTAGCTCACTGATTGATCTTGTCAAGTTCCATATAGTAACAATGCAATTTTGTGTGGTTAATTAGAAGTTAATTTTGCCTCTAATCACTCTTGTAATCTACTAATAAATTAAATATATATATATTTTTTACTAGAGGTAGAGCAAACCTTGTATTATTTTTTTCTCAATAAAAATATATATAAATTAAAGCAATAGAGAAGAATAATACTGAGAAACTGAAAAGAAAACCTTCCTTGGAATCGAAAAGACTTTTGGATGTTGTTTAGCTTGATTGAATTACATAAGAGAATTTGTGTACCTCCATAACTTATATAGAAAGCTATCTAACGGCTATTTTTAAGCTCCCCCATTCAATTAAAATAAGCTACATTCGACTAATTGGGCACTTCTAACAATTGCATAACCAATGGTCTTGTAGCCAATTGATTGAATTTTTTTTCCAATCAATGGAAACCGGATCTAGTCAATTAAAACTCCAACATAAATCTTATATTCCATGAACAAAGAATTTACAATTAATTCCCAAGTTGATTAACCACTTCAATCGACAAATTGTTCACCTCTAGTCTACTGAATCTATTCAACGATCCTAATGTCACTTGATGAGCTCAACTGCTAACTTCTGAAACTTATTGTCTGTTAGTTGAATGCTCCCTAGCTACAAGCCGCTTGGATAGTCTATATCTAGTTTACACATTTTATCATTCAATGATGCTGTTCAAATGTGTGAACCACAAGGTTGTATTTCATTTATAATCTCTCACTACCAATTCATATTGCTATTAGGTCTTCAACCTTGTAGATGATTTATGTTATCATCACGTTCACCTTGCGTTAGACTTTCAATACCTTGCATGTACCAAGTCATCGAAGCTTGCTCCAATATGTCATCCTTCGCTACTCACCCATGGAGTGACCTCCTCTTGATTTTCCTTAGAGTAAACCTTGCTAAGAATTTTGAATCCCTCAGAGGCTTCATGCCATCCTTCAACATACACCTACTAGCTCACTTCTTTATAAGTCATCAAAGTTATTGAATCAACAACCACTTTAGGCTCCTCATCTTAAAGTCTACCTTTCTAAAAACTTTTAGTTCCTCAAATACTGGTGCAATTGACCTTTGATCAAGGTTGACAAAATTCGAGTTAACTCGAGTGACTCAAATTGAGCTTCAATATTTGATTAGTATATTTGTTGATGAGAGGGAAACGACAAGTAAAAAAAGTTCATTAAAGAGGGAGATTGTCGGTGTAATCGATCTTATATCTCATTATTGATCAAAATTAATGTGGATGTGGATGTTAGGTCAAGGTTGATGGGATACTTGATAGTGAAAAGTCCAAATGGGTTAAGGTTGATCGAATACTTCGTGGAGTTAGCAAATGGAGAAGTCTATGTGGATCACAGTTGATCAGACATTTGACGGCTGAAAGTTTAATATGAAATTGGCAAATGCGAAGTCCAAGTGGGTCATGGAGGATCGAATACTTGGCAATGGACGAAGTTCTGACAGGTCAAGGTTGACCAGATGTTAGACATGAGATGAAAAATTTGGAAGGTCAAGGTTAATCGGATCCTAGGTGAATAAAGTCCTAGTAGATTGAAGTCAATTGGATACTGGACAAGGATGAGACCCTAGTAAATCAAGATTAACATATATTAATCGTACAAGAAAGTTCCAGAGATATGAGGCTCCTTTAACATAAGCGAATTCGGTGTGAATAATACTTTTCACTGTGAACAGTATTTTCAGCATGGTAAACGATGCATCAGTTAAGTGATAAACAGTATTAGTCGAGTGATACAGTATTTTTACTACTGTAATGATCAATTGATGAATAGTTGCAATCTACTGATGATACTGTAATAATAAATAAAATATTTAAAACCCAGCTGAATAACTCAACTAATGGGGCATTAGTCGATTGATAAATAGTAATAGTCTCTACTGTTGACACTGTTGCAGTGAACAGAAGATTTCTAAATCTAATTGGAAACTTGACTAATGCAGAAATAGTCGATTGATAAATAGTAATAATTGATTAATATCATTATTGTAACGAATAGAAAGTTTCTGGATCTGTTATAATATTCAACTGTTTGGGCATCAATCAATTGATAAATAATAATAGTCTATTGTTCATGGTCAAACTAGAGTTATTAAGAGCTATTCTATAGGTGCAACGGTCGAATTCAGTGGAGCAATCAGTTGATGGTGATGAATAGTCGATTAATAGGTGAAAATTAGTTCCAATCTGAAGGCTATAAAAGAAAGATTTTGAGGAGATTTTTGAAGTCGATTCTTGGGTGTTTTGAAGGAAAGTGTTGTTGCATTTCCAGACCTCAGGAGACAAACTAAAGCAATCAAAAGAGCTCAAACAAAATTTCATTAGCATAAACTTGTTATTTTCGTTATATTCATTTGTATTTGTATTTTTGTTTTGTTTGTGTTGCTTTGTATAATAATAGGTGTTTTAAGAGATTTCTCTACCTCCTTAAGGTATACGGTAAGGAGAGAGCTAATGATGATTTCACTAGGATAGTAGACCGTAGAGTAGGAATCGAGGGTTTCAAACTACGTTAAATTGATTTACATTTGTGTTTGTTTCTATTTTGGTATTTGTTTTATGTGTATTTTCATTGCATATTAACTACTCTTTATAGACAAGCACAATGAACAAAGATCAAACAATCACAATCGCTAATCACCTCTCCTCTAGTCATCAGTCTCAACATCATACAATCTTTTCTTTATACTATTGATCATCATCTCTAATTTCACCTCATTATTTATTTCAAAAATGCACGCTAAGTTGATTTGAATTACCCCCTATGTTTCTATTAAGTTTTGAAAAATTAATGAGCATATGCATTATTATTATGTGAAGTGGTATTCAGGCATGATATTGTTCACTTTGGGCTTAAGCCCTCATGGTTTTGTTCTTGGGCTCTCCCCAAAAGAGCTTATGCCAATGGAGATACTTTTCATCCTTTTAAAACCATGATCTTTTCCATGTGCTTTAGATGTAGGACTATGTTTGCACCCTTGCAACCCAACAATCCTCCCCTCAAACAAAGGACCACAGGCCCCCCCTCAAACGTCATTTTTTGATGTCTAAATCCTTGACCCACCAGGACTTTTTACCCCTCGGTCCACTCGACCTACTAGGACTTCCACTTAGCCGCAACTAGGACTTTTTTTACCTCTCGATCCACCCGACCTACTAGGACTTCCCACCTAGTTGCAACTAGGACTTTTTGCCCCTCGATCCACCCGACCTACTAGAACTTCTCACCTGATATCTGGTTCTGTTGATTCAGACACAGGAGCACCCACTTCCTTTGTTTAAGGTTTAACTCACATGGTTAGATCTGGATCATGGCTCTTCTGGCGGTTAGTCCGGTGAAGAGCGGTCTCGCTCTGATACCGCTTGTAAGGATCGAAGGAATCAAAATATCTCCACAATGACATGATATTGTCCACTTTAGGCCTAAGCCCTCATGGTTTTGTTCTTGGGCTCTCCCCAAAAGGCATCATGTCAATGGAGATACTTTTTATCCTTTTAAAACTATGATCTTTTCCATGTGCTTTAGATGTGGGACTATGTTTGCACCCTTGCAACCCAACAATCCCCTCCTCAAACAAAGAACCGCAGGCCCCCCTCAAACGTCATTTTTTGATGTCTAAATTCTTGACCCACCAGGACTTTTTGTCCCTCGGTCCACTCGACCTACTAGGACTTCCACTTAGCCGCAACTAAGACTTTTTTTACCCCTAGGTCCATCCGACCTACTAGGACTTCCCACCTAGCCGCAACTAGGACTTTTTACCCCTCGATCCACCCGACCTACTAGGACTTCTCACCTGGTATCTGGTCCTCTTGATTCAAACACGGGAGCACCCACTTCCTTTGTTTAAGGTTTAACTCACATGGCTAGATCTGGATCATGGCTCTTCTAGCGGTTAGTCCGGTGAAGAGCGGTCTTGCTTTGATACCACTTGTAAGGATCGAAGGAATTAAAATATCTCCACAATGACATGATATTATCCACTTTAGGCCTAAGCCCTCATAGTTTTGTTCTTGGGTTCTCCCCAAAAGGTATCATGCCAATGGAGTTACTTTTCATCTTTTTAAAACTATGATCTTTTCCATGTGCTTTAGATGTGGGACTATGTTTGCACCCTTGCAACCCAACAATCCTCCCCTCAAACAAAGAACCGCAGGCCCCCCTCAAACGTCATTTTTTGATGTCTAAATCCTTAACCCACCAGGACTTTTTGTCCCTCGGTCCACTCGACCTACTAGGACTTCCACTTAGCCGCAACTAGGACTTTTTTTACCCCTCGGTCCACCCGACCTACTAGGACTTTTTTTACCCCTCGGTCCACCCGACCTACTAGGACTTCTCACCTAGCCGCAACTAGGACTTTTTGCCCCTCGATCCACCCGACCTACTAGGACTTCTCACCTGATATCTAGTCCTCTTGATTCAGACACGGAAGCACCCACTTTCTTTGTTTAAGGTTTAACTCACATGGTTAGATCTGGATCATGGCTCTTCCGGCGGTTAGTCCGGTGAAGAGCGGTCTCGCTCTGATACCACTTGTAAGGATCGAAGGAATCAAAATATCTCCACAATGGCATGATATTGTCCACTTTATGCCTAAGCCCTCATGACTTTGTTCTTGGGCTCTCCCCAAAAGACCTCATTCCAATGGAGATATCTTTCATCATTTTTAAACCCATGATTTTTTTTCATGTGCTTTAGATGTGAGACTATGTTTGCACCCTTGCAATCCAACACAACTTACCTCGACTCTTCAACGATCTAATGGCTTAGAGAAGTAGACATGCAAATCGAGTGAGCATTAAGGTTTACCTTAAAAAATTTTATTTCACTGGAGGAAAATATCTTATAGTTCACCATAGTTGATATTCAAATTGTGGGTGCTTGGTTAATTTGTTGAATGCCTTGCCACTATGACATTAAGATTACCTAGTCAACCATGACTAGGGGAAAGGGAGTAATCAAATTGACCTAATTAGCTAACCCGTCGAATGCCTAGATTTGATTAGTTAGCTTGGGTGGATCAACCTCCTTGAGTGGGAGAATAATGAAGAGAAATGTTTATTGATAGAGAAAAGAGTTTATGTATGTGTATCGTTTAGAAAAGTACTCTTTTGTATATTTTTTAAAATTATTCTCCTAAAAAATTGTAGGATCTAATTGCACACTAGAGGAGGAGGGCAAGGGGGTGAACAACATTTATAATTTTACGAGTGATAGATTATGAAAATTTAATTCTAAATTAAAATAATATGCAGCGGAAATTAAAATTAGACCAAACAAGAACCAATCCTAAATCATTTAAACAAGATATATAATAAACCAGGCAATCACTTAAGCAAACTTAACATAAAATGATAAAATAAAAACTAATCACAATAAGCACACAAGATCAATATAGACTTGAACACAATATAAACATGCAAAATTAATATAGATTTGGTACAATAAGCATGCAAAATTAATAGAGAAGTTAACACAAGAAACTGCAACATTGATAAAGTGCTAATTAAAGACTCGTATGCAAGTCAAAAAATAATAATTCTCATTTAAAATATTATCCTTTCTAGAAAGCTTCTAGAAGTGAAATAATCTTTAAAAAATCTAAATAAGGTATGCACAATAAAATAAAATTTGACAACTTAAAAATAGAGATTAATTACAAGAACCAAAGTTGTCATTGACCTTATTTAAACATGAGCAACACGTTGGCACATGGAAGCAAAACGAGTATGATCAGAGAGTCAAGAATTAGAACGAGATTGTGATTGATTTGGAAGCACTGCCTCAAGCCTCCTTATATAGATCTTTGTCGATGTTGACTTGACAACCTTCGGATCAACTGGAAGCCCCCTCCAGTTGACTAGAGTATGTTGACGTAGTTAAAAACTCTATTGCCATAGATAACTTTTTCGCGGTCTCCGATCACCTGAAACCCTCTAGCCTTCTTCAGATCATTAGACCAGTTATCTTCGATCACTCTAGAAGCTATCTCCAATTGCCATGACGAGGTCACCCTACTCCTCGCTCTGGTTGTGAGGAACCTTTTGACCCCTTAGTCGAGATTTATCCCCAATCAATCGCCCGGACTCCCTTTCAGTAGTTTGAAATCGTTGAAAAATGCTTCCTTGTAAAAAAATGCGTAATGAGTATAATAAAGATAGTATTTATTGAGTTCACATACCTTAATTGTCAAGACTTAGCTCCTAACTAATTTGTTTGGACTTGCTGCCAAAATCTCAACTTCCAACTGACTTCTCTTGGACTTGATTCATTTAGTTCCTAATTAGGATTTTCTTATTTAATTGGTTCCCAATTAGATCTTCCACCACCTAGCTCTGCTAGAACTTCCACTGTCTGGTTCTCAACTAGGATTTCATTTGCCTAGTTCCACTAGGACTTTGCCTTTACCTAATTCCCAATTATGACTTTAATTGTCTAGTCTCACTAGGACTTAGTCATTGCTTGATTCTCAACCAGGACTTCTCCTTTTGTCAAGTAATCTACACCTATACACTTGACAATATTTCATCAATACACACAAATTAATTTTAAACTTTAGTCATACATCAAAACATAAGTTATGGTGCTCTCAACACCAACAAAAATGTCATATTTTCAATGGTTAAAAATAATTTCCATTAGCCTCAATTTTCTATTAGCATAGCGTGAAAACTAAAATATGTTAGAATATAAATGTTTTTCCTTGAATCAAATGAAACCTTAATTTGCTTTAAAGTTTAATGAATAAATATTCATATGTTTAGTTATATAAATAAATTAAGAATATAAATTTTCATGGACTTATAATTCACTACTAACCAGCATGTATAACCATTGCTCATGTCATTCATAAATTATTGTTTCTCATATATTTTATTATTGGATTGAAAGGGTGTAAATATAGTCCCACATCTAAAATACATGAAAAAAATCATGGATTTAAAAGGATGAAAGATATCTCCATTGGTATGAGGCCTTTTGGGGAGAGCCCAAGAACAAAGTCATGAGAGCTTAGGCCCAAAGTGGACAATATCATACCATTGTGGAGATATTTTGATTCTATTAGGTATTAACAAGTGGTATCAGAGCGAGACTGCTCTTCATCGGACTAACCGCCGGATGAGCCATGATCCAGATCTAACCATGTGGTTTGAACCTTAAATAAAGGAAGTGGGTGCTCCCGTGTCTGAATCAAGAGGACCAGACACCAGGTGAGAAGTCCTAGTAGGTCGAGTGGACCGAGGGGCAACTAGTTGCGGCTAGGTGGAAAGTCCTAGTAGGTTGGGTGGACCGAGAGGTAAAAAGTCCTAGTTGCGACTAGGTGGGAAGTCCTAGTAGGTCGGGTGGACCGAGGGATAAAAAGTAAGTCCTAGTTGCGGCTAGGTGGGAAGTCCTAGTAGGTTGGTGGACCGAGGGGCAAAAAGTCCTGGTGGGTCGAGGATTCAGACATCAAAAATTTCCGTTGAGGGGGGCCTGTGGTCCTTTGTTTGAGGAGGGGATTGTTGGGTTGCAAGGGTGCAAACATAGTCCCACATCTAAAATACATGGAAAAGATCATGGGTTTAAAAAGGATGGAAAAGATATCTCCATTGGTATGAGGCCTTTTGGGGAAAGCCCAAGAACAAAGCCATGAGGGCTTAGACCCAAAGTGGACAATATCATACTATTGTGGAGATATTTTGATTCTATTGATTCTTACATTTATATCCACGTAGATTATGAATAACAACCTATAGATCAAATGAACGAGAGGGATGAGTTCAACAAACAAAGCAAATGAGTATTGTTGGTGTCTTTCTCACGCTTGGGTCGCTCCTCTCCCTTCCTCCTTCGAACTTTGACTTAGCCCATCCTCTGGCTAGTAGAAACTGGGTCACCTATGAATCAAAGCTAGTTAGCGGGGGCTGGCTAGGAGAAACTGGGTCACCTATGAATCAAAGCTAGTTAGCGGGGGCTGACATTTCCAACGTGCATGGCCCTTCGAAGATTAATTCAACTCCTAGTGGAAGAAAAGGAGCTTGCGTGTGTGTGAGAGAGCGAGAGAGAGCAATAATAACAAGGGAGAAGAATAGCCTTTACTTCAGAGAAGAAACCAATACCTTCACTATTCTACGTTGAACCTTATATAATCGTGGAGGTGGAAGGTCTATGTAAGCTTCACGCAAGCCCTAGGCGAGCCACGTAAGCTACCACATGAGTGCAACATCGCCTGCTGACCGATTGCACACATGGAGGTAGCACATTAAGGGCGACAACAATTGGACCTACCTTTGGTAATGTCGAACTGTTAGTCAAGTGTTATCCTCAGTGTAGACTGTCTCGCTAGGGTCGGTCTCACGTCTAGGGATGTTGGAAGTTGAGGTCGAAGAGAACTTGCTCGCTTGAGGATTCTTCATAGTCTAGGAATTGTTGCGATCGTGCGAGTAGAAGAAGCCGGGACTTGGTGGGGCTCAATGATTTGGAGGGCATCACCTAATCTACAAGACCTAGACAGGTGTGAGTGTGCGACGACTTGATCGGGTTTACCAGAACAACATCAAATTAATATATTGAATAAATTAAATTAACTATTACTTATAATATATCTATAAATCATATATAAAATTAAAATAAATTATTTATTGGAATCTACAAGGAGGACCGTGTGATCTAAACAGACTATATATATATATATATCATTATTATTAAAATTATTTCTTGTTAATTTATTACTATTTAAAAAAATCTAATCTAAGAATTTAAATATAATAATTACATAAAAACAAAGCCTATCTATTCTATTCCTTGAACGTGTTAAAGATTCTCTTAGAAATGACACTGTTAAGGTCTAAAGTCATATAGCAGAAGCATGCGAAGAGTACTCTTGTTCCAACGAGCTTAACTCCGGAACAATTTACATAATCTAACATAACAATTAAACAACGCGTACGAACAGTTAGCTGAACTAGATGGCTCAACGCTAGACCACTCGCTCGCTGCAAGCCAAGCAACAATTAAACATATTCCTTTTGCTCATCTCCAGCATCCACGCTGAACCACGCCACATCAGCTTCGTTATCCGAGATATTCTCTCTCACAAGACAAGAGGCTTCATCATCCATCAATGGCGATACTCTGTTAATTATATTAATGCGAGGTTTGCTGGAGAAGGCATGCAGGTTTAGCTTTTGGTGCTAATAACGGAGAAGTAAACTAAGGCGAGCTAGGCATGCAATTAGTGTGACGCCACAAAGCTCGTTTGGCGTGGCGCTCACCGACACATTGTGTGCGGGTGCAGTTCCAGAGGTAAGAGGGCGGGTTTCGGGAGTGGGAATGTCGTTGTTGTGTTGTGGTCAACTGGCTCTCTTCTCGATGCCCCCCATCTCCTTCCTCCATCAATGCCCTCGCAGCTTAATTAGCAGATACACCGAGTGCTTAATCCAAATTAGGTAATAATTAACGCTAAAACTAATAAAGGAGGAAAAGAAAAGAAAAGAAAAGGAGAAAATGTAGTATGTTCCAGGCGATGAGAGAAGAAAACATGCCTTTGCAGAAGTGTATAGTGGCCAACAGAGCTCTCAGGCCACCAGCCAGCCAAAAAAAAAAAAAAAAAACGTTTACATAATAAAGAATATGCATGGTCGGACGAGCGCAGTGTGGCTTGGTCAAAGACAAGGACAGCAAAGTAGAAGGATGCAGACAAGCACAAGAGAGCTTTTTTTGTTTTGTTTTGTGTTGTTTAATCATATTCGAGTATTTATGAAGGTAGGAGACATGATATATATATATTAATTAATTGAAGTATGCATATCCCATTACATGGAAACAAAATTGGTGAGCAGTGTGGCATGCATCCACTGAGCCCACCTAGGCAGCAACGGGAATGCTCAGTAGTCGGGAAGAAGCCTAGCTAGCTACTTCCATCCACAGCTAAACCGGCACAAAATGCCCCCACGTTACATGGGATGCATATATAGGGGCATTTTGAGCACGAGAGATCAGACTTAATAAATTACAAGCACCAGCAACCAAAGACGACGACTCTACTTAGACACAAACAAATTAAATTACTCCTACGTACGTACTCAAAGTTTACGATCGACGACGACACCAAGCTATAGCTGCTGCAGCTCATGACGACCATGCATTAGGAGAGGGGGGACCGGTGAGGGGCTCCCTTCCTCCTGTTGCTCAACGATAGCACTATCTGGGGGAAGAACCCACCCCCACTCTTCTTCTTCCTCGGCGCCTCCGAACCAGTACCGGTTTCGTGACCGCCGGTGCTGGATGCCGAGCTGCCGTTGCACTGCGCTGGGTCTTCCAGGATCGAATTCGGAGTGAATTGGCCGTCCGCGACGTCCTCCGTCAGGTCGGAGCCGTCCACCCGGAGGTTCTCAAAGTGGGAGAACGCAAAATCCGACTCGTTGAACCGGAAGAGTATGTTTGACAGGTCCTCCCCTCGTGACACTACATGCTCCACCTGCATTAACTAGTATGTTCATTAACTTCCTGGATCATCACTTGTGTTCTCTCTAATTCTCATAATTACGCTAGAATGATATATATCACTGTACCTTGCAGGAGAGGGAGCAGAAGTGGAAGGGCTCTTGGAGGATCCTGTCACACCTCAAGCAAATGTTTCCTGAGCCTTTGAAAGGCCGAGATTGAGGCCTTGGCTTCAGGAACACCACTTTGGCACTGTTGATGGTGTAGGGCTGTCGATGCAACTCAATAATTAATCAACTCATTTTGACCGTCAACATATAAATAAATAAATGTCTTGCATATATATATATTATAATTAATCACCTGCATATGAGAGCAGTCTATGAGCTTCTCGAGGTCATCCAATCGAACCACATCGTTGTACACATACCGTCTCACCTAAATTGTGCAACAAAAGTTAATAAAATCCGATGAGGAAAAGGGTAGTCATCGAAATAGTTAAGGTATAAAAAGATTAAATCTGTTGAACCTTATAAAGCTTGTGCATGGTGATTGACTAATAATTGAGCGAGTTCGTTAAAGTACTGAGAGCCATTGGGTATGCATTGATATTGACCAAGAAAGTAGGGAAAAGAGCCAACAGAACAATTATGCCCCTCTGCTAACAGTACGACATTGTAAAAGAGTCACTGTACTCGAGGGCTTGATTGTAAACTTAACTATCTTGGCCTGGGATAGTTCGAGATATAGCACTGCAATTAGTGAAAAGAAACCACTTTGAAGGTTTGCACACCCTGAAGAAAGTCGGGCAGTTTGTATACGTAGATCCATGGAATGTTTACATTAAATGAATTGAGAGGGAAGAGAACTACTGATTGATGATTAAAGATCTCAAATTTTCAGGCAAGGAACGAAAGTGGAGGAAAGAAATATGAATTGATAGGGGGAGCACAGAAAACTTCCAGGGAACTGCAAATTGCTCGAGCGAGTTTGAATGAAAAATCTATGCGAGATTTTGCTGTCACGACAGGGGAGACAAGATCTAGCAGGCTGCTCGATCCCTCTCTGCTTATTCTCAAGATACATGTTATCGGTGCGGAGTTAATTGCGTGGAATTCAAAACTGTACAATTCTCCGCGGTGATAAACCGCGGGGAAGAAAAAAAAGATTTACCATGGCGATGAAAACCGGAGAATTGACGATAAATCAGACGAAACGAAGCAAGAAATAAAATTAAATCTCTGCCGTGGTGGATGATAATAGTAAAGGAGATCGCAGAGGAGAGAGACCTGGAGGAGAGGGTGGTGGGAGTGTGCAGGGGCGCAGTGGGGGCAGATGCTGGAGCAGCAGTCGAGGCAGAAGATGTTCTTCTCGTTCTTCTTGCGGCTCTCGTGGGCCCCGCACGCTACGAAGAAGCTCTCCTCCACCAGCCTCCCCAGCCACCCCGGCACCGCCGCCATCACCGCCCTTCCTCCTCCTCCTCCATACTCACCTCTCCCCATCCTCAGCCTCCTTTTCACTCCAACTCTCTCTCTCTCTCTCTCTCTCTCTCTCTCTGTGAATTGTGACTTTTCAGTGACTGCACAGTGGCGTTCCAATTCTTGGCTTTAAGTTTATACGAGATCGTATTGAGAGAGAGAGGAAATTTAAAAAAATAAAAAAAAAGAAGGTTGTGTGTAGTGTAGGCCTGTGTTAACGACCCCCCCCCCTGCATCTATTTATAGCAGAACAGAGCAAGAAAAAGGAAGAGAAAATCAAAAACTAAATAAAATAAAATAAAATAAATTATTTTCATGGTGCTTTGTCGTGGTGTAACTTGCTTATTTTTATTATTTTATTTAGTGTTTTTTTTTTGTGTGGGGGATTTTGCTGAAGGTGAGAATGGAGTAGCCACACCACAACTTCACTGCACTTCTTCCTTCCCTGTGCTGTGCTGTGCTCTCTTGGCTCAATCTCAAGGGAGAAGGTGGAAATTACAAGGGTGCGAAATAAAATGGAAAGCTTGAGGAAAGAGATTCGTCGCCATTACCTACTTTGCCTTCTCTCCGTTTTTCTTCTTTTGCTTGGTCTTGATCCAAATGTTGCCCTTCTGTCTGCCTTCTGACATTATGCAGTTGATACTCGCTGCTTTCGAGCTCTGTTCATTGTTCAAACATAAACAAATGCGCCTTTTAATTTCTATCCTCATCCATACTTACAATTATGAAATTAAATGATTCATCTATTTTACTATATCATGAAATTTTTTTCCTGAAACAAATGATGACGAGTAATTTTATTTTATTTTTGAAGATGCATGTTGCAATTCGTTTATGCCTTATATTCCAAGGGTAGATTAAAAAAACACACACAAAGATCTTTTGGCAGCAAGTGATTTACCTCTCTCCTCGGTCACTGGTGCACCTTGTTGGTTTCAAAAGAATGGTTGAATTCATTGTATCAAATCGATCGATCACTTCCTATGGATTGATCCTCGGAGCATAGGTGAGTTGGTTACGACCGTGTGACTGAATGCAAAAGAAAAAAAGACACTGAATGCAAAAGGAAATCATTCTTCAACAAGCCACACGTTAAAGTCTTTGTATCCATGCAAAGCAAAATCATTCTTCGCCCTCCTTCCTCCTCTTCTCTTTCTTTAAATTTTTAATTTATATATATAATTGTTCTAAAGGTTTCAATATTTTTTAAATATATACATATATTAATTATCTATAGTTTTTTTGTAATTTTTAAAAATAAATATAATTGCCTCCACTATTATCGTATGCCTTGTTAAGGATAATACAACTTGAAAATGGTCTCTAACCCCTATTTATTTAAGAGGATAGAAATAAAAATTATGAAAAAATTTTGATGATGGAAAATTTTCCCTTGTTTATTTAATAAAAAAATATGAATTATTTTTTTATCTTCTATTTATCTAATGGATGGATAGATAGATTTAAGAATTCATCCGTGGATTATTTTTTCGTGTGTCTATCTAATCAAACCGAAAGCAACTTTCGTTCCTCTCTCGATCACAGTCGTCATAAGAGGCAATCGAATTTCAACGAACAATGTTCATGATCGCAAGAGACAGTTCGTGATCGTTAGATCGGCTCACGTGGCCCCCATTGTCCTCATGCATTTCTACTCATCTAGCTACCCATCATAGAGTATCTTTCCTTCATATTGCTTTCTTTCTCTTTGTTCTTGTTTGAGTTCGCAATTTAGTGAGTCAATGGGATACAATTGCTGAGGTGGAGAGGCAGGAGACTCTATTAATGATGAAGGCGTCAAGAATGTTTGTAACACTTAATTGAGGATTAGAATGAGCGTCGAGGTTGGACTCGACCAATCTGATGCTCAAGTTAGCACAGGAGCTAGAAAGAGACGAAAGTAGTAGAATAGTAGAGGAACGGAAATATTTGTGTGTGCATACCTGAGCTTGCGGAAGCATGCGACCTTTTATAGGGTGGTAGCAACATTCCTTCGTGACCCATATGTTCTCCATGTCTTCCGAGTGAAACAACTACGTTGCTTACGCCCTTTGGTATAAATGACTACGTTGCCTGTGTCTTCTCGGAGAAATGACTATGTTATCCATGTTCTCTAGAAAAGACAGTATCGTAAGCCACGTAGTATGTAGATCTTAATTCAGGGCCTTTGGGCCGAAGCAAATTAATGAACCGAGTCAAGGGGCAGATGTTCGAATTGTTGGAAATTGAGTGAATCAAGTTGTCGGAGTCGGGTGACCAAGCCACTGGAGTCTAAGGCCCGATTAAGAGGAATGATCAGGAGGAGTCCAAGCCGACTAGGGGAGTGCGAGGTCAAAGACCCAAGATGAAGGAATCAAGTGGCTCGAGTCACCTGGATTAGTCAAAGAGATTGAAGACCCGAGCTGAAGGAGTCGAATAGCTCGCGTCGCCTAGAGTAGCTAGAAGAGGTCGAAGACCCAAGCTGAAGGAGTCAAGTAGCTTGAGTCACCTAGAGTAATTGGAGAGGTTGAAGACCTGAGCTGAAGTAGTCTAGTGGCTCGAGTCGCCTGGAATAGTTGGAGAGGTCGAAGACCAAACTGCCAGAGTTGAGTGGCTCGAGCCGAAGGGGTCGAGCACACTGAGTCACCTGGAGTTGGATGACTACTTTAACCTCCACCTCCGCTAGACTTGACTCTTGATTGACTCTGTTCTATGTAGGTCTTCCTATCTACCATATTACAAGCCTCCCCCCGAGACTAGTCAAAGGAGATCCGAGTCTAATTGATTGGACTCATATCTGTAGCTCAACTGCATATCCATTATATAGGGGTGATGTGGCATCAAGGCTCTACCACCTTATTCTCCAACGCCTTAGTAATACTTGAACTGTGCATTATTAATGTAGGTGATACGCGTGATGACATATCACTGCTGAGGTCAATATGTCATATCTGATCATTTATACAGGTTGGTCTAAGGTTGACATATGTCGAGGCTATGCCAGATGCTTAGCTCTGATGATAGCGGATCTTGTTAGGTTAGTGTCGGTTCAGATGTGGGATCTAATGACTCAGAGTGATAGCCCGCCTTTTCGGTTCCTAAATCTAATAGTTGATATTCTGAGCAAGGGTTATATTATGGTTGGCGACGACAAATGGCCGCCGCATTCATCATCTCCTTCGTCTTCAAGCTTTGTTTGTGGTGATTTCTACAACTATGCGAATGCTCGATTTTCGTAAGTCTTTTGTACTTTTGCTCCACTTCTACATATCGCCTCTCATTACGCTTATATCCTCTACAACCTATCCCCTCTTCTATTGGAACCATCAATGGTTGCCGAAAGTTCATCCACCCCCTGTATGAATCCATGGTGTCAGACTTTAACGGGGGGATTTAGACCAGATACAATTTGAGATTTTCGCTAACCATCGATTAGTTATCCTGAATGCCATAGATCGACCTCACCTTCCTCTCGTTGGTTTTGTAACATTTTTTCGAAGTAAGATGATAGATGGTCTTAGGTTTCCTATCCTTAGTTTCTTTGCTGAGGTTTTCGAATACTTTTAGATTCCTCTACAATAGTTAATTCCCAACTCCTATTAACTACTTTGCGGAGTAATCATCATATTTTGCCGGGATCGAATCCCCCTCATACCCCGAGTCTTCCATTATTATTTTTTTATCTGAAGAAAATGGAAGTCAGTGTTTTCTACTTCTTTGCCAGACAAAGGATAGAATATTAGAATGGAAAGATCCATTAGATAATGAACTCTTGCTTCTAAGCCATTTCTGGCGATGAATCAATAATTTGTAGTACTTTTCTTGCCTATTCTCGATGAACCAGCGTGTATACATAGATGTAGGAGAATCTGTTTGAGAAGTAATAAGCACTTTTGACATCTCTTCATATGCAAAGAATTCTCAACGTGAAAACACAGAGTCAAAGGACTGATCTTTGAATAGGAAAAAGAATGGATCTACAGTGTCCCAAATGAATTGGCTTATTCAAAAAAAGTCTTGTTCTTTGGAAAATCTATCTGGTGTTCAGTACTGCATAGCTCCCCTCTACAAGAACTCCTCCTCATGCTCTTGAATTCATCCTCTTCATGATGAATGCTCCGCTTGTCCTGAAATGATCCGGCCCGATAGGGAAATCCCAATTCAGTGGGCTTTTCAATACAATCAAATAGATTGGTCCAAGGGCGCCATATTCTAGGAGCCCAAACTATGTGATCGAATAAATCGTCCTTCCTGAAGCCTCGGTGCTGGTCAATACTCGCCCCAGGGTGCTATTGGTGAGCACAATGATGGGGTGAGAATGAAAATATAGACGTAGCTTGCGAGCCATCGTGACCAAAGTCAGAGCTAATTTTTCTAGGGTGGAGTACTTCATGTCAACGTCTTTCAGAAGGTGGCTGGTGAAATATATGGATGTTGAGTGCTACTTTCTTGTTGGAGCAGAATTGAGTTGACTGCTCCCTCGATCGTAGCTAGGTAAAGCCAGGGAGTCTCTCCCGCTATAGGCTTTGAGAGAAGAGGCAACTGTGTAGGTATGCCTTGAGTTATGTGAAGGCTTGTTCACACTTCTCGTTTTATTCAAATCTGAGTTGACTTCTTGAGAATTTTGAAGAAAGGTAGACTCTTGTCGACTGATCTGGAGATGAATTGAGAGAGGGATGTGACTCGACCCACTAATCTTTGTGTCTTTTTGAGATTCTGGGAGAGGGCATGCTCTGCAGTACTTGCACTTTCTCGGGGTTCGCCTCAATTCCTCGTCAACCACAATATATCTGAGAAACTACCTGCTCTTGATTTTAAATTGTTAGTAGAAGCCCTAGAGCCAATTATGTGATGATTGACTAGGGACTTTTGTATCATATTCTATTATTAATAAAGACATGATTTTTAGTTATTATATTTACTTTATGTTTATGCCAAATAACTAAGTATAATAACATCCTTAAGTAGCTACTTCTAATCTATATCATATCGAATGTTTGAATCGATAGTTAAATGATGTAGAGAACACTACTTTTAATTATTCCTAGTCAAGCATTAATATTCAGGGACGATATCAATGCGTTGAGACTAGTATATAGGTCAACTGGATGACTTGATCTCACAAGTCATGGATATAGGATATCGAGTTGACACATGAGTATACATTAGAGAATGTATACTAAATTGATCTGCCATGAGAAAGTTTCATGGATCGTTACATAAGTGTCATAAACTTTCTTATGTGACTATTGGTATGAATAGTCCTTAGACCTGAAGTCACTACGGTTCCCTACATAAGGAGTTATGTACTTTGGTGTCATCAAACGTCACCCGTAATAGGGTGGACTATAAAGGTGATCACTGGGTATGTAACAAATTATGCGGAGGGATATGAGTGATGTAGATGATATCTATCCCTCCCATATAACGAGAGTGATATCTTGCGGCCTCTTGATAGAGTAGGACCACGAAATGCATGATCATGCTCAAATGAGTCAATATGAGATATTGAGCTCATTTGCTTGAGTGAGTCTACTTGGGGATCAAGAAACACAAAGATTGATAAGAGGATGACATAGTCTATGCCTCATTGATCAATCTAGATATCGAGGATAGAAGGACATGGTCATACATTATCATAGTCATGAAGGTTATGTCGGATCTCGACATTCTTGTCACTTGGGTAGCAATGATGCATTGCTAGATGTCACTCATTGCTTATGTTTCTAAAATGAGTTTTAGAGACATTGTCAACGTTACAAGAACCTATTGGGTCACACACAAATAACATTCTATTTTGGAGATAAGTTCATTTTAGTTTGACTAAAGGAACAATTAAGCTCATTGGATGGCCAAGACTTGAGTTAGACTCAAGTTGGTTGAATTTGAGTTAGACTCAAATTAAACCAAGTTGATGAATGAAGGTTGATTCATCATGCATGATTAATATAGATTAATCATGCATTGAAGAAGAGAAAGTTATCATTATCATGATGATTAATAGGATTAATCATGCATTGATGAGAGAATACCAAAAGCCTAAAAACCTTTGGTATTCATGGCTTGGGTATAAAAAGAGTTTTTCTTCCCTAAAGTCATGTTGGATGTTCATCTTCTTCTCTCCTCTTCTTCTTAGCAGAGTCTTACAAGGTGGGTTGCTAGCACAATCAAAATTTTCTCCAAAGGAGTGTTAGTGTGGATACATATAGAGGCACGAACACTTGAACGTGCAAAAAATCCAACAACCTTTGGACGAGCGGGATAAGCGAAGGGCACGTACCAAAGGTATACCCTATTAAATAGGACTTTATTTTATAGATCTAAACTTGTACGAATTTTTCGCATGGATCATAGAAGGGATCCTATTTTTCGCTGAATTTTGTTGTTTTGTCACATAGGATTCCCTACACAAATAGACACTTATTTGGATTTAGTAAGGCCATATCGGCGCAGTCTGCTGCAAATCTTATCAATGTTGCTAATCAGGTTCTCAGTATGGGTACTCTTGATCAAAATATCGTTTACATAGACTTTTAATGTTCCTGCCGACCTGATACTTGAACACTCAGTCCATCAACCTGTTGATATGTCACCCCTATATTTTTTAGCATAAAAGACATAATATTGTAGCAAAAGGTTCCATCAAAGGTGATGAAGCTGACCTTTTCTTGATCTTCAACTTCTAGGTGGATTTGATGATAACTCTGATATGCATCCAACATACATATGAGTTTGTAGCCCAAGGTCGAATTCACCAGTTGGTCGATTCGAGATAAGGGATGACAGTCCTTCAGGCAAGTTTTGTTGAGATCTCAAAAGTTCACACAGTCTCTCCATTTGTTCCTGGCTTGGGAACTACCACCACGTTGGTTAATCAAGTCAGGAAATGAACCTCCCTGAATGTGACCAACTTCCATCAACTTAGTAATCTTAGCTCTGATTGTCTTATCCTTTTCAAGCCTAAAGTGACACTTCTTTTGTGGAACCAGCCTCGCCTCTTAATCGATGTTGAATCAGTGCTCCGTGATCGTGGGCAATATCCATGTGACTTCCTTAGCAGACCAAACAAAGATATCTTGATTGCGAGAGACAAGTGATTATCTTTTACTTCAACTCGAGAGGAAGGTTGGTTGCAACCTGAGTAATTAGATTTGACTGCTCAGGGATTATTGACACATCTTCATGTCTCTCAACCGACGAGTTAGAGGGACATCATGGATGAGCTGAACCTCAGCTTCTCGAGTTTTTTGATTTTTCATGAGTCAACCTCCAAATAGTACTTCCTTGCCCACCTGATCACCTCTAACCTCGCCCACTTGATCGCCTACCCGGAATTTCAACTTCTAATGATAGGTGGAAACCATGGCTCGAAATGAACTCAAGGTGGATCATCTAAGGATAATATTATAGCCAGATGGGGTGCCAACTATTGTGAAGATAGTAGCCTGAGTCTTCTTTAAGGGTTGTTCTCCCAAGGACAACGAGAGACTGATCCCCAACGAGGCAACGATTTCACTTCGTGTCTAGTGAATCCAAACAATGTCGTGGAGATGGGACGTAGCTTGTTTTGGTCTATCTGCATTTGGTTGGAGGTCTTTTTGAAGAGCACATTCATTGAGCTCCCGATGTCGATGAAAACTCGAGTCATGTTGTAATTAGTTATAACAATTCATATCACTAGCACATCTTCATGGGGAGTAGCTACCCCATCTAAGTCTCGGGAATCGAAATTGATCGAGGGGCCTATCTCTGCTTGAGATTTTATGCTGATCCGTAACTTTCGAGTCTTTGGCCATGAGATTTCCAAACTCAAATGAAATCTCCATCAATCGAGCCTTCCGATATCATATTGATGTCCCCTCGGCATGGCGGATCCCTCCTTGCATCATCGATACTGGTTATCTGTCGACATCGAGCTGGCTCTTGAGATTGAGACTTCCTTCACGGAGGCGTGTTCCTTTAATGATCAGTTCGGTGATTTAGCGATTCCCTTTGATGGGTGGCTCGGTGTTTCGAGTTCTTATCCTGAGCGTAGTGGATGGATGATTGATGGACTGATCTTGGAGGTGATCTTCCAAGTAGACATACACTCATCAGTTGCACAACAGAGTTCTCGAGAATATTGTTAGCACTCATGGGTGAAATGCCCACGAGAGCTATGAAAAACATAATACTGTTCCCTCTCATTGTCCGACCTATTGGACTCAAGGTTAGCAGTCAGGATGACTTCCATAGTTTGAACCATTTGCACGCCTATCTGAATTGGGGCATATTGATGGTGAGAGAATGATTCCTTGTGTCGAATAGGTAGCGAAGGAGTCTTGTGCTCAGATCGAGCCGACATTGATGTGGATGACATAACCTTCTTTTTCCTTGCGGTTTGGGCTTTTTCTACATTGATATACTTCTATGTATGACCTAAAAGAAGGTTAAAATTCATCAGAGGTTTCTTCACAAGAGATCAGAAGAGGTCTCCTTCCTGCAACCAACCCTTGGGAAAAGATGCTGATGAGAACTTTAGAGATGGCTGAGGGCACATCTAAGGCAACTTTATTGAATCGATATATATAGTCTTTCAGACTTTTTTTAGCTGTTTGCTTCAAGGTGAACAGGTCAAGATGCATCTTATGATATCGTTTGCTGCTAGAGAAGTACTACAGGAACGCGACTTTGAAGTGGCAAAAGTCTAAATGGATGCAGATGGTAATCAGTCAAACCATTATTGAGCAGAGCCAAAGAGAGTCGGTAGAAAGATTATACACATGACACCATCTGTATATTGATGTAGCATGACATTTTCCTTAAACTGACCCAAGTGATCTGTTGGGATCGAGGCGTTCGCTAGAGGGGGGTGAATAGTATCTTTCAATTTTTCTCTGCGAGTTTGTTAGCGAAAGCAAAAAGATAATGATAAAGCACAAAGAAACAAACGCTAACCCGGTCCGATTTACTTGGTATCCACCTCAACGAGGTGACTAATCCAAGGATCCACACACGCAGCCGATGATTCCACTATGAAAATAATCTCCTTCTCGAAGCACACTTCGAAGGCGGAGAAATCTTCACAACAGATCTTCTTCCTCGTACAAGATTTGTAGTAAAGTTTAGGAGGAAGAGAAGTAGTTTTAACAATGTAAAAGAGCAGTAAAGAAGATGAAAGAATCTGATTATTTTCCTCTGCGACGTTGACCGCTCTTTTTATAAAATTCAGTGCACCAGTCGACTGCTCCTAGGGCCAGTCGACTGATGGGCTTCAACGGTAATTAAATATGCATTTAATTTGCCAGTTGTCACCCAACGGCAGTATATCAGTCAACTGCTCCAACGCTAGTCGACTGGTCCCAGTCGACTGTCCACTCGACTGATCTTTCTATTCTTGGCTGTGTGTTCTTCGGATCAACCCCAGTCGACTGCTGGCAGGGCCAGTCGACTGCTCTAAGCTGAAAACTCCCTTTTTCAGCTTCTTCTTCATCCCTTAGCCTTGACACAAGTCTTCAAACGCATTCCACAAGCCTGGTGCACTTCCTTGCACTCGCTTGAGACGTTTCCCTCAACTTTGTCGTGCTAAGACTTCTCTTGCCAAGAGGCCTCGCCTCCAGGACTTCACCTTTGCCAAGAGGCCGCACCTCCGGGACTTCACCAAATGCCAAGACTTCATTCCTGGACTTTCCTGTGAACTCAAGTCACACATGTTAGATCAACAAGTATTGCCTAACTTAACCTGATTTAGCCAAATATTAAAATCCAAATCGCTAGGGGCAAAATTACCTCAACATGATCTTTGAAGTCAGATGATCTGTTATAATCCCCGAGCTGAGGTGCCCGGAAGGTGTGAGGTAGGTCATCATTTAGGATGTGGAACGAGAAAGGTGTACGTGCTTTCCATAGGTACGAGCTCTTTGCCTTTATTTCGATTCGGTGGTGGTGTTTTTCAACCATCAATCCATTTGAGTGTTCTTCAGGCAACATTACAGTGTTATTCCGCTTCTTAGCAAGGGCGTTAGGGGAAGGGTCTGCTAAACCCATCGACATTCGGTTGGGAAAAGGTGGCGCCTTAGTTGAGAGGTTAGATACTTCAGGAGTTGAGTTCATAGGAGGGAGTCTTTGCAAAATCTACTGTACCACTTGATTAAGTAATACTTGAAACTCTTCTTTAGCCATGGTGATAGTTTCACCATGAGCTACATCTCCTGTAGAATTAGGATCTTCAATAGTTCTAGGTTCCACCATCTCGACGTCTTAGTTTAGGTCGTTTCCCACAGATGATGTCAATTTGTTACTATCTATGATTGCAATATGGTGAGTCAATGGGACACAACTGTTGAGGTGGAGAGGCAGGAGGCTCTATTGATGATGAAGGTGTCAAGAATGTCTGTAACACTTAATCGAGGGTTAGAATGAGCACAAAGTTGGGCTCCGCGTGACCATGCCGATGCTCAAGTTAGCACAGGGGCTAGCAAGAGACGAAAGTAGTAGAATAGTAGAGGAAGGGAATGTTTGTGTGCGCGTACTTGCACCTACGGAAGCATGCAACCTTTTATAGGGCGGTAGCAGCACCCTTACGTGATCCACATGTTCTCCATGTCTTTCAGGGGAAACGACTATGTTGCCCACATCCTTCGGGATAAATGACTTCATTGTCCTCGTCTTTTAGGAGAAACGATTGTGTTATCCATGTTCTTTAGGAAAGATGGTACCGTAAGCTACATAGGATGTAGATCTTAATCTAGGGCCTTCTGGCCGAAGGACATTGACGAACCGAGTCAAAGGGGGGCATATGCTCGAATTGTGAGAATTGAGTGAATCAAGCTATCAAAGTCGGGTGATCAAGCTGCCAGAGTCTAAGGCCTGATTAGGAGGAATGATCAGGAGGAGTTGGAGCCCATTAGTAGAGGAGGTCGAAGACTTGAGCTGAAGGAATCGAGTAGCTTGAGTTTCCTGAAATAGTCAGAGAGATTGAAGACCTAAGTTGAAGGAGTCAAGTGGCTCGAGTCGCCTGGAGTAGTTGGAGATGTCGAAGACCCAAGCTAAAGGAGTCGAGTGACTTGAGTTGCTTGGAGTAGTCATAGAGGTCGAAGACCCAAGATGAAGGAATCGAGTGGCTCGAGTTGCCTGAAGTAGTCGGAGAGGTCGAAGACCCGAGTTGAAGGAGTCGAGTGACTCAAGTCGCCTGAAGTAGTTGAAGAGGTCAAAGATCGAGCTGCTAGAGTTGAGTGGCTCAAGCTGAAGGAGTAGGTCGCATCGAGTCACTTAAAGTCGGGTGGCTATTTTGACTCTGCCCCATATAGATCCCCCTATCCACCATATCACTCTTACTTCGCCTACTCCCTCTCCCCTCATCTTCTTCCTCTCCCCTCTTTTTCTTTTCCCTTTCCCCATTGCACCCTTCCATCTTCTTCGAATCTAAAGTTTTATGCTACCTTGTTTTCTTTTTATGTTATTTGTTAAATTTATTAATAATGCAGAAGTTATATAATAGCAATGTGTACAACACATACTAGTATGTGAATCACTTTCAATTAAACAATATTATCTAATAATCAACATTGGTTGTTGTATAAACATTATATGAATTCTAAGGAAATTAAACATCGTGTATATATCATTTTTTTTAAAATTAAAACGACAATATTACCCAAATTGCTCATAACAAATACAATTTCTAGAGTGGATAGTATATGATCATAGATTTTCATACCAACATCTATACATTTATGCTTTTACTTTTGGTATTTTGAGGCTATAAATTGTAGAGCATCTCGTTAATTTGTTCTCCAAGTATCTAAATGATTTGCATACTTGAAAAATAGTATGCAAGTCTTGTAAAAAAAGTTATGTATAGTTATAGATCCTACATTTAAGGACAAAATTCCTCAGTAGCAACGATACCAAGTTTACATATGCATGCCAAGTAAATCAATTGAATATTAGTTCTTGTGGCCTACTCTTTATAGTGATTCTTTAATTTTGTACCTTGAATTTATTTAGGTGAATATAGAATGATGATGCATGATGCATTCTCTAAATTTGTCGACTGACGCGCTGACAAGCGGCGCATCGATCGCACCCGAACCGGTGGTTGGACGGTGTGGCCAGGGCGGCGGCAGCGATGGGTCAGCCGGTCAAGGGCGGCACTCACGGGCGCACGACGGGTCGCTAAGCAGAGTTCTCTCTTTCTCTCTCTCTCTCTCTCTCTCTCTCTCTCTCTATATATATATATATATATATATATATAATTTTTATTATATTTATTTGATGCCTTATTTAGAAGAAAATTCTAATTTAGCTGTAAATTCTAAGGAAATTTTCTAATACTAATATTTAACATGCCGCTTGCACCACCTTAATACAAAGTTTCTTTTTTACAATTTTTTTTTTAAGAAAAACGCATCTTTTAAAATAAAAAAATTCTAAAATATGCTCTAATTTATTTTAACCTCTAAAATAGTCATTTAGTAAAAGGAAAAAAGGTTAATTAAATAATCTCTCAAGCAAAAATATATTTAAAAAAACATGTTTTGCCTCACATGGAGCATTCAAATTTGAGTATCAACTTCAAGTACTAAGCTTTGACACATTCCTCAGAAACACCAAAACCAGAACTTCTGAAGAACCATAGAGCAACTAGATCAACAGTTGAAACGATCTAAAACTTCTTGATGTATCAACAAACGACTTGAACTCCAGATCAAGATCAACCTTGCAATCTCCACTCACATTTAACCATCACTTCATGGTCAAAATGATATTATTAAATCAAATAATATTAGATTATATTTTATTCATTATAATCTAGTTATATGATTATCTAATTATCATATAACTAAGGTATCAAACATCCCTAATGTTATGTTTGGATGGGGTGAGACCATGAGCGAAGCTTTATTAATAGAAGGGGAGGGGAAGGGAGAGAAAAGAAGGGAAAGAAAATATTTATGTTCTCTTTGTTTGGAAGAGAGGAAATGTTCATTAATATAACATGTATTACCTTATTTGAGAGAAAAAGAAGTGGAATGAAAGTTAAATATATAAAATTATAAAAACACTCTCACTTTTTAAAATAAATCTACATGTGAAAAAATATGTATAACTCATTAAACCTATGATGTAAGATTTTTCTTGTTAAAATCACCCTATGAAGCCAACTAAAATTAATATTTATGACTTAAATAAATAAAAAAAATTTAAAGAAACAGTACGTAGATATACAATAAGTATATGAAATATAAAATTTGTATACTTTGGTCTGATAGAAGATAAATCAGTATTTTTGCAGATATTTTATAAAAACTTACTGATGTAAAAATTTAGAAACTAACAATATAGAATAGATAGAACATGTCAATACTCTAGTGCATAAATAACACAACAAACAAATCATCATAAAGCATAAACACCTACTATCCTATTTTTATGAAAATTATAAAAATGTATGGCAATAAAAACATTGATACAACTAAGAGATGAGACCATCATTCTTATGTGTTTTATATATCTGTGTATATAGCACAGTTTTAAAAAAAACTACTCCAAATAAGAATATACAATATCTATTCCACCATGATAAAAATAAAGTATATCTAATAATTAAGTAATAAGTTTTACATTAAATAATAATTGTTTAGCAAACATTCAAAATCATCCAAGTACATAACATCCAAATGCATAATACATAGCATCCAAATATATATCATCCAACAGGTAATAAATTAATCATACAATAGATTCTCTCCATCCATCATTTGGAATAATAAATTTTTATCATATTCAAAAGGACATCCAAGTATAACTCTCAACATCTTTGAACGTTGAACAAAATATAAATAACATGTAGAAATTATATATTGCTCAATACTTAATTAAGTTAACAAACTCCACAATTCATTCTCAGGACTAAGAGGTTTATTTAACTTAACCATTTCATGTGTTGAACTCATAATGACTTGAGCTATATGGTCAATTGCATTGCTTATATCGTCATCATCAACTTTACCTTTCTTTGAACTTTTGTTCTTTGATGATACACTAATAAAAGAGTTAGCTTGAGATTTAGTTGATTCAGAACTAGGAATTGGAATTAACTGCATTTGAATTATCCAAATGGATTTCTTGTTGAGATATCATAAATTCAACTTTATCAATGGTTTCAAAATGATTTTCACCAACATTATTCTCCACTTCCATCCTAGCTCTTCTCTTTCGCATTTCTGACGCAGTGTTAGCATGTTGTCTTATAGCCCTATCTTTCCCATGTAATTGAACTAATTTTTCATAATTTCGAATAGGTTTGCTCTTCCATTCAACAACTGTTGATTTGATCTACAAATTACAATATAATTGTTAGATAAGTCGGAGAGATTAATTCCTTTTAAAATTACAAGACAATTCAACTTATCTTATAGAGATGACTTGGGCTGATAATTTCAAGCTACCAGCAGGGGCTGGTGTTTTCCCGATCACCGGTGCTGAGTCAACCGAATGGCTGAGTCGTTGATTGCCGTGAGGGCCGAGTCGCCAACTGCCGAGAGCCGAATTGCCGAGTGCCGAGTGCTAAGTGGCCGAGTCGCCAAGTGCCTAGTGGCCGAGTCGCCAAGAGCCGAGACGTCGAGTGGCCGAGTGGCCGAGTGCCGAGACACCGAGAGGGTCGAATGGATGATGTCGAGGCCTACATTCAACGCAGTTTCCTTAAAATAGATTCGTCCCCTCCGGTGGTGCTTAGAGGTCGCGACAGATGTCTGTTTCCTAAGATACAACGACAGAACCGCAATGACCACCAAACACAGGCATATCGCGGTGAACTGAGATAGTACCCGAACACTATCATGAGAGAAAGAAAGTGTTGGGTCTCCAAGGATGTCTTCATCTCCACAATGGTACGATATTGTCCACTTTGGACCTAAACCCTCATGACTTTGTTCTTGGGCTCTCCCCAAAAAAGCCTCATATCAATGGAGATATCTTCCATCCTTTTAAACTCATGATCTTTTCCCATGTGCTTTAGATGTGGGACTATATTTGCACCATTACAACCCAACAATCCCCCCCTCAAACAAAGGACCACAGGCCGCCCTCCAATGGAAAGCCTCTGTTTAATGTCCAAATCTTTGACTCGCCAGGACTTCCTGCCCCTCGGTCCACCCGACCTACTAGGACTTCCTGCCTAACTGCAATTAGGACTTCCTGCCACTCGGTCCACTCGACCTACTAGGACTTGTTGTTGCAATCTTGCCCCAAGTGAAGTGAATTTTAATGTTTGGCTAAAATGAGTTTAAGTTAGGCAATGTTGGTGATCTAATGTATGTGAATTGAGTTCATAGGAAAGTCCAGGTTAGAAGACTTGGCAAATGGTGAAGTCCTGGAGGCGCGGCCTCTTGGCAAATGGTGAAGTCCCGAAGGCGCGACCTCTTGGCAAAGGTGAAGTCTCGGAGGCGCGGTCTCTTGGCAAATGGTGAAGTCCCGGAGGCACGACCTCTTGGCAAAGGTGAAGTCCCGGAGGCGCGACCTCTTGGCAAAGGAAGACTTAGCACGATGAAGCTGAGGGAAACGTCTCAAGCTAGTGCAAGGAAGGGCACAAGGCTTGTGGAAGGCGTTTGAAGGCTTGCGTCCAGGCTAAGAGTTAAAGAAGAAGCTGAAAGGGGAGTTTCAGCTTGGTCAGTCGACTGAAATTGTAATTCAGTCTGCTTATCATAAGTATCAATCGACTGGACTGTAGTTTCAGTCGACTGGTGATTGATCAGAAGCACACCGAAGCGGACAGAAAGATCAATCGAGTAAGCAGTCAGCAGTCGACTGATCGAGTGAACAGTCGACTGATACATAACCGTTGGAGCGACAGCTGGTTGATTAAATGCAGATTACATAGTCGTTGAAGCCCATCAGTCGACTGGCCATAGGGAGCAGTCGACTGATGTACGAAAATTCTATAAAAATGTAGTTTGACGATTGGAGAAGGTGCGATTCATTTTTCTATATTCTTGCACGAACTCCAATCATTGTAAACCTAATTCCTCTTCCTCTAAACTTCACTACCAATCTTGTACAAGGAAGAGATCGATTTGTAAAGGTTTCTCTGCCTTCAAAGTGCTCTTTGAAAAGGAGAAGTTTCATAGTGGAAAGGTGCTCACTGTGTGTGGATCTTTGGATTAGTCACCTCGTAGAGGTGGATACCAAGTAAATCGAACGGATTAGCATATTGTTCTTTTTGTATTGTTTTCTTTTGCTTTCGCTAACTATTTTACAGAAAGATCGAAAAATGCTATTCACCCCCCTCTAGTGAATGCCTCGATCCCAACAGGACTTTCTGCCTAGCCGCAACTAGGACTTCCTGCCCCTCGGTCCACCTGACCTACTAGGACTTCCTACCTAGCCACAACTAGTACTTCCTGCCTGGTGTCTGGTCCTCTTGATTCAGACACGGGAGCACTCACTTCCTTTGTTTAAGGTTCAATCCACATGGTTAGATCTGGATCATGACTCTTCCGACGGTTAGTCCGGTGAAGAGCGGTCTCGTTCTGATACCAACTGTAGGATCGCTGGAACACGCTAGAGGGGGGTGAATAGTGTGTTGTCGCTTTTCTCGGTCGTTCATTTTCTATCAGAATACTAAGCAACGAATTAGATAACAATGCAGGGGACTCACGGATTTTACGGAGAAACCCGTCTTACAGTCCAATAAACAAATAACAATAAAAGTAAACAAGATAGTAAGAAAGGATAACCAAAACTTGTTCGTCGATCTAGAAAATCCTGAGCGCCACGCACTCCTCCTGGATCTTCCCCGATTGCAATATTCTGGCCTCGTTCACGTTTAGAGTCGCCGCTAGTTGGAGAAAAGGATTTATGAATTGATGATCTTGATTGTGCATGTTGCCTCTCTTTTATAGCCTGCTTGAGTCGACTCAACTGTGTATCTGGGTCGACTCCAGTCGACGTGGCTTGATAACTGTTCGTTCCAGCTCGTTATCCGCTGCCTGAGTCGACTCAAATCGCTAACTAAGTCGACTCCAGTCCGATGTGGAGTCAGCCGGATAAGTATTGACTCTGAGTCGACTCCAGTGTTCATCTGAGTCGACTCCAGAATGTCAGCAAACCGAAGGCGCTGACTTCCGGAATGCTGCTGACTCAGCTTGAGTCGACTCCAGACCTATCTGAGTCGACTCCAATAGCAAAAATCAGCCTTTTTTCTCCGAAGTCTACGTTTCTTAGTTTTTCAATCCTGCACAAAATGTTAGCAAAATAACATGCAAACATACAAACAATCCTAAGTCTTACCTTGTGGATCTAACTTCGGATTTCTACCGAAACCCTGGGTTAGTCTGACGCCTACCATTCCACTCTGAGAACGCGTCCTTATCCACTCCACTCAGGAGAATTTACCTTTGCCAACCAAGCCCTCCTGACTTGTTGGACTTTTGCTCGGCTCTGTCCTCAGCCCTTAGGATTTGTGCTGTGGTTCGGTCCTCCTAACCAACCTAGACTTCTGCTGCGACTCGATCCTCCAGATCAGCCCAGACTTCTACTGCGACTCAGTCCTCCTGACTAGCCCAGACTTCTTGCTGCGGCTCGGTCCTCCAGACCAGCCCAGACTTCACCTGGTGCTTCGACTCTGCCAAGACTTCCACCTGATCCTCCAAACCAAGACTTTCCCTTTGCCTAGCCTACAACTAGGACTTTCCCTTGCCTAGCTTCACTCACCAGGACTTCCCTTGCCCGATCCCAATCGTGCCTAGATCAGGACTTCCACTGCCTAGTCTAACCGACTAGGACTTCTCGCTAGTCATCTGACTAGACTTCACTCACTTCCACACATCCAAACATCAAGTCCTGTTTGGATCAACCCTTGGTCAAACTGACCAGACTTAGGTATATTGTCAAACATCGAAACCCTAGGAAAGATCTAGTGCTTCTTGCACCAACAATCTCTCCCCTTTTTGATGTTTGACAATTTCTTAAGTTAATATAGGTCAGGGTTTAATTATCTGGGAGAAATCTATATTATTAACTTAAGGTCCCTTCTCCCCCTTTTCATACATCAAAAAATATTTAAGTTTTAGCTCATTCTCTCTTGCACCAACAATAATGGTAACACCTACGGTCACAACTAAGTCTTGACATTTCTTGAAAGACCATAGTAGATTTCAAATAATAATTTTTCAATTAATTTTAAAACAATATAATTTTTTAAAAATTAATTTTTTTTGTAAAATATAGTTTTTGTAAAAAATACTTTCAATATAATTTTGATTTTCAAAATAGATTTTGAAGATATTTTTCAAATTAGTTTTCAAAAGTATTTTGCAAAATAGGTATTTTTGAAAAATTAGTTATTATTCTTTTAAGTCAGAATCTCCCCCTTAACCTGACACATCCTCAGGGCTCTTTGTTGACCACAAAGCAATCTCCCTGTGTGTCTAAGGGTTTGACTCAAATTAAAAGAATAACTTTTTTTTAAAAACTATTTATTATCCTTTTTAAATTAGAATCTCCCCCTTAACTAGACACGTCCTCAGGGCCCTTTGTTAACCACAAAGCAAACTCCCCGTGTGTCTTAGGGTTTGATCCTAAATCAAAAGAATAATGTATAAAATAATTTTGAAAATAATTTTAAAAATAATTTTAAATTAATTTTACTCTTTTGATTTAGACCTCCCCCTAAATCTGACACTTCCATAGGGCTCCTTGTTAACCACAAGGCAAACTCCCTAAGTGTCTTAGAGGTTAATCTAAATCAGCTAGAGCAAATAACTTAAGATTTTTTAAAATATAATTTTTAATTAAACTTTTAAGTTTGGACTCCCCCTAAATCTGACACTCCCTTAGGGCTCCTTGTTGACTACAAGGCAATCTCCCTATGTGTCTTAGGGGTTGTTCCAAGTTAAAAGAATAATTTATAAAGTATTTTTCAAAATAAGATTTTTTAAAATAATTTTTAGATTTTTTTATATTTAGTTTTAAGAGGTCTTAAAAATAAGATCTTTCAAGAATGACCTCCCCTGAACTAGACACTCTCTTAGGACATCCTTGTTGACCACAAGGATTTTCTGCCTATGTGTCTTAGGGTTCTTAGACTTAGTGTTGACCTAGAGGTTTATGTCTAATGTGTTGGTCAACCAATTTTTCAAATATATAAATTTTTGAAAATTTTAGTATAGTTACACCCAGCAAGCACGAATCTTAAGTAAATATCAAATTTTCAAAAATAGTTTTTATAAAAGTATTTATAATAATTTTTAAAAGCCTTTTTCAAAACATTGTACTTTAATGTCCTTATCATCTCACCCATTCTAAGTGCCTCAGTACATGGCAAACAAGGGTTACCTTATAGGTTATGTGAGATGAGTTGTCAATTTTATCTTTATTGATTTTAAGTTAAGTTCTAATGAAATGTTTGACCTTGAGTTAGCTTCAGGTTTAACCATCAATCAATTAAGTCCACATTTCAAAAATCAGTTTCCAAGCAGTGACGAGGCACAGAGGCCTTCTTGGTTATCGGAACAACGACCACGTTCTAAGACAAAACTGATTCAAGAAATTATGACCTTAACCAATTTCTTGAGAAACCTTGGTCTAACTAGTCTAGGATGTGGCGAGGTAGCTTCAGTCAATTCCACTTAGCTAAGAAGACCAAGCAAGGTACTCCTTACCCCACTTGACTACTCAGACCAAACTTCCCTAACGTACTATCATCTCGCTCCACTCTGGTACTATGTTGCAAGTATCAACCATTCATATGTCTTTATCTAACCATTCTAAGTTAAGCAGAAAATTAGACATGATGACATGACATGTTATATGCATTTAAAATAAAGCAGATGTATGTCATGACAAGTATGCATGAGTCAAGCAATTCACGTAATTTTTAATTTCTAAGAATGTATAAAATTCTCAATTTGATACATTTCGTGTGGACCTGCGAATGTGTCAACCCACTTTGACACACTTTGAGTTTTATTTTTATTGTTTCATTTGGTAACATTTAATTTAGTTTTGTAATTAAAAGTAATTTATTATTAAGTTCATGACTTTTAAATTTGAGTTATTTTTAATTTAATTTAATTTTAATTTAATTTAATTTAATTTAATTTAATTTAATTTATTTTATTTTAAATTTAATTTAATTTAATTTAATTTAATTTTAATTTTAATTTTAATTTAATTTTAATTTAATTTTTAATTTTAATTTAATTTAATTTTAGTTTAATTTTATTTAATTTTAATTTAATTTTAATTTTTAATTATTTAATGTTTCATAATTAAAAGCTACACAATTATAATTAATTTTAATTTAATTTTGAATTTTTAATATTTAATTTAATTAAAATTATTCAATATTTCATAATTAAAGGGTACATTATTATAATTAATTTTATTATTTAATTTTAAATTTTTAATATTTAATTTATTAATTTTAAGATTTATCTTGGTGGAGTTTGAATTTATCTTACTATTAAAATTATTTTAAATTTTTAATTTTGAATTATTAGGTAAAATTGAATTGTTCAATTTATCTGGATGATTATTAATTTTATCTTATTTAGTTGAATTATTATTAATTTTTGAAAGTATTAAATTATTTAAAGTTGAATTATTAAATTGTGAATTATCTTGGTTGAATGAGTTAAAGACTTGGTCTAATTTTTTATTTATTTAAAATAAATCTAAATTAATTAAATTTAAATTATTAATAATTAAATTGGTTAAATTTAAATTAGTTAAATTATTTTTTTAATTCAAATTTATTAATTAATTTATCCAAATTAGATAAGTTTTCCTTATTTTTATGATCTAAGTTTGAATTTTTTAAATTAGAAAAATTCAAGTTTGAATTAGTTAAATTATTATCTAATATTTATGGATCTGACTTTTTCAAATTTGAATTGTTCAAATTTGATTTAGTCAAATTATTTAAATTTATATCTAAGTTTGACTTATTCAAGATTTTCAAATTATCTAAGTTATCCAGATCTAAATTTTCTAAATTATCTAGGTTTGAATTTTTCTAATTATTTAATTTTATATTTTTAAATTTAGTAAATGTTGAATTAATCAAGTTAACATTTTCTAATTTTTCTAAATTTTCAGAAAAATTATCTAAACTTACAGAAGAAGTAAATCTAGCATGCGCATACAACTTAGGGGTATTTTCGTAATTATTAAAATATACTCATTTTTTTGCCGTCTTCCTCTCCGTGCATCGGTTCTTGTAGTGTCCGCATCTTTGGCACTTGATGCATTGGATGTGGTCCTTATTTCTCCGGGCTCCTGGCATCGGTTGCTCCTTTGCCACCAGTGGTACCGTCCGAATCTTACGAGTAGGACACTTATTTTTGTAGTGCCCTCTCTCCCTGCACTTAAAACATATTATATGATACTTAACATGAACTTTTAAAAACATACCTTTCTCCCCGACCCCCTCCATCTTTGCCGTTTTACTCCCTTGGCGGTTAGTCCAATCAAGAGTGCACCGACTCTGATACCAATTGTAGGATCCCTAAGGATGTCTACATCTCTACAATGGTATGATATTGTCCACTTTGGGCCTAAACCCTCATGGCTTTGTTTTTGAGCTCTTCCCAAAAGGCCTCATACCAATGGAGATATTTTCCATCCTTTTAAATCCATGATCTTTTTCCATGTACTTTAGATGTGGGACTATGTTTGCACCCTTGCAACCCAACAGAAAGATGGGGTTGTTGGTGGATTTGCTTAGCGCTCTTTCAGATGTTTCCTTTGCTCAAGACTTGGAGTCTTATATAAAGTTTCTCATCTATACGTTGCAAGCATTCAAGCCATTAAATTACATTCATGCATCCATACGTTCATGCATTTAATTACATCCATACGTTCATGTATCACTAAATTGCATTAGTTGCATACTTATCATTTGAGCAAAAAGAAAACATTTTCAAGTGGCAAAATGTTGGTTCATTCGCTTGGACAAATTTTGCCCCAACCGGTCTGACATTCAATATGCGCAAGTCGCCTTGTGAGTAGTGCAATCTGGGCCCTAAATTTGCACCCCCCCCTCCTGCGCACCCACACATAAGAGAGAGTCTCTCTCCATGCATTTGTTCACAATATCAATGCTTGTAACACAATATAAACCAACAACTAAGCTTTGAAACTTTCAATGTGAACTATATTCTCATTCACAAAGGAGCTTTCTCCTTCCACCACCTTTTATTTCCATTCAAATTTTCAACAATAATTGCATCAAACATTCATTCATAGATAGTATCACAAGAGAAAATCAAATATAGTTTTCAAATTCTTACACATCTCAATTTTGCCAAACTTCAAGTTCAGCACTAAAGAATTCTATGATGAGATCCATGCAAAATCACTCATACCATTCTAGAATATATCATAACATGAAAATCAACCTCTTTTAATTTGTTTCATGTGATTTTGAACCCTGTCCTTATTAATATGTTTGTTGGGAAATTTTGCTTTCAATTCATTCACAATATTTCAAATGCATGTATAGTAAAGGTTCCATCAACCCTGTTACCTATATTATATTGGTTTAAATATGCATCAATAATGGCATCATCCATTACTTTATTTCAGACACACTAATTATTCGCCTTGCTTGCACATTCATTTTCACTTTGCAAGTCCTTTTTTGGCATCTTTAAAAATAAAAATATAATAAAAATCATACACATAATAACATAAACAGTCATATGACATAAAATTCAAGTAACATAATAAATTAAAATGGCAACATTCACAATCATCCAATTACAAGAGAATTTGTCTAAAACCACAAGATAAATAAATAAACATAAATATCACATATTATAATCTAACCACATAACCGTAGCTATAGAAATCCTAAGCCATTTTCCCCTTCTTGCATCTTTATTGTCATTTCTATTACTATGATTTTCTTCTTGATGTTCATGTTCACTATTATTATTAAGTTTAGCATCAACCTTAGCAAGCAATCCCTCGTCTTGATCAACATTAATCAAGTAATTGTGTAAAATACAAAACAGAGAATAATTTCTTTTTGACTTTCAACTCCATAATTTGGCTCTGTTGAACTTCCTATAATAGCAAATCTCTTCTTAAGGACTCTAAAAGCTCTTTTAATTGCATTGAGCAAGGAAGAATGTTGAAGATTAAATAACTCTCAAGCATTTTGTGGTAGATTACGGCTATATTCTTTTAAATGATAATGTTCTTCTCGATATGGTGTAATAAGATTGCTTTTCAATATGAATCCAGCACCAACAAGATAGTATTTTTCTAAAAAAATATATTATTAAATTGTAGCAAGGAAAGTCTAATCACAATATATGTTGTTAGCGTGTGTCATTCTGTTTATGGTAGATACAAATTATGGTAGATACTACAGCTGTAAATATTCGTTCCCATAATAGATTAGCTGTAATCATGCCCCATATCATGTATAGCCAAATATAGATCCTTGAATCTCTCTATGTGGTTGTATATATATATCAGATACAAATACTAAATAAATGTACTTTTTTATTTCTATTAACCTACATGGTATTAGAGCCACCTTGAGTTTTTTCTGTGGAGGCTTCTTCTTCTCCAAACCATGGACGACCAAACCATGATTACTACTAAATCTATGACAATACCCATTACCACCAACAATACTATTGGATCTATGACAATACCCATAACCATCAAGCTAACCAACTCCAACTATGCCTTATGGTCTCAAATAGTTGAGATGTATATCTCAGGCAAAGACAAACGGGGATATATCAACAAGATATTTCACAACCCTCGGACACAGACCCATCCTTTCGGAAATGGCGAACAGAGAATGCCATCGTAAAGGGATGGTTGATTAATTCCATGGAACCATCATTGGTCGGAAACTTCATTCGATTTGTCACAGCCAAACAGGTTTGGGATTCTATTGCTACAACCTTCTATGATGGTTCTGACTTGTCTCAAGTTTATGATCTACAGCGTGTGTCTCGAATGCGACAAGAGGGTGGATCCCTTGAGAAATATTATAATGATCTACAAGGATTATGGCGGGAGATTGACTTCCGCCGGCCAAACTCGATGGAGTGTGCACGTGATATACAGAAATATAATTTCATTGTCCAGGAAGAAAGGGTGTACATATTTCTAGATGGATTAGATGAGAGGTTTGATAACATCAGGAGTGATGTTTTAGAGCTAAAGTTGTTCCCTACAATTGAGCAAGCCTATGCCTTTGTAAGAAGAGAAGATACCCACAAAAGTGTTTTGACATCAGAAACTAATTCTAATGGTGCTGTCATGGCTACTAAAGGCATCAGAGCGTACCAGCCACATCTAGTAAGGAATGGATCTGCGGCTAAATCCAAAGGCCAACCAGAAGGGGGAAAGTGTTCTCATTGTGGCAGTACGAGACACACTCGCGATGTATGCTTCAAACTATATGGCTATCCAGACTGGTGGCATGAGCTACAAGCCAAGAAGAAACAGGAGAAGGAGAATTTCGTTGGAAACACAGGGTGTGTTGCTGTAGCTGTTGCAGAACCCCACCTATCTCTCATTCCTATCAAAGACCCATCTGCTCTAGATGGCGATGGAGGTAACTCTGGACAAGCTCTTTATATCTCTAAGAAGTCAAGTACCTGTGAGTGGATAATTGATTCCGGGGCTACCGATCACATGACTTTTGACTCTAGTGATTTCTCTAAAATAACACCTCCAAGACGAACTTATGTTACTAATGCCAACGGAGTTGCACATCCAGTTACTGGAGCCGGCACAGTTTCAATATCACCCTCTCTTTCTCTATCTCACACCTTATTAGTTCCATCTCTATCAAATAAATTGATGTCAGTTAGTCAAATCACTGATGAATTGAATTGTATCATGCTAATGTATCCGAAATTCTATCTTTTTCAGGATATTCTTAGCAAGGAGATAATTGGGCAGTAGCAACAGCATCATCCCAATAATGGCTCGGTACATTGGTGCCAAGAAGAAGTGCACGTGCCATTTCTAAAATATGCCGGTTCTTCCGTTCTACAATGTCATTTTGCTGTGGAGTTTGTGGACAAGATGTTTCCTCCAAACTATCTCCTTGCTAAGAATTCGATGCCTTCAAAAATTAGCCTGTTCTTCCGGTTCTTTTTATGGTAGATACAAATTATGGTAGATACTACATGATCCAATCATCTAGCTAGCCCAACCAACTGCACACTTGGTCCAATCGATCTTCTCAACTTGATCAATCTACCTAGCTAAAATAATTCACTAATTATTTTAACCGGATGAATTGGTCTTGTATCATAGTCAAATTGATTATCTTGATCAGTTCGCTCAACCTTATTAATTCGCTAGATCAGCCACTTAATTTTATTGGTTTGATTAATCTACTAGACCCGTTAGACCAAGTCAAACATGATTGACTTGCTCAACTCGACTTGGCCTACTGACCTAACCAACTTCTTCAACTCAACTAATCTGACTAGTTCGCCTAACCCAATCAGCTTAAGAGGCTCACCAACTCATTAGTTAGCTCAATCTAGCCAGCTCACTCTTATGCTCCACGCAACTAGTTGTGGTACAACAAGAACATTATTCTATGAATTTAAAATAAAAAATAAACCATATATAGAAAGAAAATTTTTGGTTGTCTGCCTAGATTTGACAGCTGGATAAGGTATCTTTTACTCTGCAAGTCAAATTAGCAATGTTGGATCCGGTGCCGTTAGCACTGATAAGAACTGAGCCAGAATTTGACGTGGCAACACAACCAATGATCTGAAACAAGAAACTAAACAGCTGCTTATTTACATTAATCGGTTACGAAGATCGTTGAGGTGGAACAAAAACTTGTGCCATAATCATTGGAGATGGCGATCGATGTGTTGTCTTCCCCGGCTTAATGACCGGAGCAGTCCTCTAAAAATAACAGCTCGCTGCATAAATGGTAAGATTACTCGGTCTTGGAGAAACTTCAACCGCACGAACCCTGCTATAAACAGGCACTGAACCGCCATCTGTCCTCGGTCTCGTGTCCTGGATCCCTTTTATTTCTTTGCTTCTCTCCCTCCTCCTCGTCGTCTCTGCAACGATCTCTGGCACGAGAATTAATTAAGATGAGGGAGATTCTTCACATCCAGGGCGGGCAATGTGGGAACCAGATCGGCGCCAAGTTCTGGGAGGTCACATGCGACGAGCACGGCATCGACAGCACGGGCAAGTACGTGGGCGACTCCGATCTCCAGCTCGAGCGGATCAATGTCTACTACAACGAGGCCAACGGCAGCCGCTATGTGCCGCGTGCTGTGCTCATGGACCTTGAGCCCGGCACCATGGATTCCATAAGATCGGGGCCCGTCGGCAAGATCTTTCGCCCCGACAACTTCGTTTTCGGTCAGTCCGGAGCCGGAAACAACTGGGCCAAGGGGCACTATACCGAGGGCGCTGAACTCATCGACGCTGTCCTCGATGTCGTCCGCAAGGAGGCCGAGAACTGCGACTGCTTGCAAGGTACGTAGCAAAATTTCTGCCTGCGATTAATTAATGTTGAATTTGCATGCTTTGTTCTTGATACTTCTTCCTCTTAATTTGACTTGAAAGGATTCCAAGTATGCCACTCTTTGGGAGGAGGAACAGGCTCTGGAATGGGCACCCTTCTTATCTCCAAGATCAGAGAGGAGTTCCCTGATAGGATGATGTTAACGTTCTCTGTTTTCCCATCGCCCAAGGTGTCTGACACCGTCGTGGAGCCTTACAATGCCACATTGTCTGTTCACCAGCTGGTCGAGAACGGCGATGAATGCATGGTCTTGGACAATGAAGCGCTCTACGACATCTGCTTTCGCACCCTCAAGCTCGCCACTCCTACTTGTAATTAAGATATGTATATTTGTGATTTCATCTGTCTTTGTTTTTATTTATCATGTTTGCCATTGCAGTTGGAGACCTTAATCATCTGATCTCTGCGACGATGAGTGGCGTCACCTGCTGCCTTCGCTTTCCCGGCCAGCTGAATTCTGACCTCCGGAAGCTGGCTGTCAATCTGATCCCTTTCCCCCGCCTTCACTTCTTCATGGTAGGGTTCGCACCGTTGACGTCCCGAGGCTCCCAACAGTACCGCGCTCTCACAGTTCCCGAGCTTACCCAACAAATGTGGGACGCGAAGAACATGATGTGCGCCGCCGACCCCCGCCACGGCCGCTACCTCACCGCCTCGGCCATGTTCCGCGGCAAAATGAGCACCAAGGAAGTGGACGAGCAGATGATCAATGTGCAGAACAAGAACTCATCCTACTTCGTCGAGTGGATCCCTAACAACGTCAAGTCCAGCGTATGCGACATCCCTCCAAAAGGGCTCAAGATGGCTTCCACCTTCATCGGCAACTCGACCTCCATCCAGGAGATGTTTAGGCGAGTGAGTGAGCAGTTCACGGCCATGTTCAGGAGGAAGGCCTTCTTGCACTGGTACACCGGCGAAGGCATGGATGAGATGGAGTTCACAGAGGCTGAGAGTAACATGAACGATCTGGTTGCTGAATACCAGCAATATCAGGATGCAGTAGCTGAGGAAGAATACGAGGAGGAAGAGGAGGAGGAGGAGATTGCGGCATGATCGGTAGCCTTCTCCCATCACAAGCATTTGTTCATCTTGTTGTTATGAATTAGTATCTATTTATATAGCTCCAGAAGAATTCTGTTTATCTGATAATTACATTTTTATAAAATTACTGCTTAATTATGCTGAAATGTGAATAATTTATTTACGAATTCTGTGAAGAGCTGGGGCATTTATTATCACGTTAATAAATATCAATTTTTTAAAATATTATATATTGTATATTCATTATATTAACATCTTTTTTTATTAATATATTTATATTCATTTTAATATTAACCTTTCTTATTTGAGATCTTGCTGTCCTTATTCATTTTTATTTTTATTTTATATTAAATAAATAAATACACTCATCCATGTTAATTACATTCAAAGAATTAAACATGAATATATTCATATGTCCATATTAGTTGTAATATATTAACATCAACATAGATGTTCTAATGGACCGAGAAATCTGGAAAAATATAAATGATGGAACATGCGACTGCCATAAAAAAAAAAAAAAAAAAAAGCATGTGATATTGGGATAACAATCAAAGTCCAACACTGAAAATATATGAAAAAGATCTTGAGATTATAAGATAGAAAATATCTCATTGGTATGAGATTTTTTGGGTAAAGCTCAAAAATAAAATCATGAGGGCGTGATCCCAAGTGGACAATATCTCTACTATTGTAGTGATATATATGAATTTCATCGGATATAACAGTAGTATCAGAACGGATCTATGTGGTGGGGGCTTCTAATAAAGGGTCAGTTGGGACCGTTAAGAGGGTGGATCCGTTGGGATCCGTACTAATAAAGGATCCGTTGGGATTGTTAAAGAGGGGCTCCCAGTGGTCCTTTGTTTGAGGGGTAGATTGTTAGGTATGATGACAGTCGGGTGGATATGCCCTTATCGTTTAGTGATTCAGGACATCTCTCTTTCAAGGAGGCAGCGGAGATTCGACTTCCCCTGGGGTACTACGAAAGGAAGTTGATTATGGATTATCTATAAGCTTAGAATGAATTCTTCCTGGGTTGATGCCTGAGTGGTTAATGGGGACGGACTGTAATTCGTTGGCGATATGTCTACGCTGGTTCAAATCCAGCTCGATCTAAAAATTTGCCGCTCCATAAATATGATATCTAACATGTGAACAAAATGAAGACAGCTTGGTGAATTAAACTAATTACGAGAAAATATTATAAAATAAAAAATTAATTATAAAATTTTTAAAATATGAGTTGAGAGGAGGATGGATGAGGGAATATAAAAAAAAATTGAGAATAAAATTGAGAGATGGACGAGGGAATATAAAAATTATTAAAATAAAGATGTCCTCTTTTACACGGGTGCTAATGTTTTTTAGAAGAGTCAATTATAAAAAAAGTGAGAACCAATTATAAAAAAAGGACAGCTGAGAATGCGAATTATTTAGATGAGAAATAACGACAGTGGGTCAAAGAGGCATTTAAAGTTATCGAATTTTCAAAAGATTCACATGGATTTTATATTTCTCGAGGGGCGCATTTGATTTTCATTTTACCTCTTCCGTCAATAGTTGATCTCATTCCTGTTTTCACAAACATCTGAGTCATATTTTCAAAAAGAAATACTTTTTGATTCGGATGCACGTAACTTCAATATTTCTCTGTATTGAGAAAATAAATATTTTCTCTCTCTGTTCAGAAAAAAATATTCTGTCTAAAGCAACTCTCTCTCATCGAAAATCTTAGAAACCAAAACCCTACACATAGGTCATCTTGCTCCCCTCTCAGCTAGTAGCAAGTGAGTTAGGATTTTTGTTGAAATTCACCTACTGATAAACTTTCTTTCTCCCATTTGAGTTTAGTATCATTTTGCCTTATCATCCTGTGTCCCTGAGCAAGTGAGCTTACAGAAAGCCATTTTGTTCAAGATTCTAATTATTAAACATATTTTGCACAATAGCTCTAAGATTTGAATCCTCAAGGATGTCCAAGACTTACACAAAGGGGTGCTTTGGATCAGTTCTGCTTGTTCATTAGTTGGTGATGCAGGTGTAATTAATTTCTTGAATTGAAAAAAGTTATTTTTACAATTCATTCTCTTCATGCAACCTCTCATGAGGGCACTGATTCAAGCAACATCATGACTTGATGATAATGTATCTGAAGTCATCCCAAATTACAAAATAAGAAATAAGTAGTGAATATAATGTATAAAATTTATTTGTTTGATGTTAATAGAACAAGACCATGATGGTGCTGCTCTAGTAATTACAGAGCCAACTATGGTTTCGATTGAAATCCTAAACATATACTGACACCATAAAGCCTAAGGATGCATTTGGTTCAAGTTATCATGCATAATTTTGATTATATGATTATCAGGTAATTACATAATCAAGATTATGAGATATAAAATAGAACCTAATATTTTTTGTTTTAACTTATTTATTTTGAAGGTAATAAAACATAACCAGTTTAACATTTACTGTATCAGTCTTTTCAATTTATTTTTAAAATAAAATAAATTAATAATATTAATATTAATAATATTAATGATGATAATAAATTGATAATATTCATAAAAAATAAATATAATTTATTTATAATTTTTTTAAAATTTAAAATAAATTTATATATATTATAATAAAATAATTTATTAAATTAATAAATCTAATTTGTTAATTTTATTTTTAAAATTTAAAATAAATTATCTCTTTTAAATTTATAAGTATTTAAATTAAAATTTATTGAATTAATTAACTCAATTTTAATTAGATTTCATGATACATTTCAATTAACTCAGTTTTAAAATCAGAGGATAATTATGAAAAAAAATTTTATTAACCTCCGGAATTGTAGAAAACCTTAGGCTGCTGAGGTAATCACATTCCAAATTTATAACTCATTTACTGACGTGTTGTTGATGTGGCGGTGATACTGTATTACTTGGGAATCAATCATAACCTAAATCACACAAAGTTATCAATGATAATTCTGAATCAAACATGCCCTAAAGTCTTATCAACAGAATGCCTAATCCATAAAACTCTAAGCTTGTGTAGTTAAAATTTGAGCATACCCTAAACATTATTGAAAACCTATCAATGTAATAAAACTAAACAGCTTTAGCAACGCCGTAGAACACACGTTGGTCGGTCGAAGGAGATGCTCAAGACAAAGATCGCCGAATAACTTGCTGCAACGAGAAGACAAACAAGCACCAGTTTCGAGAGTGACAGACCCAAGCAAGAGGGGGATAGGGTGCTTTAAAATTAATGGGTCAAGTTTGCTTGAAGTTAATGGATAGGGTACTCAGAATTACCTGGTTTCAAAAATCAATATCATTGTGGTGCTGTATTTAAAATACCAACATCACTTTGGTGTTGGATTCAAAGAACAACACCACATGTGGCTACTATCGAGCATTCAAAACAAGGTTTTGGATTTCAAAAAATATCACTTCTATGATGTTACTTTTAAAAATCAACACCACTTTAGTATTGAAATTCAAAGACCATCATCAGTTAAACTCTCTAAACAATTGGTAGTTTACATTATGTACCTTCTTCTAATAAAGTGTGCATTAGCCCATCTTTTAAGATCAATATTTTATAGCCACTGATACACATCCGAATGCCTTTCAAGTAAAGACTGCATTACTTGGTCATACTAGAATGTTGTGTTAGCTCTTGCTGCTATCCAAAATAAGCCTAAAGTTGTTCTATCCTAAGTATCTGTTATCATGTTACAAGACAAGTGGTAGCAGTAGAAAATATGATAGACAGTTGGATAGACTTTCCTAACTGTTGATATAATACCTCGATGTCTATCTGATATAATGCTTAATGAATGTGGATCGACAACAAGGAATATTTTTACATGATCCAATAACCACTCCCAAGCAAACCCACATTCAACTTTAGCAATTCCAAAGTAAATTGGGATAATGTTGCCATTACCATTGATTGTTGTTGACGTCAACTACACACTAGGATACTTGCCACTAAGATGTGTAGCATCAATTACAATCAATTTATATAGATTGGACCTAAATACTCTTCCACAAGTATCGAAAGTCGAAAAACACCGTTGTAAATTACTATTTTCATTTATATATAGTACCACATAAGTATCAGGAGCCCTCAATCTTAAATCACATAATGCATTGAAAGATTTCTATAAGCTTGATTATAATCACAAATCACTTTCTTCAATATTTTCTCCCGAACTATGTATACTTTCTTATATGATATATAAAAGCCATACCTAGCTTTCACATATCTTTGAATACTCCTTGGTTTGTATTGTACAGAAGTATTGTACAGAAGAAACAAATTGCTCTTCAATCTAAGATGCTACAAATGTGGATATGCAAGCTTATGATTAGATGTTTCCCTAAGGGTGCTACATTGGTGTTCATGTACATAATTTGTAACGGTGAACTTCACATCTTCCCTAGCAACTACTCTCCATGTACATGGTTGATTGAAGAAAATAATTTTAATTCTATTTAGTCGGGTTCCAACTGGATTGTATATGATATTTTTAAATAACATGCCTTACAAGTGTATCCTTGAACTCTTGTCGGGAGGGAAAAACTTGTCCAATGAAAAATTCATATTTATTTGTTGTCTCTACAATTGACCTTTGTATTAATTGTGAATTCATAACATATGAATCATTAGCAATTGAAAACTCCTCCTCTAAGTCATTGTACTGATCTGAATTAAAATTAGTTTGGTCAAATTGGATATCATCAGCTAAGAATTCTTTTGAATTTGTATTGCATTCTAATTCCTCTGCAATCCAAAATATCTGAATCTTCTCGCTCTCTCCATGTTGGCTCAAAATATTCTCCAAATACTGTACTATTATCGGGTACCTCATCTTCTAATCGATTTGCTTTTCAATTAAATCAAACATCAAAATAATTGTATTTTTATTTCTGTTCACCATATTAGTATTTTCAAAAGAAGATGAGTATTACTTGGGCCTATATTTATGGATTGTTGAGTAGTTCAGTGTCTCTCTTCTAAATTTGAATCAATAGAGGTCAAAAATGATTGAAGTTTATCATAAATAAGATCATCCCTGAAAAAATTGCAATCATAACAATCACATAGACTAAGGTATAGATGGTTTATTATTATAGTTATGATTCTCATATAAGAAGTTATGGGTCTGTGCCAATTGGCACAGATTCTGGTGCTAGTTTTACAAGGATCAACACCACTATGGTGCTGCTCTTTGAAGACCAGCACCATAGTATTCTATTATTCTCAGAAAGGTGGTGTTGGTTTTGAAAGATGCATCACTATGATGTTGTTATTCAAAGATCAACCCAAGACTAGCATCATAGTGGTCTGAAAATTTCTAAACCTTTTGAACACTAGTGAGAATGCTTCAAGATAATAACTAAGGGTACACTAGGACTCTGAGGTACTACAAAAATCTACAAGACTTGGAATGAGTGCAATAGGAACTTGCTAAGTCCATCAATGAGTTTTGATCAAAATCTAATGATGGACCTAAGAGATTTTGATGTATGAAAATTTACCATGAAATGGAAAATGTGAGTATGTAAAAGGTAGATATGGTGAGAAAGTCTAATCTTGAGTCCCGTACAAGAAGTTATGAGTCCGTCTCAATTGGTGTTGGTGTAGGAAGATTAACACCATTGTGATGCTGGATTTTCAGAAACAACACCACAATGTTTGTTCTTCTCAAAAAGGCTAGTGTTGGTTTGGAGATATCAACATCATTATGGTGTTGTTATTCGAAGACTAACATCGTAGTGGTCTGAAATTTTCAAAAGCTTTTGCGCATTGTTGGAAATGTCTTCAAATAGTAACTAAGGATACACTTGGACTCTGAAGCACTGAAGAAACCCATAGGATTTGGAATATGTTTAATCGAAGTCTGTTAAGTCCATCAATGATATTTTGACTAGAATCCATTGATGGGGACATAGATAAGGGATTTGGAATTCTGAAATATGACCATGGAATGGAAGAGTTGAGGTGGAGAAGGTAGATATGATGAACAATAGTGGTTTTGAGCCTCCTCTATGAAGTTATAGGTTCGTGTCAATTGTCATGCATGATGAAAATTTTAAAATGGTGGTGCTGCTTTTGCAAAATCAGGATCGATGTCTCTAGAAATCAGAAAATAGTGGTGATGAGTTCCAAGGATCAACACCACTATAGTGTTAATCATCAAAGAACATGACTATAGTGGTATGAAACTTTCAAATGCTTTTGAACACCACTGGAAATGCTTCTAGATGGTAACTGAGGGCACATTTAGACTCTTAGGCGAAATCTACAAAATTTAGAATGGGAGCAATCAGAGTTTACTAAGTCCATCAATGGTTTTTACCGAAACCCATTGATAGACCTATGAGATAAGAATTTATGACAGATTGCTATAAAATTGAAGAGGTGAGTGTGGAGAATATAGATATGGTGTGAAAGCTTGGTTTTGAGCTCCATAAAACAAAGTTATAAATTCATGTTAATTGGCACAATTGTTAGGATCGGTTGAATAGCTAGAGGGGGGGTGAATATTTTTCTTGATCTTTCTCTGCACAGAGATTAGCGGAAGCAAAAATATAAAAGAGAAAGAAAGAGATCAACGCTAACCCGGTTTATTTTACTTGGTATCCACCTCCGCAGAGGTGACTAATCCAAGGATCCACACGCACGCACACACCCGATGCACTATGAATCTTCTCCTTCTCGAAAACTCGAAGGCGGAGAAACCTTTACACCTTTTTGGATCTCCTCAAAATGATATGAAATATTGTCTAGGAGGAGAGGAATAAAGCAGAGATCTGAGCACAAAAACGCTCACAAAAGAAGCACAAAAGAATGAAAGAATGGCGAAGAAGATGAGTTGTTCTCGTGCAGGCTTCTTTTATAATCTCTGCAACATCAGTCGACTGCTGGCAGGGCCAGTCGACTGATGCCTTCAATCGGCAACAAAATCTTGCATTAAATGCCATTAAATGCTTGCCAATTTTCTGCAACGTTCAAATCACAGTCGACTGTCCAAGACCAGTCGACTGGAGACAGTCGACTATCCATAATCCCAGTCGACTTCCCAGTCGACTCCTGTCTTCCTCTGGCTCGACTGATCTTTCTGTGTGCGTCTGATTTATGAGCAGTCGACTGCTGGCAGGGCCAGTCGACTGGTGAAGCTGAAAAATCACATTTCAGCTTCTCTTGACCTAGACCTCGGCCTTCAAACACCTCCCATAGCCTCATGCCTCCCTGCACTAGCCTGAGATGCTTCCATCAGCTTCGTCATGTCAAGTCCTTGCCAAGACCACCCTTGGACTTCTCCTTGCCAAGACTACCCACTTGGACTTTTGCTTGCCAAGACTACCCACTTGGACTTTTGCTTGCCAAGACTACCCACTTGGACTTTTGCTTGCCAAGACTACCCACTTGGACTTTTGCTTGCCAAGACTTCCCACTTGGACTTTTCTTTGCCAAGACTACCCACTTGGACTTTTGCTTGCCAAGACTACCCACTTGGACTTTTCTTTGCCATCTCATCCATTAACTCATCCTACGGTTGAGAACCAATCTCATCCAACGGTATCCGATTGATTGCATCCTTTTGAAGATGTCTTTAGGCTACAGCGGGGACCTCGAGGAGGTATTAGATCTGGCCTTCTGATGGGTTTCGGATCCCGTATTCAACCCCGAATACACACCTACATCCATCAATAACGATCCATTCCACTAGAGGATCATTATTGCACTACCAATCTAATCCCCAAATTACATTTTGGGTTCCTTCTTATTATATTATGCATTGCTCCCCGTGTTTAAGATATCGTATGTCCGTCAATTATCTGAGTTCACTGACAACTCAATAATCGACATCTAGGACCTTGAATAGTACCACTCAACCTCATTGTCAGTCGGACCAAGTCCACTTGCAAGATTTTGACTTGACAATCCTTATGAGCCATCCAAGGGGACATCATCACCCCTACTGGGACACGGATTCCTTCTGTAATTAATGGCACACCGTATAGATAATAACATCACCCAACCTACCGGGAATAATTGATCTGACGCAAAGATCTCACCCTTTGGTAAATCAAAGCAATAATTACTACCTATAGATGCCCATTTATTACATCGGGATTAAGAGTGCATAATCTATAATAACAGAGGTCTTGTTCAATTTGTGAGTCAGAGTAAATTGAACAACCTCAATGGTCCTACTCAATACACACAAAGTGTACTAGTGTAATTCTACAGTCAAGACAGACAGTAACCGAATTACACTACAACCGTTCCCGATGGGTTGTCCAACGCCATCTTGGTTGTGAGCCTTAGTTTATAATTCACAGGGGACTGATAATCATGGTCTTCTGTGTCTCACAGACACCAAGTTATCTACAGTGTGAACTAAGAGGACTTTATTGCAAAATTACACTATTGCAATCATTTGACCAAACCATGATTTCTTATTTCATAAATGTTTATACAAAAGACCTAGTCTTTGACTGTTCCACAAGACAGCCATGTCATTCCACCAAACTCGATCGTGTCAGCATAAATTTTGCTTGATCTTTTCTGTCACGCCATGAGACACAACCATGCCTCCCCGATCTTCTCGGGCATGCGAACGGAACACGGCCATGTCTCCTTTTGAAGCCTATATATACATCCTTTTGGAACCCTTTTAGGGATGCGGTCCGAGAGGACAACAAGAAGGCACCATAACCAAGTTTTGGAGGGGAATCCGCCATCACGTCCATCTTCCAGAGGCTACTTCGCCATTTCCATCCACCACCGACGAGGAGATCTCAATTCAAGGAAGAACTACACACACCAATAAGTCCTTTTTCCTATCTTTCTAGGATTTAGGAACTAAGATAAACTCTTGTTCTTCTTTCTTGAATTGTATCTCCTTCGTTATGGAGTAAATCTCTTTGACTCTAGGATGTAGGAGGAATTGGGATGTAACGAATGATTGTACTTGATGGTTTTCTTTGCTATCTTATATGACATGCTTATACATTATTTTATCGAATTGTTTCTCGTACTTATTTTTGATATTTTGAAGAAGTAGTTTCATATTGATGGGAGTGACTGTTCATAGGAAATCTTAAGATCGTATGACCGGGGTGCCTTGTGACAGGAGGTGAACTTTTAATCGGACTGACTTTCCAAAGAAATCCTTGAGTTATAACAAATTCTCATGAGGGATAACTAACAGTTATTGACTGGGAGAGGTCCTTAATTGGGTACTCGGTGATAGGGGGTAGGATACCAATAGTATTGCTGGGGTGCCTGATGAGTTAGGGTTTCATGCATTTTTAATCGATTCAATTTTAGATTTTTGCATGAAAATAAATTGTTAAATGAATCGATTTGATTATATTTGTGTCATGTGGTATAATTGAAGGTTTGATTATAATTTATGTGATTTAATGGCAAATTTTGTATTAATTGAGTTTAATTGATTGTAGGGTTTAAATCAGACTAAGCTCGAGCTCAATCGCCATCAAATTAAGCCAACTCGAGCCAATTTACCCAAATTGATCAAGCCAACATGGAGGGCATGACCTAGATCAAGCCCGATCAAGATCCCTCAAATTTTTGGAAGCCCTAAGCTGCCCTAGAGCCTAGATCAAGTTTTGACCGTCGGATTCAAATTCAAGAGCTGAGATGTAGTGATTAATCAGCAGTATAAAATCAAAAACATTACCTGATGAACAGTGGCTGGCCGCACTGTTCATTGTCCCAAAACCCGCGACCGCGACTCATCCCCTGTTCACTAGCGTAACTCCCAGGCCAGGCCTGTCCTCCCAAACCTTTCCCATTGTGATCCTTGATCCACGAAGATTCCAACGCCGGCCGATTGGGTATATTTCAGCGGTTGGTGGCTCACGGCGGAGAGGGTTTTTTCGGTGCCGAACCACCCTGTTTCTTGCTGTTCTGGCGTTCTGCTACACAATTCGAGCCCTCGCTTCATGGAGGGGTTCTCCTAGGATCGTGGAGCTTCCTTGTATCAACAGCAGCATCATCGGAGTAAAGAGGAAGTAAGGAATCCAATTTTTCCATTTGAAAAGTCACTACACAGCTTGATTTTTGTTCAGAGAGGTTTTTTCGGCGCTTTTCTGGGTTTGGGCAGCAAGAAAACACACAAGAGACCGACGTGAAGACTCCTAATTGATCAGTGAAGCTGGTTTGACACCCAGCTGAGGAGAACAAGAGGAGAAGAGGAGGGATGAATGAGTTTCTGATTTTCGGTTTTAGCTGTTTCTGAACATTCTTGTTTCACTGCATTTTAGGCTATCATTGTTAGTTGTTTGAGTTTGTTAATTTCTAATGCTAAGTTTAGTTGTTGTTTTTCTTTTGGATTTAATCTATTTCCATTAGCTTGCATTTCTTTACTGTTCCATGCCATTTGAGTGTCATGTATCAGTTTGTTAGGGTTACTTGGCTTAAGTATGGATGTTGTTGATAGCTAATGGGAATGGATAGTTAAAATGAACAATTAGCTTCACTTTGCAAAGGAATTAGGATAGCATCCTGCCATTGAAATTCTGTTTCATAGTGTACTGTTCCGTATCAGTTTTCTAAATTTTTATTAGTGTTGGTGAATTAGTTTAAGGATTGAGATCATGGTTAGTAAAGTTCATTACATTCTTTATTTTTATTTCATTCCAAAAATACTAAACCCCCATTTTTATAGAAAACCCGAAAAATACAGCACGTAAGCTTGAATTAAACAACTTTTCTACTAGCCCTTTGAAAAATATGACTCGAGGCCCCCTACACTTGCTTGCCTCTAGAAATCAGAAAATAGTGGTGATGAGTTCCAAGGATCAACACCACTATAGTGTTAATCATCAAAGAACATGACTATAGTGGTATGAAACTTTCAAATGCTTTTGAACACCACTGGAAATGCTTCTAGATGGTAACTGAGGGCACATTTAGACTCTTAGGCGAAATCTACAAAATTTAGAATGGGAGCAATCAGAGCTTACTAAGTCCATCAATGGTTTTTACCGAAACCCATTGATAGACCTATGAGATAAGAATTTATGACAGATTGCTATAAAATTGAAGAGGTGAGTGTGGAGAATATAGATATGGTGTGAAAGCTTGGTTTTGAGCTCCATAAAACAAAGTTATAAATTCATGTTAATTGGCACAAAGTCTAAAACTTTTTAAACCTTTTGAACAATGCTAAGAATGCTTCATGATGATAATAGAGGCCACACTTGGACTTTCGGGAACTGCAGAAACCTATAGAAGTTGGAATGAGTACAATCGGAGCTTGTTAAGTCCATCAATGAGTTTTGATCGAAATTCATTGATAGACCTAGAGGATTTGGATTTATGCAAAATTGCCATGAAATGAAGAAGGTGAGTGTGGAGAGGGTATATATGCTATGTAATCCTAGTTGTGAGCCCCTCCATGAAGTTTTGGGTCCGTACTAATTAGCAAACATGGTGAAATTTTTAAAACACCAATGTTGATTTTAAAATGTCAAAACCAATTTTTTCATATGTCAGAGGCAGTAGTGCTGCTTTCCAACAATCAATACTATTGTGATACTGGTTGTAAAGATCAACACTACAATAGTGCTGATTGTAAAGATCAACACCACATTAGTGCTGGTTGTAAAAATTAACACCACAATGATGTTGGTTATATAAGAACAACACCACAATGGTACTGTAGAAAGTTGAGCACCATAGTGGTATTGTGGAAAGTTGAGCACCATAGTGGTGCTGAAATCTAATGTTCAGTACCACTATGTTATAAATTGGAACTACTATACATCTTCTAAGTTTCAACGTTAAGTAATAAGTGTAGACAAACTAAAATGAAAACCACCTCTAAATATATATATATTTTTATTCGCTCACCACATGCTATCTCAGAAAACTAATCCTTTACCTTCGGATAATTGTATTTACAATGTCAACTGATCTTTCTAAAAATCTCAACTACACAACAATGGATGATAGAAAAACCTTAAAACAATATTTTCTAAACCTTGATTCTACTCGATATAAACTATTCGTCTTTAAATAGTATACATTTATATCACAATGAAATAAAAATAGTATTTGATATAACATTGTAGAGGTAGAGGAAAGCATGGAGATCTTAACTTCTTTAGAGAAAATTTCTTTTGGGTGCATGTCTCGGATATATATATATATATATATATATATATATATATATGTGACTAAGATGTTTGAGAAAATAAAAATAATCTTAGAGGAATATAATAAGGATCAAATGTGTTCTTTAGGAAATATGAAATAAGAAATGATACACTACATAAAAATGCATTATGAAAAAGCAGTATGATATATTATAGAAAAAGTAAGACCTGAGTCCTATATCCATGTAGTGTAATGTATCATGCTACGTTTTCATACTGTATTTTCATATAGTGTATCATTTCTCATATACAATTTAGAAACGCTTTTTGATCAATTAGACAATTTTAAATGCACTCTCAATTGTCGGAGAAATAATGGTATATTAAAAATATAAAAAAGTCTTTTAAAATTTCTTTTTAGGCAAATTGATAATTTTAATTTAAAGTTGACTAATAATTATTTTTTAATTGGAATTAAAAGGCATTAGCGTTTTAGAATTTTTATAGATTTTATTAAAACTATTTTTTTTTCTTGATCTGTCATGCTTGATTTGCACTATACCCTTATTGCTCACTCTGACATGACACGTGGATAAATAGAACCTGACCATCTATTTTTGACGGATCATGTTGGACACCAACACTACCCATTTTATATCACTACTTGATTTCAAAATGGTCCAAATCGCTTATCCTATTTCGATTTTACCTTTCCACAAAATTCCTCATCATAATTATCTGAATCAGATTAGCAACCTGAACCACTTCATTATTTTTTCCCCGTAAAAATTTAAAATCCTAATGCTAGAGCCATTTTTCGTTTTAGCTACAACCTTAATTTTTTTCGATCAAATTTTCATCGAATATCGTTGGCTTCAGTGATTCATCTTGAAATGATTGATGGCTAAAGCTCCTACATCACCTACTTCTCTGTTCCTACACCACCTTCACCTTGACTTCTCTGTTCCTAGATAACACCACCTTCACTCTGGCTTTTCTATTCATCAATCTCACCATTCAACGGCTTCTTTGTTCCCTGTCAGCACCACCTTCATCGGTTTCACCACCTTTAGTGACTTCACTGTTCACCGACTTCATTGTTCACATGCTTCACTTTCTTAAGCAATTTTTGTCGGCCTCAAACTGATTCGATCTGATTCGATTTTGTCGGCCTTTATCGGGGATAATTCCATCTGATCTGGGCGTTTGGACCTACAAGGGCGCTTAGATTGTTCCGGGCACTCGAAGTATGATCAGGGTGTCATGAACCAATCAACCAAGTTTGACCTGAGTTGATTTTTGGGCTTGGTTGAGCTATTTATGTTTGCTTCTCTTATGCTTCCTCAGTCTTGCTTCCAGTTTCTAATTCCTGCAAGATTAGGATACAACAAACAAACAACTTAAGCCTAACTGTAGTCTAACCTACTAGGCTTACTTAAGTCTTACCCTTTAGGTCTAACTTACTAGGTTTATCTGTGCCTAACTTTCAATTAGGACCAGTCACTTTCATAAGTAGATTTTTTACCTACCAGACATCCAATCACCCTTGACTTGTTTGGACTTTTCCTTGTCTAACCTTCAGTTAGGATCAGTCACTCGGTAGACTTCTCACCTGCCAAACATCCGGTCACCCTTGACCTGCTTGGACTTTCTCTTGCGTAACCTCTAGTTTGGATTTTCTGCACCAGCTTCACTCACCAGAACTTTCTGCCCAACTTCACTCACCATGTCTTATTGCCTAGCCTCCAACTAGAACTTCTCTTGCTTAGCCTCCAGCTAGGTCTTCTCCTGCCCAGCCTCGAACTAGGACTTCTTCTTGCCTGATCAACGTAACCTGACTAGGACTTTCTTATCCGGTCTAATTGATTAGAACTTCTCGCTAGTCTTCTGGTTAAATTGACTTGACTAGACTTTACTCACATCCAAATATTATGTCATGTTTAGATCAATCCTTGATTAAACTAATCATTTTTAAGTATATTGTTAAATATCGAAACCCTAGAGGTAGATTGTGCTCTCCGCACCTACACATAGTCCTCTCTGAACCATTTCCATGACACTACTATCACCATTGAGTGGAGTGAAGAATATGAAAGTTAAAAAAATATATATTACATCATTACTTCAATTGAGTGTAAATTTCATTATGAAACGTAAAAGAAATCTTATTACACTACTATTTGAAATAATTTTTTTAACTTATTACAAATTAAATTTTACATTACCTTTCCAACAAAAAATTCATCACTCCCGTTTGATTCTTGTCCTTGTAACGCAATAAGTGTTGAGTTCATTACATAGGCTTCTTCAGCTAATGGAAACACATCTTCAAGTTCACTATACTCATTGAAAGACAATGGCGGATCTATTGAATAGTTCATATCATTCATTATAAATTTATTAGTGGAAACATCCCTTTCAATTTCTGCTAGTATTCTAATGTTGTAATCTTTTGGTTGAGTTCATGTAACTTCAAATATTTGTTTCAAATTATGACCTAGACATCCTCAATACTAACAACTTCTTCTTTTAAATTGTATCTAATATTCACACTCTCTCCCGTTCTCACCACAACACTAACATAACTGGAAGATGACATCTTACTACCATTGATATTTATATTTGATGTAGCATTAGCGAATCAGTTTTATTTTTGTGAATCAACCGATTTCATCTTATATGAGAGCACTTCATTAGAAAATAGATTTCTGCATTGATGCAACCGCAAATAATAATCACTTCTATTAAATATTTGAATATTTTTATAACACACTAGCTAAGTGAATGAAGTCAATACATCATCACATGTCCCTAAATTTACAGTTACACATTTCAAAATTTAACATTTCATAAACAAACAACTTTAAGCTTGTAACCACATAATTTATTGATTGATTAAGGGTATTATTAATGAAACTTTGAAGACAAAAAAGACAGATAATAAAGTCTAGATACATAACACTAACAACATAAGGTAATCGATATTTTACTAAACCACATTAGCAATGTTTCATATAATGCTAATCTATACATTATATTAATTCATTTATAGTTTAGTAGAAGAAAACTTATATGTTGTTCACGAGATTGATTAGAACGTAAAACTTCGTCCATGCTACGATTTCAACTATCACTGCTACTATGATTGATTTTTCTACAATGATAAAAAATATTAGGCAATATTACGAAGATGTCCAAGACTATAATATTTGTAAGAGTAATTTGAGATGTTATCGTCACCTCTAGAATATTGGTTGACAGAATTGAATGAGTACTTGAAATTTTTCAAGCTGACATTATAGTTTCTTACACCCAACCGCCAACACATTGCTTGCATCTTGCTCTAATACAATAACAGAGAACTGGCAAAGCCACTGCCTAGAGTAAGGTTTAGTCAGTTTCAACTTCGTGGTCAGGAGCAACTTCCTCTTGAAGATCGTCAGAGACATAAACTGCATTGTTTGTCGAAGAAGAAGCTACATTTGTTAGGTTTTCTCCGATCGCCTTTTTTGCGTAGAATAAGATGAAAAGTTCATTGGATAAGAAACTCCACCGGAGCGACGATTTTTAACCTATGCTCCATTCCTCATTTTTCTCTTAAAGACTGTCGGAGACATAAACTGCATTGTTCACTAAAGAAAAAAGTTGCACCAGAGCTACGCTTGTTAGGTTTTCTCCGATCATCTTTTCCACATACAATAAGATGAAAAGTTCACCGAATAAGAAACTCCACCAGAGCGACGATTTTAACCTATGCTCTGTTCCCCATTTTCTCTGACAAGAAATTGCACCGTTCATCAATCGAAAAACATTAGGCATTAGTCCGAAGTTTATCAACTTCTCTCTGTTTGATTTTTTCGGGCAGTAGAAGATCACTATTCGTCGAAAAATAAGCTACACTATTCATCAACCGTCGCCTTTGGTTTGGACTAAGGTCGCTCTCTCCGAGAAGACACGAATGCAGTTCGGGATGATTTTTGCTTTGGACACATGTGAGATTGTCTAGCGATTTTGGAAAAGGTAAAATGGGAAATGAACCCACACGAGGCTACGCAATTTGGATAATTCCAAAACCATCTACGCGATTTGGGTAAAATGCATAACCACCTACGCGGTTTGAGAAATTATCAATTTTTTAAGCAAGAATCTGTTTATAACAAACTTTTTTTTCATTATTATAAATAATTAAATAATACAGACAATTTGATGGATATTATTAGGGTTGAGTATTCAGTTAAAATCGAATCGAACTGAACTAAATTAATCGAAACTGAACAAATCAAAATTTTCAAACTAACCAAACTGATCGAATTTGTAAATAAAATTGAACATACCAAATCGATAAAATATCGATTAATTTGATCAAAAATTAAATTAATTGAAATAACTAAAATTTTTAAATAATATGAAAGATTTATCAACTAGTTACGGATTTATAGGTTCACTTACTTAAAAATTTATCAATTATTTTTTTAATTTTAATTTATTTGATTTATTTAATTTATTCGATTTAATCAAATAAAAAGCTTTAAAATGAAAATCAAACTGAATTAATCAATATTATTAATTTTTTAATAAATAAACTTTTAAAATAATCAAACTGAATTTTAAAATTCACTCAATTCCATGAATTTTTGCGATTTAACCCAACTTTTCCTCGCTCTCTACCTCTGTAGACCACTGCATACCGTTTCACTTCATTAGATATGTAAATTGGTACAAACGAACGAAGGAGAACATCTTACTTTATTTCTTTAAATGATATAGATCTCCAACTTCGTCCACTATTCATCGGTGCGTGTCTATTTATTATTTACAGAGACATGCAGGAAAATTATCCATTCATCCCAATAGAGTAAAACGTAATATATACAGAGAGAGAGAGTTGGATTATAGTTAATGCCTAAAATTCAAATAGAAACAGATAACTTATAACTAGTGATGATTCCCAAAAGTCAAAATCGTCGACGTTACTGTCAACTAATTTCTCGATTATCGGCACTGATTATGAAAATTCCGGAATTTTTAATCAACGACAATCGGCAAATTTGTCGACACACTCGTTCAAAAGCCTGCAGTTTGAACCCGTCACCGGTGTGGTCCAAGCTGGGTCGACAATGGTGAGCAAGAAAAACAACACGTTGCCTCCAAGAATCTTGCTCGATCCAACTGCTCAAGACAAAAAAACAAACCAGTCCACAACAACAACAAAAAAAAAGACAACAAATATACGCCCCACCCCCTCCACTGGCTATGCAGCTAGCAAAGCCTGCGCCACTCTCTTTTCCTTTTGTTATATATTTTCCTTTGTTCTTATTCACCAACCTTCCAATGTCTCCTCAATCATCCACCCCTTCACTCACTCCTTTCTAGGGTTTGTATCTAGTTCAGGATGGTCTAGGCCTAGCTATAGATCATACTGGTTTTTGTTCTCCCATAAAAAAGGTTGAAAGAGAAGAAACGACGACGGGATCTTCCTTATTATGGTAGAGAGGCCGGCGTATGATGCATGCATGGTGTCTCCAGATGATATAGGAGTCGTGCCTGGTTCCCTGCATGCCACACACGGAGGCTAATCTTTGGGGGATTGATCGCTGCGGGTGGTGTGCAAGGAGCCAAGCATGCATGCCTTCTCTCTAATTACTAATTTCCCTCTTTAGTTTGATACATAGTACTACAAAATTTATTTTCTGCATATGTATTTCATTCTCGACGTCAAAAGTGAAAATGCATGGATTCGTGCATGAGAAAATATTAACGGTGCCGTTAACTATTTTTGCAGGGTTTAGCTAAAAGGAGGGGCGAGATCACCTTAGTTAATAGGCTTCTGCTTCTGTTCTACAATGACCACTATCTTCTTCCCACTTTAGTTAATTTCTTGGTATGGTTTCTTTCTCTATTAGAGGTCGAGTGCTTAGATTCGATCGATTGTTTTATTCTTGATCTAGTAATTCGTATAAATTGATAAATGATCAGTTTGTCTAAGATTCTATTTACTGAGGAGAAAAATAGGAGGCAAACGAAGACAAGGAGAAAAGGAGGAATATCAAAAGTACTCTCTGTCTTTCCTCGCTGATGATGAAAGCTTTGGCACAAAGCCTCCCTCTTCTTTCGCTGAGCTTCGATCTAAACCTCTGCCATTTCAGCCCCCCAACGAGGCACTTCTCTCTCTCTTTTTTATTAAAGGCCCAGTTTTTGTATCATTGCTTCATGGAAATTAATTTTGAGCTTGGAATTTCCAGTCCAAATTGGCAGTCCCTAGCCCCTTGAGATCATTGCTTACTTAATTTGGTATACTTTGACCATCGAAATAAAAAAAATACCAAAAAGAATTTTCATATTAGTTTTTCTTTTAAAAATATTCTTTTTCAATCGTGGTTATTCATAGCTGTATAACATATAATAGTTAATTTTAGTTAAATTTATTATAAGTTATAGAATTATAACAAAAAATATTACACATATAATTAATAGCTATTTAAAGTAATTTTAATTAAATTTAAATAATTTCAATTAAGTTGATAAAATTATTTTAATAAAATAGTATTTTATTTATAATAATTTTAATTAAAAAATAATTTAGCTCTAGCAATTGCAAGAAGCACTAGAATAAAAATATTTTTAGATAAAAGATTTTTTTATTAGAATTGTCAAATGTTGTCCTTTTTAATTTATCATCCAAATAACGCTTCATCCTCATCCCATTTTTATTTCTAAAAATATCATTATTTTTTATATTATTATAGCTGATATTATTCATAATTAATATTTTAATTTTGATGAACACTAATAATATTATATTATAATCATAACTTCTATCAAATATATAATTTATCTTTAATCAATATTAGTTAATATTATATTATATTAGTTATAAATCTTAGCTACTACCATATAGATATTTTATTTTTGATCAATATTATATTATAATAGTTACGGTTCATAGTGCTATTATAATTGTGAAGCAAATACAAAATTATAGTTGCTACAACTATATTTAAATTATTATTTTTATATTTATGCTCCGTAATTGCAATAACTAACTTTGAAAAATAAACATATTTTTAGAAATAAAAATAGATTGAGATGAGATATATTGTTGCGAAGATAAATATAAAAAAGTACCCTTATAAGCATTTCAATAAAAAGGATGTACTTTATTTTTGCCAAAATAAAATTAAACGTCCTACCATATATATAATTTAGCGCACCATTTACTTGTCTCACACTAAATATAATTTAGTGCACCTCACACCTAGACCCAACCATAATACAAAATCGATGATATGACGGTTCTAAATCCCACATTGAAAATTTTAAAATAAATAAGTTAATTTATAATAAACTACATCATTAATGTTAGTAAAATATTATAAATATTATTAAATGAAAAACCTATGATAAAATAAAAAAAATTATTTTAAAATAAATAGGAATATAATGAATTGATGGTTAATTATCAATTTAAATTGACAAGATCAACGCCAATTCAACAGTCATTTGGGATTGAATCCTTAATCGGCCCGTCTTATGAGTAGGACCTATTGAACCGTACTATGAAATCAGGCCGTTGATCCGATTCAAATTTCGGCCGTGGCTCGCGGGCAGATCTACTCACACATGGCAACATCTCACTTCGCAATCGTCTCTATATAAACCCGAATACAGTTGAGGGGTTTGAAGGAAAGAGCATTGGACGCTTGTTCCAACCTAATAAATGGAGATGGTTAATCTCGGAGACATTCTATTCTCAATTCCTCTTGTTCTAATTCTCATGTTAATGTCCACCTTTCTGTTAAGGGCTGCTGAGAAGAGGCACCGTGTCTCCAAGTTGAGGCTTCCACCAGGGCCAGCAAGGTGGCCGATCGTCGGTAATCTGACGCAGCTGGGCCTTCTTCCCCACAAGGACATGGCTCGCTTCTGCTCCTCCTATGGCCCGCTTGTCTATCTCCGCCTCGGCGCCGTCGACGCCATTACCACCGACGACCCGGCCGTCGTCCGCGAGATCCTCGTCCGACAGGACGACCTCTTCGCATCCCGCCCGAAGTTGGTGTCCGCCTTCCAGTTGAGCTATGGCGGTAGGGACATCGCCTTCGCTTCGATGGGCCCGCAATGGAAGCGACTGCGTCGGACCTGTGTTGAGCACCTCCTCACCGCCAAATGCTTCGAGTCTTTCGCCGGGAACAGGGCGCTGGAGGTGCTCCACCTCATGCGCGATGTGCGAGAGAAGGCGTGCAAAGGTGAAATAATCGAAGTGAGCCAGGTGCTCGGCGCCTTCACGATGAACAACGTGACGAGGATGCTCCTGGGGAGGCGGTTCTTAGGGGACGGCCCAAACGAGGCAGCTGAGCTGTTAGACCTCACACACCAATTGTTCTGGCTTCTGGGGTTGGTCTATCCCGGCGACTACCTGCCGTTATGGAGGTGGCTCGTCGACCCCTTTGTCGGGATTGAGAAGAAGATTAGGGAGGTTTCTCAGAGGATGGATGGGTTCCTGCAGAGGGTTATCGACGACGAACACCGACAAGCCATTGTGGCAAAGAATCTAGCAGATGATGAGCATGGCGAGGATAGGGACTTCGTTGATGTCTTGCTTTCCTTGCCACGGGTGGAAGAGAAAGAGGGGATGGATGTTAGGGAGATGAAAGCTATAATTCTAGATATATTTGCAGGGGGGACTGACACTTCTGCGGTTGCAAGCGAGTGGGCGATGGCGGAGGTGATGAAGAACCCAAAGGTGCTGGAGCAGGCACAGGAGGAGCTGGACAGAGTGGTCGGACGGGATCGTATGGTGCGAGAGTCCGACTTGGGTGATCTGAACTACCTCCGGTGCATCGTCCGGGAGACCTTCCGGTTGCACCCTCCGGGGCCGCTTCTGATTCCCCGCGAGTCCATGCAGGCCACCGAACTCATGGGGTACGACATCCCAGCGAAGACGCGGGTGTTCATCAACGCGCACGCGTTGGGGAGGAACAAGCGCGTGTGGGGGAACGACGCAGACGAGTTTCAGCCAGAAAGGCACCTCTCAACAGACGGGGAGAGGGTCGAGATTCTCCGCAGGGGTGAGTTCGAGATCTTACCCTTCGGCGCGGGGAAGAGGAAGTGCCCTGGAGCGAAGGTGGGAACGACGGCGGTGCTGTTGGCCCTCGCTAATCTCTTCCATGGCTTCGACTGGGAGGCGCGGGAGGAGATCAATTTGGAAGAGGCATTCGGTTTGACCCTGCGCAAAGCGAAGCCGCTGCGGGTTATGGCACGACCGCGTTTGGCACCTTCCCTGTTCTAGTGAGCGATTTGGATGGCAAGTAGCTGAAATAAATAAATGTAAAACAATAATAATCGAATTTCTTTGTATACGTTTAAATGTTATTTTATTTCATGGCATGTTAATCGCGACTATACTCGCACAAATTTAATGACAAAAGCACCCTCCCTGTTTTAACTCTTTTTTCAAGTGTATTTATTTACCCTTCAAAAATACCCATGATCATCTTCTCACTACAATCAAATTACTCAGAGATTAGTTCTTTCAATCCCTTCTACTCTGACAAGGTTTAAATTTCCTCTAGGAACAACTTCTTTCAACAGCCACTCTCTCACAAACAGACCCGACCACGGTTCAGAACCGACGATTCGATGGTTTAAAACCGCCAGTTCGACGGTTCATGACAGGTCGACCCTTAACCTTAACCGCCCAAGACGGTTACGATTCACGGTTCGGAACCGCCGGTTCACGATTCAGTTCACGGTTCGAGATTATTATATTAAAAATTTTAAAATTTAAAATTTATTAAAAAAAAGGCTTGCAGCCTTGCACTTATTAAGTTGCCTACGTATCCCCTTAGGGTATAGGGGAATCAAAGCCCACATAGTTCTTTTACATTTTCACCCTTTTACATCACTCACTTTCATTTCCTCCCGTTCCTCTCGTTGTATTCGTTCCTTCAGTATCAAATTCTTCGGCTTCGTCTTCTGAAAGTTGTATTCCTTGGATTCTTTTCTCGGCTCTGGTCCAATCGTCGAGTGATGCTTGGGCTTCCAATGAGTCGGGAGACATAGTTGATCGTCGTTCATCTAATATGTTGCCGCTGGCACTGAATGTCTACTCCACAGCAACAATTGACACTGGACATGTTAAAATTTCTTTGGCAATTACGGAGAGAATGGGAAAGCTTTGAGCCTTCTGTGACCACCACTTTAAAATATCGAAATCTTCACTATCTGCTTCATTAAAATCAAAAGAAGTGGTAAAATAATTCTCAAGTTCCTGTGTGGAAATTGAGGATCCTCGTGGATGTTTCGTCCGTTCTTTTAATAAAAGTTATGCTTTTGAAAGTTTTAAATTAGTACTAATAGTTTGTTGTTGTGTTTCAGAAATATTAGTTTGTATTCCATATTTCACATAATATTGATTATAAATATCATATAAATAATTTCTAATATTATATATAATATTAGCTGGATTAGGAGAAGAAGGATCTTTAACAGGAATTAAAGCGTCATAGTATAAAGTTATCATTTCTTGTAAAACTTCTAATTTAAATGTAGGATCTAAAGCAAATGCAACTAAATAAATTTCAGGAATTAAATAAAAATATTTCATATTTAGTTTTCATAGCTAATATACAAGAAGTTAAAGCTTCATTATTGATATGTTTATTTAAAATTAATACTATATTAGAAAAATTCACTAAAACTAAATGAGCAGTGGGATAATAAACACCAGAAGTTATTTGGTTGCATCATTAAATACTTTTAAAATTTTACAAATATTACTACAAATATTCTATTATTGTGAAAATAAATATATATTAGTATTACTATTTTCTGCAAAAAATAAACATAATAAATCTTTATATTGAAATGAATCTTGTAATAGTTGATATGTGGAATTCCAACGTGTTGGTACATCACGTGGAAATTTTTTAGGTCTCATTCTATTAGCTTTACAAAATCTACCCCATTGTTTCATCATAGATGGATGAGACCATAAATATGAAATTGTGATTCTAATTGGTTTAATATAATTTTCTAAAAGTCTTAATCCATCTTGAACACATAAATTTAAAACATGACATACACAATAAATATGAAAAAAATAAACCACCAATAACAGATTGACAAACAAATTTTAGTTCATTTATAGAAGCGGTATTAGAACTAGCATTATCTAATGATATTGAAAATATTTTATGAGATAATCTATATTCTTCTAAAATTAAACATAATAATTGTGCAATATTATTGGCAATATGTGATTCATCAAAAACTCTATAAGCTATCAACCTTGTTTGGAGGATCCAAGAGCTATCAATCCAATGGCAAGTCACACTCATATAAGAATGAGTTTGCCAATGATCACTCCAAATATCGGCACATAAAGAAACTTTATTATTTAATTTACTAAATTTATCAATTAAATTCTTTTTTCCTTGTTTTACTAATTTTTTAATTGTACGAGTAAGTGTAGTCCTAGGAACACGTTTAGCACATGGATTAAGAGATTCTTTACAAAAATCTTTAAATGTGCATTTAGATCCAAAACTAAAAAAAAGATGTTCTACGGAAATAAATTTAGCTAATAACTCTCTTAATTTATTATCAGAATATAAAAATAAATCGGAATCAGTACTACTACCGCTAGAAAATCTAAATAATTATGTTTAAGAACAGTCGAGTCCATATTCTATCGGGTGCTTCGTTTCTACATGTCATTTTAACGATCCATAGCCGCCGCCGGCTTGGAATTTGCAGGAAGCATTGTAATGATTGCATTTTGCATGCATTTCTCCCGATGGAAGAGTGACCTTCTCAAAATGTTTAGTAAAAATAGAAGATTTTAGAGGAGGATGTTTCCGAACCTTAGAAGTAATTGCATCAGTACTTCCTTGTATTTCGGGCGTTGGAAGGTGTTGGGCCTCGGTCTCATCATCAGTGGATTGAATGTTGGGGTCCTCGTGCGCTATTTCTTTTCCCCTCCGAGATCGATGTGAAGAACTTCCACCGCGGCATCCTTCCATTATAGTCGAAAGATAGAGTCGGAACTCGGAAATGCGTAGAGATTAGAGAATGCGAACTTGCGAAGTTGAGAATGAGAGTTAGAGAGTAGAAAAAGTGTGTGGAAATGATGAAATGAACTCCCTATTTAATCATAACGGACACTAAATCATAGTCATTGATCAAAAAATGGTCAAATGATCTTAGCCGTTCAAAAAAAAAAAAAAAAACCCCAACAGCTCCGAACCGCCGGTTCAGAGCCGTTGGAACCGCTGGTTCCAACGGGAAAACAATAAAAATTAAAATTTTGAACCGACGGGCCGCCGATTTCACACCCTCTTCAACCGGAACTGGCCCGACATCCTATCGGGCCGGTTCGGGTTCGGCCCGGCTAACCGGGTCAACGGGCCACCCAGCCCGTTGACCCGAGCAGGGTCCGGGCTGGACCCGACCCGTGGTCGGGTCTACTCACAAATGTACAGTCCTTTCTAATTCAAGTAAATCTTTTATATATATATATATATATATATATATATATAAAGTCATCTTCGAAGATTCTTTTGTTGTTAGTTCTTCCTCTAGGTGCTAGTTTTTCTTTAACTGTTGTTATATATATAATTTTCTTTTCGGTGGGCTCATTTATCTCAGTAAAAAGTGAAATTTATCATCCTAGTGATCTCATACGGTCGACTTCACGATCATCTGTAAGGAGGTAAATTGAAAAATTACAGATGATCACGACGGAAGAGAACATTGCTTTTGTGGACTCATCCATGTCTCCACATGATTGTTCATCTTGCTAAATATGATATTATTCATCTTGTCCGGGCATCATGGCCGATGACTCAATTAGCATGTGCAATTAATGGATAACATGATCCATATAATCTTGGTGATGGGAAGCAAGAAGAGCTTAGAGATCTCGTCAAAGATCAACGTTGGGCTCTGCGGCTTCTTCGAAGGCAATATCTATTGCTGCCATTGAGATTGAGCGGAAGAAGCGTCCAACGGGGGCATGGAGGTCATTTAGTGACAACACTCATGTACATGAAGAAAAAATACTAATCGGTGTTGAGAAGGGCGACAGAAATACTAACCGGCTCCTCGACGAAGAAGAGAAGGACGATGAAGGAGGGAAGCAGAGAGGTTCTCTACGAGGTCTCTGCGATTGGGTAGCGATGGGGAAGGAGTTGACATCGAGGGAGAAAAGGAGGGCGATGAGCGTTCGGGTTAGGGTGTGCACGTTTTCACATTTTCACCGCAGTTTTCATTCTCCCAAAATGATATTTTATCATTTTCTATTTTTTTAGAAAATGACTTCTTATTTTCTAAAAAATGAGATTGGAAAATACAAAGCAAATAATAATTTCTAAAAAATGAAAACGAAAAAAGACCAAACCAAACACTCCCTAAATTTTTCATCCCACTAGAGAAAAATGCTTACGATGCAACATAATTCAGATTCAAACTGTGAGTGCTTGAGTAACTCAATGAGCACCTTACCATTGCACTTTGCTTTTCTTCTTTCCTTCTCTATATATAAGGTAATGATTTTAGCAAGGGAGGTATGCATAATTTACTTCAAAACTATTATTCTACTACTATTTCTCTGTTTTTTTTGTTCTTTTCTTCAATTTTGACTTGAGCTTTAGAACAGTCATGCCAAGGTGCGCCTTAGCCCCCTTCTAACATTTTTTTAGTTACTTTCAACAAAGTAGAGAGAAAACAATTCATTGGAATTTTGTCCGCCCAACCTCCACTTGCTAAACACAAATATGATCCTCCAAAGGCTGACCCGATTCTGTAGGACTGGTGGGCGCGCTAAAGGGGGTGAATAATGCATTCTTTCATTCGTTTGACTTTATAAAAACTAGCAACAGAATTAGTAATAACAAGTAGGGAACTCGTGAATTTACTTGGTTTCTAACCTCCAGGGTTAGTATGTCTAAGGTCTATGCATGGGACGACTCCCATCCACTAATAGTCTCCTTTACGGACCTTTGTCCAGAGGTGAAGAAATTCATCTTACAATCCAAAATATAATAAATAAAAGTACAGAAACTAAGACTTAAAGTAAAATCACCCGTGTAGTCAATCTGCAAGTCCTTGAGCGCAGCGCAATCTTCCTAGAACTTTCTCGTTAGCACAAGTCAGAAGACGTTCGTGTTCAGCAGCACCGCAAGATGAAAGATTTGGAGAATCAGAGAGTTACTCCTTGTGGTGCACGTTGAGGCTCTTATATAGACTCTTTCGAGCGTCTGGATTCTTATTGGGCGCTTAGATCCGATCCAATCTGATCTCTTCGGTCTTTATCGGGGTCGATTCTTCGTGATCCGAGAGCCTAGACCATCCAGACCATCCAGGGGTGCCTGGACCGTTTGGACGCTTGGAGTAACATTCGGACGCCTGGATCCAGACAATTTGAATTTGACTTGAGTTGACCTCGGGTTTGGTTTAACTGCTTCTGTGTGCTCCTCTTATACTTCCTCCATCTTGCTTCCAACTCCTAGTCCTTACAAGATCAACATACAAACAAACAAACAACCTAAGTCTACCTATAATTCGTCTGACCTATTAGGCTTACCTAAGCCTTACCATGTAGGTATAACCAACTAGCTTACTCATGCCTAACTTTCAATTAGGACTAGTCACTTCCATAGGTAGACTTCCAAACTGCCAAATATCCTATTTGAACTTTTCCTTATCTAACCTCCAGTTAGGACTAGTCACTTTCATAGGTAGACTTCTCACCTGTCAAGCATATGGTCACACTTTACCTGTTTGGACTTTCCCTTGTCCAACCTCTAGTTACGACTTTCTTGCCTAGCTTCACTCACCAGGACTTCTTGCCCAGCCTCCAACCAGGTCTTCCTTGTCTAATCTCTAGTTATGTCTTCTTGTTCAGCTTCACTCACTAGGACTTCTCCTAGTCTCCAATTAGGACTGCTTTTGCATAGCCTCAATTAGGACTTTCCCTGCCTAGCCTCAACAAGGACTTTCTCTACCTAGCCTCGACTAGGACTTCTCTTGCCCGGTCTAACTGACTAGGACTTTTTGCTAGTCTTCTGATCAATCTTGACTTGACTAGACTTTACTTACATCCAAACATTAGGTTCTGTTTGGAATAACTCTTGGTCAAGCAGACCAGACCTAGATGTATTATCAAACATTGAAACTCTAGAAACAGACTAGTGCTCCTTACACCAATAATCTTCCCCTTTTTGATGTTTGACAATTTCTTAAGTTTAAAATTAGGTCAGAGTTTATTAGCCTGGGAGAAATCTAGATTTTTAACTTAAGTCTCTTCTCCCCCTTTTCATACATCAAAACCTGTTAAATTGCACCAACAATCATTGTATGTCCTATGATCACAACTTAATCTTGACAGTTCTTAAAAGACTATAGTAGATTTCAAAAATAATTTTGTAAAATAAAATTTTAAAATAGTTCTCAAAATAAGTTTTAAAATTATCTTTCAAAAGAATTTTGCAAAGACATTCAACAGAGCTTTTCAAAAATATTTTCAAAAATAGTTTTGAAAGTGTTGTAAAGTAGATGAATTTTTAAAAAATATTTATCATTCTTTTAAATCAGAATCTCTCCCTTAACTTGACACGTCCTTAGGCTCTTTGTTAACTACAAAGAAACCTCCTTATATGTCTGAGAGTTTGACCCAAATTAAAAGCATACTTCTAAAATAATTTTGAAGCATGATTTTGAAATAGTTTTCAAATATTTATAAAAAATAGTTTTTGAAATAGTTTTGCTCCAATGATTTGGGCCTCCTCCTCAATCTGGCACTTCCTTAGGGTTCCTTGTTACCCACAAAGCAAGCTCCTTATGTGTCTAAGAGATTAATCCAAGTCATCAGAACAAATAACTTATGATTTTTAAAACTAATTTTTTAGAATATAAATTTTAATTGAACTTTCAAGTTGGACTTCCCATTATCTCTAACACTTCCATAGGGTTCCTTGTTAACCACAAATCAATCTTCCTATGTGTCTTAGGGGTTGTTCTAAGTCAAAAGACCAAATTTAAAAAATATATTATAAAATATGAGTTTTCAAAAGAGATATTTTCAAAAAGTTAGATTTTTTTAAATTAAATTTTAAGATCTTTAAAATGAAAAATCTTTCAAAAAGTACTTCCTCCTCAACTAGACACTCTCTTATGATATTCTTGTTAACCATAAAGATTTTCTACCTATGTATCTTAGGGTTCTAGACTTAGTGTTAACCTAAAAGTTATGTGTCTAAGTGTTGATCAACCCATTTTCAAAAATATAGATTTTTAAAAATATTAGCATATAATTACACACAGAAAACATGAATTTTAAATAATTATCAAATTTTCAAAAATAGTTTTTTAAGAAAATAGTTTAATAATTTTTAAAAATATTTTTAAAAACTTTATGATTTTAGTCCTTAACATCTCACTCATTCTTAGTGCTTCAGTACATGACACACAATGGTTGCCTTATGAGTTTCGTGAGATGTTTTATCAATTTTATCTTTATTAAATTAAGTTGAGTTTTAATGAGTATTTAACCTTGTGTTAGATTTAGATTTAACTGTCAGTTGATTAGGTCCACGTTTCAAAAATTGACTTCCAAGTCGTGGTAAGGCAGGAGCCTTCTTGGTTATCGGAACAACGACCACTTCCTTAGATAAAGACTTTTTAAAAAATTATGATCTTAATCAACTTCTTGAAAAATCCTAATTTAGCTAGTCTAGGATGTGGCGAGGTAGCTTTCGTTAGATCGACTTAGCAAAGCAGACAAAGTAAGGTAATCCTTACTCCACTTAATTACCTATACTAAGTTTCCCTGACGTACTATCATCTAGCCCTACCCCGGTACTATGTTGGCAGTCATTTGTTCTTAACTAACTATTCTAAATTAAGCACGTATTAAATATGATGACATGGTATTTATGTGCGTAATAAATAAGCATATGCATGTACATGACAAGTACACATGATTCAATCAAGTTAAGTAATTTTTAATTTCTAATAATGTATTAAATTTTAATTTGATATATTTTGTATGGAACTGTAAATGTGTCAATCTACTTTGACACACTTTAAATTTTATTTCATTATATAATATGTTAAGCTAGTTTCATAATTATAAATATTTTATTATAATTAGGTTCATGATTTTTAATTTCTTTTTATTTAAATTATTAAGTTGTGGATTTAATTTTTTTTTTTTTGAATTAAGTTATGTTTGAATTTTTAATTTATTTTATAAATTTATTTTTGAATTATTAGTTTGTTTATAATTTGTTTGTAGATTATTAGTTTATTTTTGAATTATTAGATTAGTTATATTTCATAATTAAATAAAATTTGAGAATAATTTAAATTTGAGATTTTAAGATTTAAATTTGACTTGTTAAAATTTATAAACTTATTTTCTTGAATTTTAGGATTTAATTTCAAATTTTTTGAATTTAATTTTAAATTTTTAGAATTATTCATTATTTTATAATTAAAAGTTATATGATTGTAGTTAATTTTAAGTTTTTAGTGTTTAAATTTGAATTAATATTTTTAAAATTTTAAAAATTTATTGTAAAATTTTTTTAAATTTAAAAATTTTTTATGATTAAATTATTAATTTTAGCACTTTTCTTGATGTGTTTTACATTTTTCTTATTATTAGGATTATCTTGATAATTTAATTTTAAATTATTTATTAAAATTAAATTATTCAATTTATCTTGCTAATTATAATTAAATTATTATTAATTTTTAAATTTATTAAATTAATTAAATTTAAATTATCTAATTTGTCAGTATCTTGAATAAATAAATTAAATAATTGGTCTAATTTTTTATTTATTAAAATTATATTTTAATTAATTAAATTTTTAGAAGTAATTAAATTATTAATATTATTTAAATTATTTGAATTAATTAAATTTTAATTTATCAAATTGAATAATTTTGAATTAGTCAAACTAAATGAGTTTGATAAAATCTAAATTTAAAAATTTTAAATTAATTAATTGTTTTTTATTTAATAAAATTTTAGATTTATTTGATTTTTTAATTTATTAATTTTAACTTTTATATATTTTTTAAAATATTTGAATTATTTAAATTAACTAAAATTTTTAAATGAATTAAAATTTTAAATTATTTTGATTTTCAATAAAATTAGCTCTAGCATGCAAAACCCTAGGGTATTTTTATAATTAATATACTTACTAGAATCACATCTCCTAATTTCGATTTCTTCTCCTCCGTCTTCCCCTCCGGGTATCGATTTTTGTAATGCCTGCGGTTCTGGCACTTAAAGCACGTGATGTGCTCTTTGTTCCTCCGGACTTCTAACATCAGTTGCCCATTTGTCGTTGATGGTACCATCTGAGTCTTATGAGTAGGACATTGATTTTTATAGTTTTCTCTCTCCCTGTTTCATTCACTCGACTTTACAAAAACTAGCAACGAAATTAGTAATAACAAGCAAGGGACTCGTAGATTTACTTAGTTCCTAATCCCCCAGGGTTAGTATGTCCAAGGCCTATGCATGGGAAGGCTTTCGTCCACTAATGGTCTCCTTTATGGACCTTTCTCCGGAGGCGGAGAAACTCATCTTATAGTCCAAAATATAATAAGAAAAAGTATAGAAAGTAAGACTTAAAGTAAAACCACCACTGTAGTCAATCCGGAAGTCCTTGAGTGCAGTGCACCTTTTTTGGAACTTCCCTGGTAGCATAAGTCGAAAGATGTTCGTATTTAGTAGCACCACAGGATGAAAGGTTTTGAGAATCAGAGAGTTATTCCTTGTGGTGCACGTTGAGACCCTTATATAGACTCTTTCGAGCGCCTGGATTCTTATCCGAGCATCTGTATCCGATCCGATCTGATTTCTTCAGTCTTTATCGGGGTCGATTCTTCTTGATCCGGGTATTGGACCATCCAGTCGCTTGAACTTGGGTTTGAGATCCTGAGTTGACTGGTTTGGCTACTTCTGTTTGTTCTTCTTATGTTTCCTCCATCTTGCTTCCAACTCCTGGTCTTTACAAGATCAGTATACAAACAAACAAACAACCTAAGCCTACTTGTAGTCCATCTGATCTATTAGGTTTACCCAAACCTTACTCTGTAGGTTTAACCTACTGGCTTACTCATACCTAACTTCCAATTTGAACTAGGATCACTTCCATCGGTAGACTTTCCACTTGCCAAACATTCTGTTTGGACTTTCCCTTGCTTAACCTTTAGGTAGGACTAGTCACTTCCATAAATAGACTTCTCACTTGCCAAATATCCGATCACCCTTGACCTGTTTGGACTTTCCCTTGCCCAACTCCAGTCAAGATTTCCTTGCTTAGCTTCAATCACCAGGACTTCCTGCCCAGCCTCCAACTAGGTCTTCCTTGCCTAACCTCTAATTAAGTCTTCTTGCCCAGCTTCACACATCAGTACTTCTCCTAGCCTCCAACTAGGACTGCTCTTGCCTAGCCTCAACTAGGACTTTCCCTGTCTAGCCTCAATTATGACTTTCTCTGCCTAGCCTCAATTAGGACTTTCTTTGCCTAGCTTCAATAAGGACTTCTCTTGCCCGATCTAACCGACTAGGACTTTTTGCTAGTATTCTGGTCAACCTTGACCTGACTAGACTTCACTCACATCCAAATATTAGGTCCTGTTTGAATCAACCCTTGATCAAACAGACTAGACCTAGGTGTATTGTCAAATATCGAAACTCTGTGGACAGACTAGTACTCCTTGCACCAACAGATTCAAGAGGTAGGTCTACTAACTCAGTACAAGTCAACAAAGGATTGTTCTTGTTTAGCCTCAACTAGGACTTTCCCTACCTAGTCTCAATTAGGACTTCCTATGCCTAGCCTTAACTAGGACTTCTCTTATCCGGTCTAATCGACTAGGACTTCTTGCTAGTTTTCTAGTCAACCTTGACCTGATTAGACTTCACTCACATCCAAATATTAGATCATGTTTAGATCAATCCTTAGTTAAATAGACCAGACCTAGGTGTATTGTCAAGCATCGAAACTCTGAAGATAAATTAATAATCCTTGCACTAACAGATTCAAGAGATAGATCTACTGACTCTGTACAAGTCAATAGAGGACAATCAGATAGGAGTTGACCCCTCCCTTGATCTCAAACAGGATCATCTATCATTGCTTCATGAAAATTTTGGGCTTAGAATTTTCAATCCAAATTGGCATTCCCTACCAACTTGAGATCATTACTTATTTAACTAGGTATACTTTGGCCACTTAAAAAAAAAAAGACATAAGCTAAATTTACTTATTAAACATATAGCAACTATAATAATAATTAAAATAATTTCAAATAAATTTACATAAATTTAAATAATTTTAATTAAATTGATAAAATTATTTCCATACAATAGTATTTTATTTATAATGAATTTAATTAAAATAAAATAATTTATGTGGAAAGTACTAAAATAAAAACATTTCAATATAAAAATAGGATAAAAATAAAAAAAATTATTTTTTATTAGATTTGTCAAAAGACTTTCCTTTTTAATTTATCATTAAAATGAAATTTCATCCTGTCCCATCCTATTTTAATTCTTGAAAATATTTTTATTGTTAACATTATTATAACAACTACGATTCATAACTCTGATATTTTTGTACTCTAAATTTATTCAGTAAATGAATCAGAGGAAAAGTTGTCTACCTTAAAGATTAGTCGAGTAAAATCTAGACATCTAAATTATCAAAAAAAATATTATATGAACACTTAAACTCATGATCAATATTAATAACACTATATTATAATAGTTATGATTTATTATATATATATATATATATATATCATTTTCTATCAATAGTGATAATATTATATTATAATAATTATGAATGGTAACTATTAAAGTATAGATATTTCATTTGGCTTAATATTATATTGTATTAATTATGTCTCATGAATATTACAACAATGTAACAATGTAGTATATTCGAAATTGTAACTATTATAATTATGATTAAGTTATTTTTTCTACGTGGTGATATTACATTAATATGGCATGTAGCAGTTATTATATTAAAAGTGTAAAAATAAGAATATTTTTAAGAATAAAAAATAGAATGGAATATTATTTTATTAATAAATTAATTAATAAATAAAATGCCTAACAAATAATTCAGTGTACCGTTTTACATGTTTGGCGGTGTACTTTCGCAATCTAAATGAATAAAACATGGCTGGCTTCCATAGTTTAAATGAATAAAACATGGCTGGCTTCCATAGTCTAAATGAATAAAACATGGCTTCTTCCTGTTGGAGATAGAAGCAAAAAGAAAAGAAATTTTAAGAAGATTCAAAGCTACTGTTGTAATTTTTTGATTTTTTAAAACATGGCTTTTTCCTGTTGGAGATATAAGAATGCTTTGGAATTAATTTTTTTAAATTAATTTAGAAAATATATAATCTTTGGCCATCTTAAAAAAATAAAAACATTTAACGCAATTGCTACTATTGAACTTTGACTTAACCTAAAAAATTATAAACACAATCAATACTTCGTATAATAGTAATCTATTACAAATTACCATTTAACATTCCTTATGTCATCTCCACTTTCACAATCATCTCTATATAAATCTGCATCCAGTTGAGGAGATGGAAGGCAAAGAGCGTTGCATGCTTGTTCCAAGCTAAGAAATGGAGATGGTTAACATTCCATTCTCAATTCCTCTTGTTCTAATTCTCATGTTAATGTCCACTCTTCTGCTAATGGCTGCTGAGAAGAGGCATCGTGTCTCCAAGTTGAGGCTTCCACCAGGCCCAGCAAGGTGGCCGATCGTCGGTAACCTGACACAGCTGGGTCTTCTTCCCCACAAGGACATGACTCGCTTCTGCTGCTCCTACGGCCCGCTTGTCTATCTCCGCCTCGGCGCCATCGACGCCATCACCACCGACGACCCGGCCGTCATCCACGAGATCCTCGTCCGGCAGGACAACCTCTTCGCATCCCGCCCGAAGTTGGTGTCCGCCTTCGAGTTCACCTATGGCAAGGGACGTCGCCTGGGCTCCAATGGGCCCGCATTGGAAGCGACTGCGGCGGATCTGCGTTGAGCACCTCCTCACTACCAGGCGCTTCGAGTCTTTCGCCGAGAATAGGGCGCTGGAGGCGCTCCACCTCATGCGTGATGTGAGAGAGAAGGCGTGCAAAGGTGAAATGATCGAAGTGAGCCAGGTGCTCGGCGCCTTCAATATGAACAACGTGACGAGGATGCTCCTAGGAAAGCGGTACTTAAGGGTCGGCTCAGCCGAGGCGGCTGAGCTGTTGAGCCTCACGCACCAACTATTTTCGCTTCTAGGGTCGTCTATCCTGGTGACTACCTGCCGTTATGGAGGTGGCTCGTCGACCCCTTCATCGGAAATGAGAAGAAGATGAGGGAGGCTTTTCGAAGGATGGATGGGTTCCTGCAGAGGGTTATCGACGAACACCGACAAGCCATTGAGGCAAAGAATCTAACAGATTGTGAGCATGGCGCGGACAAGGACTTCGTTGATGCTCTGCTTTCCTTGCCAGGGGTGGAAGAGAAGGAGCGGATGGATGTTAGGGAGATGAAAGCCATAATTTCAGATATATTCACGGCGGCGAGCGAAACTACTGCAGTGGCTACCGAGTGGGCGATGGCGGAGGCGATCAAGAATCCAAAGGTGCTAGAGCGGGCACAGGAGGAGCTGGACAGAGTGGTCGGACGGGATCGTATGGTGCGAGAGTCCGACTTGGTATATCTGAACTACCTCCGATGCATCGTCAGGGAGACCTTCCGGATGCACCCTCCGGGGCCGCTTCTGATTAACCACGAGTCCACGCAGGCCACCAAGCTCATGGGGTACGACATCCCGGCGAAGACGCGGGTGTTCATCAACGCGCACGCGTTGGGGAGGAACAAGCGCGTGTGGGGGGACAACGCAGACGAGTTCATGCCGGAAAGGCACCTCCTAGCAGACGAGGTGAGGGTCGAGATTCTCCGCAGGGGTGAGCTCGAGATCTTACCCTTCGGCGCGGGGAAGAGGAAGTGCCCCGGCGCGACGATGGGAACAACGATGGTTCTGTTGGCCCTCGCAAATCTCTTCCATGGCTTCGACTGGGAGGCGCCGGAAGAGATCGATATGGAAGAGGCGTTCGGCTTGACCCTACACAGAGAGAAGCCGCTGCGGGCCATGGCGCTTTAACAACACATGCGAACCCTTAGCTTGTTGACATGACAAGCAACTCAGCAAATTGAAGAAAGAAAAAGCACATGATGAATGCTTGGCTTAGGACAAAATAAATAAATCAAAAGATCCCTTTTATAATCAGCATAGAAAAAAGTGTATCATTTTAAAATTAAATTAAAATAACTTTCTAATATATTTTTATTAAAAAAATATTTTTATTTCAATATTATTATAATACCTTATAAAAATAAAAAAAATTATATATAGGATTCTTTTATATCAACAAATTTTTATCAACTTAATTAAAATTACTTAAATTTAATTAAAAATCATTTTAAAATGATCAAAATTATTATAATATTATAATATCTAATTAAATGAAATTATATCAGCTATTTAATTGACTGCTACTAATTAAATAACTGTTATAATTATAAATGACTTTCAATAATATTATAATGATTTTGACAATGTTAAAGCCATTTTAATTAAATTTAAATATTTAATAAAAAAATGTATATAAAAATAATCTATGTATAAATTTTTTAAACTAAATTAAATCGATTTATAGTTGTTATAACAACGTTATTATAAGGGTAATTTCAATAAAAAAAAAAAGGGGGTTCCTTATTTTTACCCTCTTGGGTTAAGTAGTGGATTGGATTATTGTCTTTAAGCATGACTAAATTTCCTCTTTTCAATGTTAAGTTGCTTATACAGGCCTCCCAAACATCCTTCAATGCCTGAACTACATCATCTAAAGAGCATGATAAAGTATGAGTAGCATGAATGTAGCATGACACACTGCATGCAATGGGTCCCATTTACATGCAGTGGAACTCACATCCATGCAATTGAGTGTATCATGCTACATTCATGCTATCATTTTTCATGCTCCTTATCATTTTTCTCATCTAAAATAGTCCATCGCATTCATTTAGATGGCAAAATATCATGTCCACAGTATACTTGAGGTTAATCAATCTATAGTTAATGAAGATCTTGTTAAAGCTATCTTCCTTTCATATGATAAATATGACTTAATTAGTGGTGCTGCATGGTGGATGAAACTCAGAGGAGAAAAAAGCAGTCGAAAGACCTTCTGATTAGTGTCAGACACATGCTCAAATAAAGAAAGGAGAGAAGGATGTAGCTTACCATCTGGTTAGTGTTCACACGCTCAAATGAGAAAAAGCAGGCCAGCCATATAATCACAATTCAGAAATTGAAATACAAAACTAAGGAAAATGTATATATGACTCATGACAAGGCAAATATGAATATGAATATGATTATTATAATACCATGAACTTTGGATACAATAAATAGGTCTTGCAAAAGCAGCTTCATCCGCTTGATCTTCAAACTTCTTAACTTCAAATCCAAAGCAAGAAAGAACCTGAAAAAGTGAAAAACAAGAGACTCGCAGCACTGTACAAATACAACTTGACACCACCAGAAAAGAGAGAAAGGAGAGACTTGCAGCACTGTACAAATACAACTTGATGCCATGCGTTTCAGCAACACACTGCTTACTACCAAATTTAAACAAATGGAATTTTCCCAAAATTGGAACCACGGAAAACCTGACAGCTTACATTGTACATCATGATCCTGAACATTTTGTAGCATTGGGCAATATGGTCTCCAACAAACCAAGCCATATGCCACTGTGAGAGCCATGAAATTGATATCTTCGTTAGTTCCTTTCTATTAGATCTTCTTAAGATAGGTAACAAGAAAGTACGTGGAAGATCTCAGCCAGGAATATCTATATTTCTGGCATGATAAAATGATCCAGAACCTCCAGGATGTAGGAACTTGATCAACATTCTTCTATCTCTTCATTCCTCTTGTTCTCTTCTTGGTTATACAATGCATTTAACTCTTGTTGTAACTGAAAAATGCAGGAAATCAATTGGATAAGCCAAGTGATAAATAAAAGGGAAAACATATAAGCATCCCATTTAATGGCTCTGCTTTTCTCTTAACTTGTTATGTTACAATCCTTAAAATATGTTCGTCCTGTGTTCATTAAAAATACTATACATGCACAAGAAGGATAAGCAAATCATAAAATTGCCTTATAACCAAACCTGGACCACTAATAATGGTAAATTTAACTGGTACAAACATAAATGGCAGTTTGTCTAGAAATGTAACAGGTATAAACTATAATACCCTTTTATAGAAGGTAGAAAGAGTGTTATAAAAGAAACTAACTTTTACTATCATGTTTCTAAGCATCCACTTTTCTTGTTGGTAGAAACAAATGAAAAGAATATAAAACCACTAACATAACTATTATATCTATTTTCAGTTACTTTTTCCAGTACTAAGGGACTGCAATAACTAATACTAGATACCCACATAGCCAACATATATTGGTAGAAATTGTGAGAACACGTCTTTAGGCAAAGATAAAAATGATAAGATATCCGTATTAGCATGATCAACCCATTCCTAACTTATAGTAGTATCAAAGAGTTTGCTTGCCTGAATATGTCGCAGCTGTGCTACAGTAAGCTCATCAGTTAGGGTAATCATCCTGCAGCAATAAAAGATAAATCAACTGGATATCAGGCGCCCTAGGAGCACAACATTACTATCTGAATTATAGAAGAAAACTTTAATTATGTAATACATATAAATTTAGCATTCAAAAGATTACAAATTTATATGGAACTGCTTTTTTTTCAGTCATGTGTCCCTTTAATTAAATAAAGTCTGAATTGAAAACCAAAACAATAGGCATAGTGGTAAGGTTCAGTTTAGTATAATGCAGGATATAGCAAGTCCATGTTAGCTGACGAGACATGCATCGTAAAATATTTATTTCACTTGGTCCTATGTGTTTATTAATGAATAATTTGGTTATTTAATCAATAAAAATGATTATGATAATCCAGCTTTACTGGCCACCTTCTAACTTGAACCACAAGCAAAAAATCCTGCTACTGGAAAATAAATTTGTTATGCTTCTCAATAAATGAATTATTCATAAGAGTAAAATTTGTTCTTTATTGCTGATATGGTTGAAATGTACAGTGCCTGCAACATTCAGAAACTTGTACAAGGGAGGCACAGCTGATATCAGCTGATATGCGACATTTTGGTTAGTTACGCATCGTGGGGCAACACTGAGCTAGATACAGATGATACAAAGCTCAATATAGATGACAGAGACTAATATAGGTGATAAAAAAAATATTATATAAGATTAAGAGAATTATTCTATAGTCAATAATATAGTGGCTAATATACATTCACGGTAAAAGAACAAAAACTGTGAGTAAAAAACATTGAAAAGAGATTATTTTATTATCCTAAAAAATAATTACTTGTTCAACTTACATGCTATTAAGTTAGAGAAATCATGATTCATGCTATTAATTTAGAGAAATCATAATTATAAACACAAATATAATATTGCATTCCTAAGTTTCAAATTTTTATCCTTTTTAATTATTAAGTTTATAATAAAAAAAATCCCACAAATTTTCTGAAACAATATTTATGGGGAAGGAAATTTTTGCATCATTAAGCTGCAATGCAAAAATGTATATAGGGTGCCATTGTCATCAGAAAATTAGTGTACTTGTTAAGGAGACTCCTGTTTGTTTCTTTTATTTGAGAAAAACACTGATTATAGCTAACAAAAAAAAAATGGTACATGCATGGAGTATTCATAGGGTCCATACTAAAATATTGGATTCAGTTGCAGGCATGAAAATATGATTTTTGACAATCACTAACATTTAATTTCAGGTCAAAATGAGATCATAATTCATCATTCATATTGGAGACTTTGATTATGATTTTGTAAGTCTAAAGTTGGTCTGTTATAAATGCCTTTAATTTACAATAACCTACACAGCCAAGAGAAACTACCTGGCTTGTAGCTCTGAGATTTTACTCAGTAGTATGCGCTCCCTTTCGCTGTTCACGCCATCCAGCTATTAAAAATAAATCTTAATCAGCAATAAACCAAACTTTACATCATTTCCACTCAATTTAAACTGAAAACAAAATGATGAACAAGTACTAATTTAACAACAAAAGAGCAGTATGGTGCAAAAGCATCCCTTTAGCAACCAGAATTAATCATTGTTTACCTGCACATAGTAATCAATTACATATTTATTATATCTCTCAATCTCCATTTTGAGTGATTTATTCCATGATATAAGTATACTAAATTGAGTATATGCTGCCAGTAGAGGAATAAAGTTATGACTACCACAATAAATCACCATATAATTTCTCTTGCTTTCCTCTTTCAATCTTTTTTGTGATTCCAACACCAAAGGTGGTAAAGCAGTGAGTAGGATATAAATTGATAGGATGCATTGGATCTACATTTCGTACAAAATAACTGCAATACCAATATTGTAGCAACTCCATTTGCAATGAAAAATCAAATGCAAAATTTTAGTAAAATAGTAATTTGTTATTCACTCAACAACAATGTGCTGCAAGATTAACATAGTTGGAACAGGAGGTAACCCCAAATGTTTCTCTTGGAATGTAATAAACACTACTAATTGGCATGATACCAGAGTTGGCATAACCAAAATGTTTCTATGGAAATCTGATAAACACACAACTAATCAGCATAATACTACCAATGGCATGTAATCAAAAAGATCGAAGAGTATGAAGTATAGCATGCTTACCAACTTCTCATTCTTCACATTTTGAGCTTGGGAAGGAACTGGAGGGGAAAAAAAAAAAAAAGAATAGCTCAACAGAATTTTCTACTTTGATCTTTCAGAAACACAACAGGAATATCTTTAAACTCACAATCAATTATCTCACTTTGCTGCAAGCTATTTAACAGATTCATAATGAGATCCTGGCAATTAAAACCACTAAGTTTAGGCACATCAGTGTTCTAAACAACTAAAAAATTTGTTGTTAGATTTCAGTCAGGCATGCATCAATTTGTTAAGGAATGGATGATACCTGTTGAAAAGATGTTTGCTGAAAAATATTTTCAAGGTGCGGCTTGAGAATGCATGCAGGTACTGCCCTGCTGCTAACTTCCTTCGGATTGCTGTTGCGGTCTTCATTTGGAGGTTGGCCCAGTGACTGAAAGTAGATAAATACAGGTACCTAAGGCAACTAACTAATGGAGAGATGGAATAGACATAACTATCGGAAAATATTGATGCATCTATAGTTAGTTTCAACAAAAAACGGCCAACAATAATTGCATCATGAGACTTCTGAATCTACCCTGTGATTGCTCCAGACAATTATAGATATCTAATTTGAGTAAGAGAAAGCATTAAAACTTAGTCTCCATACAGAAAAACATCGAGTGATTCCTCCAATAGAAGTTCTCAGTGAACCCTCATGGAGAAGCATGAGAACCACTTCTAAAAGGCACCCTGGTTGCCCTCCTCTCTTGATTGTCGATTACCGTTTTGATCAAATCTAGTTTGCCATCTAATTTAGGTAGTGTCTTCTTATTGATAAGTATCACAGTAAGATTTGGGGTGTTCTCCCTTATTTCTCTTCCTAGCTGTGTATTCTCGTAATCGTTTATGTCTCTTGAATTAGGGTGATGACAATGGAACCATAGTTTCAACTGCATGTGATACAATTTTTCCCTTTGTGGATTGATCCATATCTTGGTATGGAGACATAAGAACTTGGTTTTTGTTAGATTACTACCCTTGCTATTGTACTTCCCAACCCTTGATATTATTTTAAGCAACACCATTAATCATGATTAGCCAATTTTAGACATCCACTTCAAAATGTGTTTCACTATTCACAACCATCAGAACCAAGGTAAGATCCTCCTCTTTGCTTGCATGGTGAATCCATTAGCCTAAGTGAGACAACCACAAAAAGAATGAGCAATGAGGGGTTTTGTGATGGTTAGAATTGGTAATGGAGATTCCACTTTTGTTTTTGCATAATAAATGTAGATGTAATTTCTTGAATGTACTCGTGGCGGAAAATAAGTAATGAGAGTTTTGCATCCTAACCTTACAAGAGCTTGTAAGGTTGTGGGTATTTTACTATGTAGAAACCACCCCCGATTTGGAGTTAAATGCATCTATCATAAACCCGAGCCTAGCATTTATAACTTTGGTTTAGCTCTAAACTAGTGGAGATTCCACTAGTTCTTATTAAGCTGTTTCTTTTGTCATCTTGTTCTATTGTTGGACTCTCTTAATTTTGTTATGCTTAGATGGTTCATAGTAAAATATTCATCTGTTAGAGCATATTTTGTTACTCTATGGTTGATATTAATCATGAATTTACTTATTGTACAAAAATTGATGATAGATGTGTAGCAAAGAGAGAGAATACACTCTAAAAACATGGTAGTATTTGTGCGCTGAAACAATTAAATAATAGTTTGTTAGGGGAAATACTTGTACAACCTTTCTACTATGAAGTTGGATCTACAAAAGTAGATTTGGCCAAACCTAATTGAGTATGACATGCCATCTTATAATAATTTGTGACAGTTGAGTATTATCTCGCTCAACTAAAGAGTCAAGTTTTTAAACCATTGACTTTATGTTGATACAACCCCTTAGGGTCAAGAGAGTTTTCTAAGTCTGATAGCCCCCCCCCCCCCCCCCCCCCCCCCCCCCCCCCCCCTCGCTCTAGAAGTGTTGAGTCACTGCATTAGAGCTTATGAGATGCAACCACCATTGACTTCAGACATTTAACTTATTTTATGTTTCAATGCTTGTCTTTATTAACTTGAATCATTGTAAAAATGACTAACATGCAGTTCATTATTTCTACAAAATAATCATCCTTATTATCTAACATGCATTTCATTATTTATTTGTTTGAACCATGGTAAATATGACTACCATTTTGCATAGTTGTGTTACAAGTTCTGTCTCACAATTTAGGACATAACCTTTTAATAGTTGGATAGATATCGGTGTACTGAGAGGCGGGTGTAAAACTCATTAACCTGCAAATAGTGAGAGATTTCATCTTCCCATGCACTCGTCCAAGGCCAAATCAAATTTCATTAGTATGTTAGATTGGTGCTTCCCATGCACTCATGCAAGGCCAAATCAAATTTCATTAATATGTTGGAGTGGTGCTCGTGTGTGATTGTGTTAGAGTGTGTAAGCACAACAAAAATAAACAAACACAAAATAAAACACAACTAACAAAAAGTGATTATGTGATTTAGAGCCCATCCTACTCCACAACCCAATGATTTATAAGAAAAATCAATCCATAAATCGCACCAATAAGAATCCCCTTTTCAAGGCCAAGAAACCTCTTGCAATATGTTATCTTGCAAATATGTAAAACTAAAGCACAAAAGAAGACGATACTAGCGGCTCATAGAAGAAGCCTTTCAAAAGCCCTTGATTGTTGTTTTTCGTGGCCATTATGTCATGCATAGTTACCAAGAAAAATACGGTCAATGCTTATATAGAGGGCTCCCAGCAGTTAGCCAACAACTAATTTGTAAACGGGATTAGTCGTTTGAAACCCCACATTTATTAGAATTCATAAAATATTTATTGCAGTCAACGGTCGACAATTCAATTAACTCAACAAAATCTCTATTTAACTAAAATCTTGCTTATGTGATTGGAACTCTAATTTAGTCAACTCAAATTTGTTCCTGAAGAGATTTTTAGTCAACTTGATAGTCAACTCAACACTTAAGTCGATTGGATCATCGACTCAATCTACTTAAAGCTCACGACTTTGCCTAACTCATGCCATGTAAGCCACACAAAGCTCCGAAATCAAGCTTGACCGTTGACTATAAATAGGAACTTGTTCTTCATTAGTCGAAGACTCTTTTACAAGACAAGTAGGTAACTCCTACCTAGCTTACCCACATTGTCCACTAACAATGTTACCCAAAAACATGAAACTTAGATTACAATTCACATAATCTCTCATAGCTCACTCCTTTTAGGTATTCCATTTGTTACAGTTTTGTGTTGTCCAAGAGTGCACCTCCAGTCAGCTTCTCAATCCTTATGCATCAAACTCTCCAAGCTTGTTTCGCATATCACCCTTCACTAGGTCACTTATATAGTCCACCTCTTGTTGAGCTTCCTTAGAGACACTCAATCATCAGCCCTTCAAGTGGAAACTCAAATATTTGTATCGTTCACGTGTAAAAAAAATTAGAAATAATCATGCCAGACTCACTTATGCCAGACATCTATGATCTGAGTTAGATATTTATACCTGAGTCCTAGGAACACAGATATTATTTGGGGCTTAGAGCTGGTTTATTTTATTTGGATCAGATCATTTTATGTTAGCCACATTATTCTTTTAGCACCATCTCTAAGACTATTCTTTTTGTTGTGCATCTATAGCTCACTACTCAACCATACCATAAAGGACATCTGCTTCTTAATCATTCTACTATGGGTCTAAGGAAATTCTAAACTATCTGGATACTCTCTTTGATATATGTCCCATGATGTTGATAGAAATCTCTAATATAAAACCTTTTGATGCTAATGTTGAAAGATATGATGTTACTACTAAGAATAGTAGAACTTTTCCTTGATGCCACATAAATTGCAGCTTTGCTTAATAAGAAAAACATTACAAGAGATGCATGAGGAATTTACAAGGAAAAATCTATAGAGTAAATAGTATCTCCATGGAATATGAAACTACCATAAACTGAGAGATGCCAACAGGAAAAGAAACAAAAAAGAACAAATAGAACAGTGATGGCATACCACTGGCTTTTGATTAATTATCCAATCGTTCATGCTGGCAGATTTTCTTAAGGGGGATTCCTGAAGAAGGAAAGGAGAAACAACAAATGATTTGTCAAGGTTAAATGTAGATGACTACATAGTTGCATTATTTCATGGAATATGATCTAAAATTTTTATGTACCTGGGTTGACCTTGAAATGTTACCTAATGGCAAGTCCTAAATGTACAGAGATTTCAATATTTAGTAAAACCATGAAAATTATAATGAATAGTTTTCAGCATCTTACCTTTACAAGATCCACATTTTCTGATGTAACTGAAAATCGTCCTTTTATTTGAACCACATTAGGCTTGATCTTGTCCTCCAATAAGTCTCCACATCCTGTACATGTGAAAACAAAAAGGAAGAATACGGTAGTACATTTGGGAAATTTCAATTGTTAGACCTAAAAGATTGGCTTCTAGAAACACTGCAAATATTCCTAATGACAAAACATAAGAGCACATAATTGAATACAGAACAAATGTCAGTCATGTAAAGTTAAATGTAGACCAACTATTACAAACCTGTTGATGAACGCATGGGAGCAGATAAGCTGTTAGCCGAAGCACGGTTTGGAAGCATTAATGGACCGCTGAGATTTGCCACTTTGCATGTATCACGTATGTATCTCTCAGCTCCTTGCTGATTGTCATTATCAAACCTAGCAAGATAGAGGCAGAACTATTCACATTTTTGCATGAGTATGTAACTTGTAAGCTGACCTGCTCATTTCAATCAGGACAACCTAAAAGAAATCTGAATATTAGCAAATCATCACAAAACAACAATCAACAGGGAAAGGTTATTGTTCCATTTAACAACAGTAAATAGGAATGAGAAACTTCTGTCAAAGCATCTACCTTATATAACATAAGAAGAAAAGAACATTTAGAAAGAGTATCATTGATTCTTATTCCTAATCAACTGAATAAAGAAAGCCAATGATTAACCTTTCTGAGGGATGTCCTCTTTCTGACACTAAGGTGGCAGGCATGTGTGAAGATACAAGTGGACCACTATAAGTTTGACGTTTCTTTCCAATGTCAACTTTCTTATGATTGGGAAGTGTATCTGGATTTGATGTTGATGGTGCTGAATCACCTTGCACTCTGCAGCTGTCATATCGATCAAGCCTTTCCTGATTACTAGCATCTGAATAATCTGTTTGCAATATCTCATCTCTTGTATTTGAGCATTTTGTCTCGGAGAATTCTGCTCTATGAGTACTTCCTCTGCAGAAAAAAAAGGAACATGTGCATTAAAAGAAGATTTTATTATTCATTGAAGTGGTTTTTATTAGAATGCTAAGGATTGTGATATATTTGATTTTCGAAGTGCTAAGGATTCTTTTTGGCATCCTTAGCAAAAGAGGAGAAAAAATAGGGCAAAAATCAAAAGGCACCTTTTTTTCATTATTGTCAAAAGCGCACCCCATGTTGAAAAATTTTCAAAAGGACACCCAATCTAAGTTTTCTGTTTTCTAGTCAGTCCAATAATATTGTAGCAGTTTTGGCCAAAACTACTACAACATATCGAAGTTTTGAATTGCGACATGCTGCAACATTGTTGGAATGGCCGAGTAAAAAGGGATAATTAGGGAAGAAAGCTTAACGTAGAGCCAAGGTTCGAAATCTTGAGCCTTGCTGATGTTTGGGTTTTTAAAAGAAACTATATTGTTTCGGTTTAGATATGATACTGACATTCCAATGTTGCTGCCAGTGGTGAATTGGAGGTGGAAGGAACAACAAGATTAAGAAGAAAAAATAAAAAATTCAATGTTTGCATTTCATTTAGAATGTTACAAATTTGACATTATCTTGTATGAAGACAAACTACAAAAAACAATGTTATCTCAACATTATGTTTAAGAGTAAATAAGTATCAAAAGGATGTTGAATGTTGACATGAACTACTCATCAATATGATCAGCACAACAACACAGGAGATATTGTCTGCCAAATAGTATCGAATTTTGATAATTTATTGAAATAATATGTTTCGATTGTTTTTCCCTACACAATACAGGATTTCAAACAGTTTCAGTATCATATTGTATTGTGTCAATATGGTTTCAAAATTTATTTACTTTTTATTATAAGAAGACATCAATTAAAGAACTATTTCCATTAATATTTGTGAGTAATAGGTTACATATTATTACAAGAATTTTGGTCCCTTTCAGTTACCAGTATCAAAGCTTATATTATCTACAGGTTTCTTGAAACAAATTATATTTTTTGTAGTTTCCTTTTTACTTGTTTTCTTTTACTTATTTTTGGGATGCACATTGACAATTGTTTGTACTTGGTTCTTTTGTAGGAAGTAGGAATTCAATAGCTATATGAAGAAAGAGCTTTGTTTGTGTATAAGATATGCATTTAACATTCAGAATATATTCATGTAAATTAATACTTGCATTAACAAAAATATTATTTTTTGCTAGCCGAAAATTGTCAAAATGAATCAAAACCTCTTATTGTCAACTTTTTCATCCAAAATTAAAAATATATATTCTTTTTTTCCTTCTCAAAATTCATGTAGAAAATATATTGTCGCCTGCTTTATCTATCCATCTAATTGTTGTTGTCATTCGATACAAATATTAATATTTTAATTTTTCTCATCATTTTTATATCAAAATAAAGCTAAATTGATTCAACTATAACATCTTTGAAAAACAACAATGTGATCTTAGATATAAACTATGTATATGCTTTATTTTCCAAGGAAAAACAACAATTAAATCTTTGGTCCTGGTCCTAACTTTTACATAAATAGCTTTGAAAGGTAAAAGATATCTTAGAGCACAATTTATATAGTTTACATTTATTATTCGTAATATATAATATTTGTGTTGGAAACATAGCATCTCTTTAATTTCATTTAACAGAACTTATAATTAGGAACACCAATAAAACATTGATTCAAGAATAAGTTGTTGGTGCAAGGAGCACTAGTCTGTCCCTAGAGTTTCGATGTTTGACAATACACCTAAGTCTGATCTGTTTGACCAAGGATTAATCAAACAAGACCTAATGTTTGAATGTGAGTGAAGTCTAGTCAGGTCAAAGTTGACCAGAAGACTAGTAAGAAGTCCTAGTCGGGTAGAAGGAGAAATCTGGGCAAGGAGAAAAAAGTCCTAGTTGGAGGCTAGGCAGGGAAAGTCCTAGTTGGAGGCTAAGCAAAGGAAGTCCTGATCTGGAGGATTGGGCAAGAAAGACCTGGTTTGGAGGACTAAGCAAGAAAGTCCTGATCTGGAGGATTGTTAGAGGGTATGAGAACAACTTGTCTTCAAAAGATAGAGGAGGAGACTCAAAGGTAGTGATTGGTCCCCTTTAGTTTAGGATAAAAGCAATGCATAGAAGAGAATTATTGCAGTCCACAGGATAAGGAGTAGTAGTGTCTTAACATTGTAGCATAGAGGAAGAGACAATGTTCTCTGAAGGGAGGTTCGCCCTGGTTTATTGAAGGAGGATTGGTATGGTCCACAGGATAAGGAGCAATTCCTAATTGGATTTTTAGGGGACCAGGAAAGGGTGGAAGCACACTTGGGAGAGAAAGAATAGTTTGGTGGAAGAAAAGGGAATTTTTTTGGCAAGGGTAGGGTATTGGTTGCAAAACAATCTTATGTGGGAAAGCAAAGGAGCAATAATACAAATGTATTTGCTCCGGAGAGGTCTAATGCAGGAGCATGTCACATTGGCCTATGAGGGATGGTTAGTATGAGAAGTGGATTGGTTGAGAAGGTCAAGGAAGGAGTGGAAGAAGTCTTCAAATTTGGAAGGAGACACACCTCCAATCTGGGAGGTGAGGGTTGATCCACGATGATAACACTTTGGCGATGATAAGATGAGGCTTGCTGCTCTACACTTCTACAACAAGGTTGTTAAGTGAGACACAAAGAAGTAGTGGGTCAACAACAGGGAAGGGTTGGAGGAGGGTGCTTGCAATAGAAGATAATAGAGAGGAAAGTCTAAAACAAGTTTACCTCATGTCGTACTTCCATTCTGTGAGGTGTGGTAGATCCACTATAATAACACTTTGGGGATGATAAGGCTCATTGCTATTGTACTTTTATAATGATAATGGCCATCAAGTGAGACTTCACAAGAGAAGCAGGGTTTCTACAACAGGAGAGTCAGAGGGGGTTGCTTGTGGATATAGACAGGAATGCCTACAGCAAGTTTTTCTCATGTTGTGATTCGTATGTGACTTCTAGTAAGCCGCATAATCTCAATTAAGGATGAAGAGAAATAGTGTGTTACGGAGTATCAACACCTTCTAACTTGCCAATGTCAAGTTAGTTTACCTAATAGTCAAGTTTAGGTTTTGAAATTATATAAACAAATCATGTTTCGGTACTTTTTAATGGTAGTTAAGTGAGAGTACTTGCATATTAGACGCATTTAATTTAGGTATTGAGGAGAATGATACTTTCATATTTGAAGGGTTTAAACAGATGAAAATACAAGAAAATTTTGCTACAAGTTGGAATTTCAGATAGTACCAAAGTTGCAGGTTTTGGTCCCTTGCTCCTAGACCAAGATAAAGTTCTTTGGAAGTTGCAACATGCCTCTATGAGGGACTTCGGGGCATTGAGATGTCACCCATGGAATGGCTTTGACACGTGTTAGAGATGTAGACACCGGTCAAATCAATAGGTGAGGATCATTAGTGTTTGTTGAGCTGAGGGATCATAAGATCTCATATAGTTGTTGAGAGAAAAAGAGAACACCAATCATCTTTAGGTTACTTGGGATAAGAAATTTTCATAGAATCAAATAGATAGAAGAGAGGTGAAAAGAGAAACGAACTGTTTCATTGCTGTAAAATGAGACTCGTAAAATTGTTTCATTGTTGTAAGATGAAACTCATAGAAAAATGAGAATAGTACAATGAAGACTAAACAAAATTCAATTGTCACTCCTCTTCACTGGTGCCTTGGAGCCCAAATTAATCATTGACATTATAGAGAATTACATAGAAAAAATTTTAAAAAGAAACATTTACCTACATAGGATAATAAAACTCACCTTGTGCTGCTTTTATCATTAATTACCGACTTTTCACAACTGGATCTCAATATCAAGGGATCCTGAAAATACAAAATCCTTGGAATGAGTTATTTATTTTTAGCAGGAAGTGGAGCAGCACATTATCCATTCTGACAATTGATTAGAAGAAATGAAAGGTATTACTAGCCAATAAAGGGAGTTAGGTCAACCTTGCTGGCAACAAAATTTTTGATATTTTCTTCTTCTCCCTTCATTTCATAAAGGTCGTCATCGTCTAGAATCTGTGACAGCAAAATAGAAGTTCACAGGCATATTAAGATGGATTTTAGAGCAGCTTCATAGGGGAAGAAAGCATGATGGTTTGCTAGCAATTAAAAGGAGAAGAAATTTTCTTATCAAACAGAACAGGCAAGATACCAGTGATGCTTGAGCCTTGAGATCTTCAATGTCGAAGTTCCATGCACTGACACCTCGTTGATACTCACTCTGTAAACATAGAATACAGCAGAAGATGATCAAAATTTGATAATGACTGAATATTAAATTTGAGACTTTTTAATAATACCATTCATATGCCTTTAAAAAGGAAGGCATCCATCCTTCAATTTTCTATGATATATCCTACATGATGATCCTTGCTACAAAAGAAATATTATTGGTTGTATGTATATTCCAACAACAACCAAGCATTATTCCACTACGTGAGATTGACTAAGTAGTTTATGTGTATTATGATTCTAAAATATTAATTTATAGACTAGGAAAAAATCAAGAATAATATTGAAAAATGCAGATTGCAGCCCCATTCCTAGTCAAGGAATACAAAAAATGATGAGGAAGCCACATGTCAAAGCTCATCTCCACCTATCCTAAGCACCTGTCCTAAGCAAAACAAGCATCTCTCCTCTCCTTAGCTGGCTACAAAACTCAATATTTTGAATTTAGAAGCAGAAAACAATGGAGGAAACTTTGCACAAAGCTCATCTTGACCAATCCACATGCCCGACCATGTCAATCGATACGGAATGGTGTTTTAAATTGTGACATGTTTGTATCAATGCTTGAATGGATTTCATTGCTACCTAGTTAAAGGGCGACTGTTTTTAACTACTGTTAGAAATTGAAAATTGTATTCTCTAAAGTCGTATAGTACATAGGATCCTGACTCCTTTTTATAGTTGATAACATAGACTTATTCTTCATAAAATATACTTTTTCAATAAAAAAAACTCTAAGCTATTATATCTCATAATTTATGAAATTATAACGTCATGATTTATGGAATGTTTTTAGCTTAATTTTTAAGGATATACATTATTATAAAAATATTTTTTCCCACACTCCCCATCAAGTTAGTGAATAAATATTTATTATTTCTAGCTTTGATACAATATTCGACGAGCTAACTTGCAGTTAAGTCTGCATTATTGTTCCCCTTCTTGTTCGATGGAGCATGATAGCACTTGTAACTTTTCTAAGTTGAGGAATAACCCAATATTTCAAGATAATCGGGCGCATCCCATTCTTTAGCATGTTCAATCATCATCTTTCCTGAATCCTTGTCTAGAATACACCAATGAATAGATACCTAAAGGCTTGTTAAAAATCAACCTTTTGACCACTTGTGACTACACAGCCACTTCTAAAAATTTGGTGCAAGACAAGAAACTAGCAAAAGAAAAGACAACCTGGTACACGAAGCTCCCACCAATGCGGGGTCCCAAGGAAAGGTCGAACCACATTAGGTCTATTATACACAATTTTATCTTACATTGCAAAAGGTTGTTTCTGCGACTCAAACTCGTGACCTTCAAATCACACGAGAGCAATTTTACCATTACATCAAGACTCCCCTTCACACAAAAAAAAAAAACTAGTGAAACACAGAAAAATCAACAATGAAGGTAGACCAACAAAGATAAAATCCAACTAGTTATAAAAGACTAATAAAAGGAATCCGGCCATGAATGTTGGTAAAATGAAAGAGAAAATTTGACAATGAAGACCGGGTCAAAGGGAAAATCCAACTACACAAGTTGCTAAAATAATTCAAGTAGAAAGGCTAATAAAAAGAAAAATCAGCATTAAAGGTCGAGGAAAATGGAAAAATAAAGGGGATTCCGACTACAAAGGCTGGTAGAAGGAAAAATCAGTAATAAAGGCTGAGCAAAAGCAAAAAGGGAAAAAAATTCTCAACTAACATTCGTAGGATTTGCAACTTCCACTTTTAGCTTCTTGCTTGCTTGTAGAATTTATTGCTTTCAGTGCAAAATACTGAAGCAATCTTAGAGAGTTAGAAAATCCAATACACCTTAGTTGGGACCTGAAGTTGTTGCATGAGCTGCTAATGAACTGCCAGCATTCACACAAGTGTCAACTTGACCAGCAGTAACAACCTCATTATTTGGCTCTACAATGGTGTTAAAATTAGCCCTTAGTGTCAATTCAAATTGAGCTGGACTCGAGTTGGACTCAAGTCAGCTCAGATTGTGTGAGACTCGAGTTGGACTCAAGTCACACAAGACAAAATTCGAATTTGATTAAAGGCTATCATGCATGGGATGCATGATAATTAAAAGCTGTTATAGAAGTCAATTTATCTGTTTCGTCTTCTTGGGTATTAGATACCGGATGTGCTTCTCACATTTGTACTAATGTGCAGGGCCTTCAAAAGACTAGATCATTGACTAAAGGCGAGGTGGACCTACGAGTAGGCAATGGAGCAAGAGTTGCCGCCATTGCTGTAGGAACATATACTTTGTCTTTGCCTACTGGGCTTATCCTCAAACTAGAAGATTGCTGTTATGTGCCTGCTTTAACTAAAAACATTATCTCTGTTTCTTGTTTAGACAAGAAAGGTTTTTCTTTTGTAATAAAGGACAAGTGTTGTTCTGTTTACTTAGAAGATATGTTTTATTGTAGTGCACATCTTGTGAATGGACTTTATCTTCTAGATCTTGAGACCCCAGTCTATAACATAAATACCAAACGGTTCAAATCTAATGATCTGAACCAAACATATCTCTGGCATTGTCGCTTGGGTCACATAAATGAGAGTCGCATATCCCAACTCCATAAGGATGGACTTTTGGACTCATTTGATTTTGAATCATATGAGGTATGCGAATCTTGTCTATTAGGCAAGATGACCAAGACTCCTTTTAGTGGACAAGGCGAAAGAGCTACTGATTTATTAGGACTCATACATACTGATGTATGTGGGCCTTTCAGTATAGCAGCTAGAGGAGGCTATCAGTACTTCATTACTTTTACTGATGATTTCAGTAGATATGGATATGTGTATCTTATGAGACACAAATCTGAATCCTTTGAAAAGTTCAAAGAATTCAAGAATGAAGTACAAAACCAACTTGGTAAGAGTATTAAGATGCTTCGATCAGATCGAGGTGGGGAATACCTTAGCCAAGAGTTTCGTGACTATCTAGTTGAGTTTGGGATTAGATCTCAACTCACTCCACCAGGAACACCACAGTGGAATGGTGTATCTGAAAGGAGAAATCGTACACTATTAGATATGGTACGATCCATGATGAGTCACACAGATCTTCCTCCTTCCTTTTGGGGATACGCTTTAGAGACGGCTGCTTTCACACTTAACCGCGTCCCATCTAAGGCAGTCATAAAGACACCATATGCGATATGGACTGGGAAGAGTCCCAAGATGTCTTTTATGAAGATTTGGGGTTGTGAGGCTTACGTTAGACGTCAAGTCTCAGAGAAACTAGGACCCAAATCAGATAAGTGCTATTTTGTAGGATATCCCAAGGAAACAAAGGGATATTACTTTTATAATCCCACACTAGGCAAAGTGTTTGTTGCTAGAGATGGCATTTTTCTAGAAAGAGAATTTATTTCTAGAAAAACTAGTGGGAGTCAAATTGATCTTGAAGAAGTTCAAGATACACAAATTAGCACTGAGACCTTGATGGACACCGAACAGGAACCTCAAAGTGTTGAGGATATGGTTGCACCACAAGGAGTTGTAGAGCAACAACCTGTTCAAGTAGACCATGCTCTACGCAGATCTGATAGGACACGTCGTCAACCTGAGAGGTATTCATTTCTCTTGTGTGACAACGATGATGTTGTGATAGTTGATCACAATGAGCCCACATCCTATCAAGAGGCTGTAATGAGCCCAGATTCTGAGAAATGGCTGGAGGCCATGAGATCCGAAATGGAATCCATGTACACTAACCAAGTATGGACTTTGGTTGAACCACCTGAGGGGATCAAACCCATTGGGTGTAAGTGGGTCTTTAAGAGAAAGACTGACATGGATGGACATCTGCATACCTATAAAGGGAGATTGGTGGCAAAAGGATTCAAGCAAATTCATGGTATTGACTATGAAGAAACCTTTTCACCAGTTGCGATGCTTAAATCCATTCGGATCATGCTTGCTATTGCAGCTTACCATGATTATGAGATCTGGCAGATGGATGTCAAAACCGCATTTCTGAATGGAAATCTTCTCGAGGATGTGTACATGACACAACCTGAGGGTTTTGTTGATCCAAAGAATGCTGGAAAGGTATGTAAGCTGCAAAAGTCCATTTATGGATTAAAGCAAGCTTCTAGAAGCTGGAATCTTCGATTCGATGATGCGATCAAATCGTTTGGTTTCATCAAGAATGAAGATGAACCTTGTGTCTACAAGAGGGTTAGTGGGAGCACAGTTGTATTTCTTATCTTGTATGTGGATGACATACTTCTCATTGGAAATGATATCCCTATACTAAAGTCTGTAAAGACTTGGCTTGGGAATTGTTTCTCAATGAAAGACTTAGGTGAAGCAGCCTATATTTTAGGCATTAAGATCTATAGAGATAGATCTAAGAGATTGCTTGGCTTAAGTCAGAGTACATATGTTGACAAGGTGCTTAATCGTTTTGCCATGCAGAATTCCAAGAAGGGATTTCTGCCAATGTCACATGGTGTGAGCCTTTCGAAGGCTCAATGCCCTTCTTCTAAGGAAGAAAGGGACCGCATGGATCAGATCCCTTATGCATCTGCTATAGGGTCTATCATGTACGCCATGCTATGCACTCGCCCTGATGTCTCGTATGCTTTGAGCATGACGAGCAGGTACCAGTCAGATCCAGGTGATAGTCACTGGACAGCCGTCAAGAATATTCTTAAGTACTTGAGAAGAACTAAAGAATATTTCTTGATATTTGGAGGCGATGAGGAGCTCGTTGTAAAGGGTTACAGCGATGCTAGCTTCCAAACGGACAAGGACGATTACAGATCGCAGTCAGGGTATGTCTTTTGTCTAAATGGTGGTGCTGTGAGCTGGAAGAGTTCAAAGCAAGCAACAGTTGCAGATTCTACTACAGAGGCCGAGTACATTGCTGCTTCAGATGCAGCAAAGGAGGCAGTTTGGATCAGAAAGTTTGTTTCTGAGCTTGGTGTAGTTCCTAGCATTGTGAGCCCTATAGAGCTTTATTGTGACAACAACGGGGCTATAGCACAGGCTAAGGAACCTCGTTCTCACCAGCGTTCCAAACATATACTACGGCGGTATCACCTCATTCGAGAGATCATCGATAGAGGAGATGTACGGATATGCAGAGTAGATACTGATGCTAACATTGCGGATCCCTTGACCAAGGCTTTAGCACAGAGGAAGCATGATGGTCACACTAGGTCACTGGGTCTTAGAGATTACAGTGATTGGCACTAGTGCTAGTGGGAGATTGTTAGTGTCAGCCCTTAGTGTCACTCATGAGATGATTGTATAAGGAACATATGTATCATATTCACTTAATAAAGGCAAGGTTTGCTTATTATATTTATTTCTTATCTGTGCTATATGAATAAATATAATAATGTCCTTGAGTAGTAGGTTCTTGTCTACAACATATCAATTGGTTGAATTGATAGTGAGAGATTGTAGACATATATAGAACACTACTCTTAACTATTCCTAGTCGAGCATTAATATGCAAGGACAATATTAATGCGTTAAGACTAGCATGTAGGTCAATTGATGACTTAATCTCACAAGTCATGGATATGTGATATCACGTTGACACATGGGTACATATTAGAGACTATGTACTGAATAGACCCGCCATGAGAATGTTTCATGGATCGTTATATGAGTGTCATAAACATTCTCATGTGACTATTGGTATGAATAGTCCTTAGACCTGAAGTCACTACGGTTCCCTACATAACGAGTTGCATACTTTGGCTTCGTCAAACGTCACCCGTAACAGGGTGACTATAAAGGCGATCACTGGGTATGCAATGAGTTATGCGGAGGGATGTGAGTGATGTAGATGGGATCTATCCCTTCCATATGACGGAAGCGATATCTATGGGCCCCTTGATAGAGTAGGACTACAGAAGTCATGATCATGCTTAAATAAGTCAATATGAGATATTGAGCTTATTTGATTGAGTAGTCTACTTGGAGATCAAGAAATTCATGATTGATAAGAGGATGACACGGTCTATGCCTCATTGATCAATCTAGATATCAAGGATAGAAGGACTGAGTCATACAAGATAGTAGTCACGGAAAGGTTGTGTCGGATCTCGACATTCTCGTCACTTGGGTAGCAATGATGTATTGCTAGATGCCGCTCATTGCTTATGTCTCTAAAATGGTTTTAGAGACATTGCCAACGTTACGAGAACCTATTGGGTCACACACTTAGAACATGTGATTTGGAGATGGTTCATGTGATGAATCATTAAGCCATTGGGTTGAGACTAATGTAGATTAGACTCATTGAGTGGGACTCAAGGAAGATTCATTGAGTTGGACTCAAAATGATTCGGATTACAGTGATTGACACTAGTGCTAGTGGGAGTGTTAAAATTAGCCCTTAGTGTCAATTCGGATTGAGTGGACTCGAGTTGGACTCGAGTTGGACTCAAGTCAACTCAGATTGTGTGAGACTCGAGTTGGACTCAAGTCACACAAGCCAAATTCGAATTTGATTAAAAGGTTATCATGCATGAGATGCATGATCATTAAAAAGCTGCATGATCTTCCTTAAAAGAAGAGAAAGATTGTCATGCATGAGATGCATGATCTTCATTAAAAGAGGAGAAAGATCTTCATGCATGAGATGCATGGGAATTAATAAAATATTAATTTCGGAATTAATATTATATTAATTTCCCCTTCATCCATTATATCTCATGGTGGGATATAAAAGAGGGTGAGAGGCTCTTGATGAAGGGGTTGTTGGATGCTCTTGCTCTTGCTCTTCTTCTTCTTCTTCTTCCCTTGGCCGAACCTTACTTTGTGGCTAGCACCACAGTTCGGTTCTTCTCCATTTCAGTGTTCGTGTGGATACCGTGGAGGCGCGAACACACTGATCGTGCTGAGATCCGACGACCTTGAAGGCAAAGAGTTGCTGTCGGGATTGCGAAGGGCACGCATCGAAGGTAAACTCGATTCTAGTAGGTAGAATCGTCAAACGAGTATGTTTTTCGCATGGATCTTCTGGAGGGATCCTGTTTTCCGCTGCGTTATATGCGGTTTAATCGGTTTTTCGCGCATATAGATCCCTACAGATAGTGCATACGGCGGCCAATCCATTCTTTGCCACCATTCAAGAATGCATTGTAGATGGAATTCATGCTTGCAATTAGCAACTGTGGATTTCACTTTCACAAGGCTTCTAGACATGCTGCAAGCATTATCACAAGCATCCTGGATGCCTCCTTCCACAAAGTTGCAGCTGATGATGGGTCGTTCTCCATCTTTGCATTAACATCCATAGGTAAGCCAAGGAGAGTCCAAGCAAGAATATAACAGGAAGGAGACGGGTGATGGAGCAAATACGTCCAATGATTCTTCTCCAAAGATTCTCTGTTAGATTCATAGTGTAGACAAGCCAGATGACCCCTTGGACATTAAGAGTCTCAATCACTTTCCATGCCTCAAGAACAGAGCAGCACTTTGCAATCAACCCTCTTCTGAAGTGTGATTAGAATGTTGTCATCGACAGCATTGCCAAAAGTCCCCTACCCAATAGTGACAAAAGGCGTAGCAAATAAGTTATGCACAAGAACGTCCTCCCACATTGGCCTCTTTGAAGGCTTTTCGGAGGTCAAAGGTATTGTTGTCTGGATCTCAATAATGACATTGTGCCCTAGATATGAGGAGACATCTCCCAACGTGCTAAGGAAGTTAAAAGAAAATTCTTAATTTGGTTGTAACCTTTTAGCTAAAATTCACGTGCCTCCCTTTGTTTATTAATGCAACCCAGGCAATGGTTGAGTATATAAGGGACCTCACTACGATAGCCAAGGAGATTTCGGAGATGAAATTAAAGTTATGAAGTTGAGCGAGCACAAATTGCATGAAGGCAAAGATCATGATAATGTAGGAAAGCTTGATGTTGCTGCTATTAGGGCAAAAGACTTCATGGAATTTCTTCAATGACTTGTCAGTGACCATGTAAACGATGTTACGCCCACCTTGACTAAGAGTTGTTGTGGAACTATGATCAGAGCCCATGCTTTTCCCCGAACACTTGTTGCTCAAGCTTGTAGTAGCGATTGAACTGCTTGCCGAGAACCATGTTGTGCATCTCCACCATTTGCCATAAGATGTATAGAGTGATGATCCACTATGTCAAGAGTATTGCAACACTAGGTCCCCATCCAAGCTCTGAAAAGGCATGAGGGAGGCTGAGGATGTTGGAGTCGATCATGGCGATGACATTATCGTAGGGAGAGTACCACCACTTGGCATCCTAGAAGGAGATGACTAGAAGCTAATCCTCATTGGCGTTTTGCTTCTCCAACATTGCTAGTTGATATGCACCGTCATGCTACTCCATGATTAGACAACAGATTAGATCATGTTTAAAATTTCATATCGTGTCGGATGAATCAGAAGAAATTTACGATTCCATCCACCACCCAACACCGACACTGCGGGCCACCACGAGGTCATAGAGGTGCCGCAATCCTATATTTTTTCCCTTTTTTTAAAAAAATATTTTTTGTATTTTTCATTTTTTTTAATATTTAAGTTTAAATTTTTAGTTTTTGTATCATCACGGCACAATACGGTATAAAAAATGTATCATTCTGGATTACAATTGAAACTTCAATACGAGTCAAAATTTTAAACCATAGATTAGATTAACTCAACCGATGGATTAATGAACTCGACTAATGCTATTGGAATATAGGATCATGGAAGTTATTGTCGCCTTTAATACCAGGCGTTGTCATTTGGCTTAATCAAAACTTTGCCTCAATCACACCTCTCCATCCATTGCGATCAAGATGAGAGAGGAGGCTAGTATTAGCAGTCCTTCAATGGCTGCAAAAGGAGAGTCCTTCAATGGATACAAAAGGAGAGATGGTTAGAGTTTAGAGACATAACTACGATTTGGAGAGATGGCTAGGGTTTGCTATGATACCATATTGGAAATTGAAAATTATATTAACTCTAACATCCTCTAATAGATGTGATCATAACCCTTGTATAGATTAATAACACGATTTATTCTTCATAAAATAACACACTTTTTCAATAAAAAAAATGCATTGCTATTATATCCCATAATTTATAAAATCATAATCTAGTTATAAATCATGTTTTCCCGCTACATTTGTTCCTAGGTACAACTAATTGAATACTTAATCTTGCTTAACTTACTAAATATTTGGTTTCTATCAATTAAAGGTGTAACAAATGATTAATTAAAGGTTTTAAATGATATATGTTTTTATGCTAATTTAGGTAGGTCAAAGAGCATGTTGTGATGACTGTTTAGCTATGACTCATGTTCAAATGAGGAAAGGAAAGATTTGTTGGTCAATCAATCTTAGATCGTAGTGTCAACTATTAGATGGTTCAATGTAGGAATCATGGTTCTTATGAACTCAGTTTGTTTGGATGATGATGATTAGGTTGTTGTTTAACATTTCAGATAATTGACCAAGTGATCCCTGTTAAGTGGGTGAAGATGCTGCAAAAGTGTTAATTGCATAAATGTCTAAGTTAAATGTCTAAGTGGATTGATATGCCTTTGTTTTTTTAATACTAGTTTTGTAGAAGAAACCCAACTTTTTAAACAAACTCTCGATTGGTTTGATATGTTTACTAACGACTAGTTGTGTTCCCTTTTAGTAGCCAGAGCATTATTTAGTTGAACCTATAACCCCCTCTTCCCTTGGAATCATCTCCTTCTGATCTTTGTTAGATAGGGAAGCGATTGGATCCATTGCATATAAAAATTAAATGATAAATGCATTTTATGCCTTTGTTTATTTAGCGCTAGAGTTTTAGAGAAACCCAACTTTTGTAAACAAGCCCCTGATTGGTTTGATTCAGCTAGACTAAATTAAGAATAGTAGTGTGCTTTCATAGTAGCCAGAGCATTATTTAGTTGAAAATGAAGATTTTGCATATATCATATTTGTTATAATCCAATTGGGTTAGGTTCTAGAAACTATCTTGTGACAAAAAGATTATCATGCACATTACCTCCAATGTTGCCTTCTGGGAGGATGAAACATAACAACAACTAATTTTGTATCCCACTAAATGGATCTCCTAGTATATCATTATTTATATTTAAATAATTTTATTTTATCATTGTTAACCAAGTTTTCTTTAGTCTCCCTTTTTTTCGATTAATGTGTATTTGTTATAGTCTCACATCGTCTAACTGAGATATTTATTTGTCGTTTAAGTACATGTTCATACATCTTAAATGTATCTTTCGGAGTTTTCTCTTACTAGGCGCAGCCCTAACTTTCAATTTAATATTCTCATTTTTGCCTTGTATATCCTCATATGTTCGCACATCCATCTTAACATCCTCATCTCTGTGACTCTCATCTTCTGCTCGTGCCCTTGATTCGTATCCTAATATTCAACTCCATATATCATAGCAAGTCTAACCATTATTTTGTAAAACTTCCCTTTAAGCTTTAGATGTATCTCATGATCACAAAGAATATAAAGAATACATGACGCCCTCCCATTTCAACTAGGATAAAACCTACATAGAATGAAATTTTGCTAAAGAGATGCAAAAGTAATAAAAAAAATCTTCTATTAGTTTTAATATGTAATAACCAATTACGATTATCCAACCAAGTCTTTGAGATATTAATCACTACATAGATAACAAACTGGGGCATATATCTTTGAACCAGTTTGAGAGAGCATTGAGGTCTAACTTGAAAATACATTAATGTATCGACTTATCTTTGTGAATATGTCATGTAGTATAATATATGGGTAGAAGGGGAGCTATGGATTTTAACCTGCTGAATAATGAGAATTCGCATGAGAGTAGGGACATAAGCATTTCAATGTGCTGCTCCAAGCACCAAAAGTACTTTGAAATACTAGGATTTAAGCTTCAAACGAGCATGATGGAGGGGGAGGGCATTTTTATATGGGGTTTACAGGAAATATGTGACAACAACATGAACAAAGAATGGAAACAATGCATGCGATCTTCTGCTCCATGAAAAGATCACATTTCTGAAATGGCCATGGCTTGGAGATGGAAGGATTCTCAGGAAATATTTGATATAGGGATAACATATGAATGTGCTTTTGTGAAACCTACAGTGCATACAAGAAGAGATAAATCAATTGGGAAAAGACGGTGCTTAAAAATTTAAAAGTAATTAAGTCAAACCTCGAAACTAAGATGTTTGATAATGGTTAATTGAATCCATGATATTGTGCTTAAGCAAAATATATAAAACAGAAGAATTAGCCAAGGATTAAAGTATCATTCCGTTTCAAAGTTTAGGTCCAGGCCAAATTAATATGGTTCTCGCACCATGTTGCACAAACAATCAATATTGCTTTAGAAGGCATCAAAAGCGTGCACTGAGATGAATTTAGATGAGTTTTACACCTTTAACACCCTTCCCTTAGTTTATTTCCTTCTAAAAAGATATAGCAATTAAATAGTTCATTGGATTAAAATTTTGTTGTATTAGACCACACTAAGCCAACCCCACTTAGTGGAATAAGGCTTTAGTTGTTTTTGTTGTAGACCACACTAATATTCATCATAATTTGTCATGTATTACAGTATCTTGAAATGATTTTAGATATCTTGTTCTTTTACTTAGATTTTTTTACTTATAACAATACAATATTAATTAGATTTTTTAATTTAAAATGAAAATATTTTACTCTTTTTTACTTAAATATGTGTCACATAAGTTTTAACCCTATAATCTTCTTTCACTTGTCTATTTTTCAAAATAAGATTATGACAACTAGATGATAAATTGAATAAAGTTTGGAGAAACTAGTTATAAAATATATCAAACATTAATTTAATTCATATTGATGTGTGTCATTATGTGCTGAACGTCGACACAGTATCATAATAATTGGTATGATCTAAGCAGCATGAGATAGATTATCTATGTTGATAGTGGATTTTGTTAATTTAATGGGATGGTAAATTTTAACTGTCATTCAACATAGCAGAAGCTTTCAAACCATGGAATTAGCAACCTATTAGTCACATTTATGAATTGAACTTGCACTTTTCTGTGTATTCCAGATAAATTAAGTTGAATATGTGCATTTGACCTAATTTTGCACATACCCATTGAATTTTAAACATGGAGATTTCTCAAAAATAGAAAGAAATTAATAGCGATAATTTTGAAATTCAGTAGAAACATAATTATAACACCAAAAGTAGCACCAACCTGTGATAATGCTTCCTGTTCAGACGACGGCATTTTCTTAAGAGCTAACTGTGCAGCATCATCTAACTAAACACATGAATGGATTTATGTTCATATCATATTGTCCAAAGGAGCAAAGGAGTAGCCACAGTATAAAAGAGCATTAACAGCTAACCTGGAGTGCCTTCACACGATCCCAAAGTGGAGGCAAGTCACTTAAAATGCTCTTCAATGATATCTCAGGAGGCTTTGCATGCTTGAAAAAAGAGTGCTTTAATAATTTTTCTGCAGTTGGTCTCTTTGTTTGATCTTTCACCAAGCACATTGCTATCATCTCTTTAAAGGACTGAGTACAACTGATTATTGTTTGTTAGAAGATTTGCCAAAATAAATTGTAAAACTATTCCATAAAAAGTTCAAGCGGTTGAAACATACACAGGTATCCATTATCAAAAGGGACCTTTAATACCTTTGAGAACTTTTTATCACGATCATAATCAAGTCCTGGAGGTGCATTTTGAAGAGTCATCAAGAGAACCTACAGCATGCAGGTATGAATAAATCAGAAATTTATCTAAAAGACTCTACACTTCCAGCTTATTCATATTTTAGGGGCACTCAAAAATATAAACTAGCATGAAAAACTTCATGATTATACTGAATTGTCAATAATTCTTAGCGTACTTGATCAGTAATGTACAAGAAACATCTAAATCCACATAAATTATAAATAAGCAACTACTATCTCACAGAAAAATATTAATCCATTATGTTGTACAATCCAAACCACATAGCATGTCCATTGTTATCATGGATTCATCATGACACTGAAATTCATGTGAAGAGTTTAGATTTGTCGTCATGGTAAAAGATGTTGAAGGGGTGGAGACTAATCTAGTTTAACATAACTAGCTAATTGGAAAGGGAAAACCCTCCCACAAGCACTCAACATTCGCAACATGCCTACGCAGTGCAAAGGTGTGAGTTGGCTTCGATACCATGTAGTGCAGCTCAATCAAACACAAAATAATTGGCCAAATGGGAGAGAGAGAAAACACTCAAAGAACCACCTTCTTTGGTGCTCGTAATAGAAGCAAATTTAGGATGTCCTCTAGACCAACCCAAAATGACAAGCCAATGGGGGCAAGGACACTATCTTATATCAGTGCACAAAGGACCACCTGACCCAATGCTCCCAATAGACCAAGATTTAAAATATCGAGCCGTGCCAAAGTTTCGGTCCCAGACTGGAACGATACAGTTTCGGTACCGTGTCGGTATAGTTTCAATATTTTTAAAATATAAAATATATTAATTAAAATAACAAATTTAATCTAAATATTTAAAAATAAAAAATAAATTTTTTTGATAATTTTATAGATTTTAATAAAGCCTATTTAAATTATCCCGAACTATAGCTAGAAATTGATTATTAAAATCTAATTAAACCCTAAGTTTTAAAAACCAAAAAAATAAAAATCGCGGCCACAATGCGCGACCAGGTACGCGCGGCCCACGCACGGAGGCATCACCGTGCCCGGGCAACGCCTTCGGCGGCGTTGCCGGCCTCGGGCGGCACCTCCCGTCCCCCGGTCGAAATTCCTATGCCAGCGCTGTGCCTGTGCTAGTGCCGGTGCGTCAACGGAACATTTTCGCCTGTATTGCCCAATACGGCTCGAAATTTCAATCCTTGCAATAAACCAAAGCAAAATTTAGTTTGTCATAACGTTTTGCAGCCTACCAACCCATGTGTAATGTCATGTACGAGCAAGATTGTAAACTAGCATACTTGAAATTTTCTTCCTATCGTATTTTTCACCTTTGTAGTTAGTTAAGTTGCATGTAAGCCAACTAATTATCACATCAAATTATCCACCTTTATACAAACTCCTATTATTCCTTGAATGTTATATTCTTGATTATCTTCTGAGTAACCAATGAAAATAGTAGACTAGCAAGTCGCAATCAAAATAATGTTTCAGCATAGTTCACCATGGATGGAAGTGGAAATTATAGGCTAGCAAATCACAACCAAAATAATTTGTCAATATTAGTTCACCACGGATGGATTGAGTAACAAATTGGAAATGATCATGGTGACAACTCACATGTCAGTCACAACTATGTGATTAGCATAGTTAGCCAGGGACAAAAAATAATCCTTTCCCAAATGAACACATTATGTCACATATGGTGATCAAGCAAAAGCCAAAAAATACATATGCTTCCTCTTATTCAGTGAGCATGTAATAATAAGCAACAGAAACAAATAGGTATAAGCATATAGAAAGCCTTAATCAGGGACTAATTAGACCTTCATTGGAGGGTATTTTGAAAATGGAGCATGGCCATGCGCCAATTCTAGTGCAGTTATTCCGAAGGACCAAATGTCAGCTCTACAGACAGAAAAGTTATCAGTCATGAGAGCAGAAACTAAAAAAAAAAGTTACAAAGCCAAATCCAGTTTTATACTTGCCTATATCAACAAGGTTTAGTTTGGAACAGGAGTTCTCTTTCCATCATTCATACTTGTGTTTAGATATCTTCATTCATGGAATAACATGGTATTCATCTGGACTTGGAATTCTATGTAAAAGATTATAAAATCCACCTAAGTGTGGCTGTAGCTTTTCGGGCTGTGTATTGAATATTACTATTTTATCTCATAAAATAAGTGATACGATTATTATATTAAGTCTTGTTGCCACAAAAAAAATGGTGCTTCTTCTAATTGAATTGTATTTCAATACCTTTTATATTGTTATTGGCGATAGTGATTCAATTGAAAAAAATCTAGTAAAATCTTTATAATTAATTTTAGCACACAGGTACTTAGAATACCAGAGAACACCAATTTTAACTCTTCCATATATATGTCATACAATTTTAACTTTGCACATCTCTGTGTATTTACCTAATTTTAAGTAGGTCCCTAACGATTTACAAATAGGCATGAATAGTTATATGCAATGTCTAAATGCTTGATTATTGGATATAGTACTTACTTGAAATCATACCCACTTCCAGGCTGTAACACTTCTGGAGCCATCCTATACAAAAATTCCCATCAAAACTTTTGCTATTATCTAAGCATTACCCAGAAATAATTACTAATATTACATGTATATGATAAAATGAAATTTAATATCTCACCAGCATGGTGTTCCTACAAAAGTATTTCTTGAACGTTGTCTGTCACCTTTATCAAACAAACAGGCTGAAACACCAAAGTCTCCGAGCTTCACCACGCCAGAACTATCAAGAAGGATATTCCCAGCCTATAGCCAAATTAATTTTTTAAGCAAGAAAAAGCCTCCTGTATAATGTCTAAAAAGAATTACAACACAAAAGTAACCTTGACATCACGATGTATATGCCCATGTTGATGAAGGTACTCTAAAGCCCTTAGTGTTTCCTTAAGAATTGAACATATGACAGGCTCTTCAAATCCATCTGGATATGCAATCTTCATCAGGTGAAAGCACGAGCCTCCAGCCATAAATGGCATAACAACCCAAAGGTATCGCTCAACAACGAATGAACAATATGCTCTTATAACATTTGGATGATCGATTAAGCTCATTATTTGGGCTTCCCTTCGTATGTCATCCTATATAAACTAACTTGATCACTACAATATAACAAGGAAACATAACCAAATTTACATAATCAATTCCTAATATAATACAATAAGCCTCCCTCAAATTCAGTAATGACACAGTAAAAAGCATTTCACAGAGAAAAAAATTAGATATTTTAGCATTTGTACCTTCAAAAATCATAACTACACTGATGGTAACATATAATCAATATCATAGATGTGTTATACTGAGTAGCTTGTTATAGACAAAACAACTATCTGCTATACCAGAAGAGCATTGCCCTTTTCATCTCTTTCTTTAACATAGATGGTGAGGATTGTCTAGAATCATGATGATGGATGGATGGATATGGATAACGTGAATGCTAGTATGTTGCACCAATTTTAGAATATCACTTCAAACATAGGAAAAAATAAAGGATGTTTCTGGTAATTTTGCTAGAAAAAATTTACAATTCTGTGAATGTAACATTCAGTAGCATATATTATATGTATCCTTAGGGAAAGAGACTGACCAAATGCAAGACACTCAGAATGAGAATTAATATATTAGAGGAGATAAAATATTATGTTTGAGCTTTGATGCTCGGACTCTTCTATTCATCCTCTCATACCCGTGGCAACACAACAAGGGTACAAGTATGAGATGAGTTGATTTTCAACTTGCTTTCTTCTGGAATGTTGTGTGTATCTACTTGCACTGAACTTCCCAAATGTGGCTAGTCTATCACCAAAGATATTGAAAGAAGCTGTGGTGAAGGTGATAGGTTGGAGCAAGAAGAAGATCTATCATGTACGAAGATGAAGAGGAAGGTAATGTGATGCAAAAAGAAGATGAAAAAGATGCAAAGTTTTTTTTTAATAGAGTGAACTATGTACCCTTGTAAGAGAGAAGGAAGCATTCTCTCATTTAATCCTCTACTGATGATAAATGGGAATAGATTTGATGTGCATGGAATGTATAACCTCTTTTCAAAGCATTAGGTAATAATAACATATGTTATATGCACAATATATTAGTACTAGCTATTTAACTTGTAGTTGACTTATTTTATCATTTTTCATAATCATTAAGCTTTATTATCATATTATTAAAATACATCATAATTAATTCTAAGATTTATAATATACCCATATCCGTGTCCAAAATTTGGACACTTTTCTAGTTAGTCTTCATGTCCTCGCTTTACACCTAGATCCATACTTGCATCGAATACTCATATCCGAACCCAAGTAGCATAGTGCAAGGGGATTTATTTTTAAAATAAATAAAAAATAATCTAAAGATATTTTAGCATCTTCTCTCATACAGAAGAGGTGTGACTCATAGTACACAATGTTTTTTATCACTATCAAATAATGTAACAGCATCTTAGGATAGCAAAGAGTCTATTTAAGCAAGATTTAACCTAGAAACCACGCACTTACAACTGATAGACTAGTTGTTGGGTATAAATATACTACTAATCGTGACATAATTCAGGTGCTACTTGACACATTTAAAATTTATAGTATGGAGATAATAATTATCAAAATTCACATATGATCTGTTAAAGGCATGGCATTCTTCATAATATCCACATTGGAGGAAGACCACCCTTCTTCCATTTCTCTCACTCATCACAGTTTGGATATTCTAAATTGCAACTTCAAATGTTGTCCCTAAAAATTTTTATCAAGCATGATAATATTAGTATTGCCAGACCCACCTACAAATAAGATGCATGCTTCAAAGAATGTCATCAGATTATTAACTGTCATATTATTTTTTAATTGTAACAATAAATAAGTGGTTAAAAGAATTGATTTCCGCTATTCTTCACAATTTAGTGGAAAGTTTGCAACTCAATATAGAATATGAATAGTTAAATAATGATAAAGGGTAATCCGGTGTACGAAGCTCCCGCTAATGCGGGGTCTCAAGGAAAGATCAGACCACATTGGGTTTATTATTCACAACCTTACCTTGCATTTTGAAAGAAGATGTTTCCACGACTCATACCCATAACTTGAAGATCACATGACATTAATTTTACCTTGAATAGTAAAATAATGATCAAAGAAGCTAAATCCAAGGACCACATGGCAAAGGATTGAATAAAGAGAATATCATGAATCCAAGGACCACATTGGTTATATCGTTCATAGCCTTACCTTGCATTTCGGAAGAAGTTGTTTTCACGACTCATACCCGTGACCTCAATATCACATGGCAACAACTTTACCATGAATAGTCAAATAATGATTAAAGAAGCTAAATTCAAAGACCACATAGCAGAGAATTGAATAAAGAGAACATCATGATAAATAATCAGCACAGTAGCTTATATATAAGTTGATGAAAGAAAGTAATGTAGGCCTAAATAGCCAAACAGGATTAACTTTGAAACTTTATCAGTACCTATTACTCCATTATGTTCTCCTAGTCGAGTATAGATGCCTCTGGCACCATCCTACTAGGCACCTAGTATTTGTTAAAGCTAAATTATTTAAATTCAAAAAGTCATTGTTATATTATTGAAATTTTCAAAGGACCCAGTTTGTAATTTTTATAAATGTTGGGATCATTTTGCCAAAGTGCAACTTAATGACCCAACCCCTATTTTCTTTCTCCCTCGTGCGTGTCATCTTCACACCCCAAATCCTAATTTTTTTTCTCCATATAATGTTGTCTTTGTCGTGGCCCCACACCATTGTCACTCCACGCTATCAATGTAATGACCTCACACCGCCACTACCATCATGCCCTTGCGATGTCATCGCTATCGTTGCAATAATCTTACAACGTCGTCACTGCCTTGCGATGTTATGCCTCGCGACACCATCGCTTAGTGATGTTGCCATTATCACAGCCCAACAAAGCCACCACCTGCGACGATGTTGTCGTTATTGCAACCCCGCAAAGCCACTGCCTGCAACAACAATGCCCATTGTTGCCATCACCGTCATGGGCAACCACATGTTGTCGTGGTTTCCATTGCTTGCCTCAATTGCTAGGGTTGCCACATGTTGGAAGCAACAATTACCCATGTCGGAATCATCTGATGCCCAGCAATCATGCTAGGTCACCACCAGCAACATTGCACCTCCCCACCTAGCTCTAAATAGGAACTAATTAATCTACGTTCTTTGGCCATTGTCATGTAGTTTGTTGTGTATTGGATCCTTGAGGTTTCCACACTAGTGATTATCTAATTAAATTGTGTTTGAGGAGTTTCCTAATGGATCTTCATTTTGAGCAGCAACTATAGTCATTTCCTAAGGCCCTTAACCCAAAATTCTTGAATTTACAAGGTTGGGACTTATGACTCCCAAGGATGTGGTTTCGAATAGTATCGCTCTTGATATGAGTTGGAAAGTAAGTTGATTTGTTGTGATAATTCATTCTTACTATAGAATTTTAATTGTTATTTATTCTCACTCACATCTTGTGTATCTAGTGGCTATGGAGACTCGAGGTGTTTATGTTGGATTTCTCTATGCGCGTTTTAAAAATTTATTTCACTAAACAAACAGTAGAAGCGTAATAATCTATATTATTACAATTTGTATAAAATCCACACAAGGATGCACACGCATACAAACATAATCATAGAAATATATGGCATACATAAAATATATCTGTCAATGACGTAAAGCGGAAATGACATCAACTAGCAACCTTGAGAAAGGTTGTTTCTACTCGTATCCACGCCGAGATCTCCTCGAGACGACTTCACTAAGTCACGTGTCGTGTCTCCGTTTCGATACTAGTCGAAAGAAGGAGACGAAACGATCCGAGAGAGGACCTATGGTCTGATTTGGTATCCGACGGCTCAAAGCAACCTGACAATACGAATCGAACTGAATGGAAGTGATCACACCGCCGTTCGAAGGTCAAATAGTTTCCTATCAATAAGGGGTAGCGAGTCTAATGGCGTGGAAGTTTCGGCAACAATAATTGCTGGGAACAATAGCCAAAGAGGAAGGAAGAAGGATACCTCGTGGCAGAGAAACAACCGTTGCTTCTCCTCTTGCTCCTTGCTTCCACCGCTAGTTGTAGCTCCTTTGGCTCGGTGGATGGCTGACTTAGGGAGATGACTGACCGGTGGAGGGAGGCTTAGCCGGAGGAGAGCTTGGACAACCCCTCTTAGACGGCGGCAACTCCACCAAGGTGGTAGGCAACGGATAGGGTTTGGGGGGTTGTGGCCAGCGACTAGAAGAGAAGAATAGGAGGAAGAAAAATCAAACACTTAGGATTTTCTAATTCCATTTAAAAACTCTTCCATAGAGATATATTTATAGATCTCTAATGGGTTTGGTTCGCGAACCAAAATCCCGTATCCGTTAATCCAAAATCCAAACTGATAATCTTAAGTTTGGTTCAAAACTAAACCATGTTGGTTCAAAATCAAACCACCTTTTAATTAAAACCAAACCAATTTGGTTTATAATTAAATCAAAGAGGTCTTTGTCAAAAGATGTAGTTCATCCGCGCTTCTGTTCTGATAAAATATCTTCCATATTTGCTTTTGTCTGATCCAACTAAACTCAATCTCTTTCGACTTGAGAATTAAATTCTCAAACTTATTTTATGTCTCTTGAATAATCTCGTAGTGCATGTAACCTTATAAGTTCATGATTTATGTTAACTGTCAATAATTAACCATTAATTATAGATCGATCATGAGTGACACCTAATAGTACATCATACCCCCCTAATTAATCGAAAAATCACAGTTGATTCCAGAATAACTTCGAACTCTTCAGCAGCTATAGTTGTTCATGTGTCTGTTCCTTTCACTCATCTTATACCCGCTTAGTTCAGGACATGGTTTATGTGTCAGTCCCCACTAAGCTGACTATGTCACACCTAGCCTAAGCAGTAGTTCTTTATCTTGCAGATTTAAATTACTCAAAACATCTATCCAAGAGGATCATCCCCTTGACGTGTTTCTACTTTAGCCAAAGACTTATAAGTAACAATCCTGATAAGTAGTCATAGGGTATACGTCTCCTAATAAAAGGAGTGGTGAATCCTTTATGATTTACTTAATCACCTTTGGGTATTTCGACTTATATTCAATCATCTCGGATCTACACCTACGTAGAGACGTTTGCTTAAGATATCAAAATATAAGTCTCTATGACCAAGATGACTTAAATATCTCAAGTCGAAGGAAATTTACACTCGAGCTGCAATGAGATCTTTATAGACATGTATAGAACCACATGAAATCTCATGGCAGATCATTTCCAATGAACTAATTACCCTTAACCAGTATCCATATGTTAACTCTTAACATCCCAATGTTTCCAGCCAGTTAAGATTGGCTACTTGGTAAAACCAATAAGTCTAATATATGCTAGTCTTACAGAATCAATAATGTCCAATCTCATCAATTTATCGATTAAGAAATATTTTAATACGTACATAATTACACATGTAGAGATACCCATTAATTATGATCCAATCACAATTTCTCTTATGCTATACATTGTATTGTACACCTCATTAATTGAGTTTAAGATCAAATCAAATACATAGAGAATGTACACTCAAATAATGATTTTATTTATCCAATAAATGATATATTATCTAAGACGATTGTGTTAGGATACCTCTCAAATATAATAGTTTAAACTTAATTACATGCAGTGGGATTTCTTTATTCGAGGTGGGATTTTCTTACTTGTTTCAGAACATTTATCTTGTGCATGATTTAACTTATGAAAGTAGATGGTATAGTTATGTAGTTGTTAGAAATAGGATTATTTATAATCTCGTCCCTACTCTCATTAACATCTTGATATATTATGATTGTTTATCTATCATGTTTATTCTCTATTGATACTTATTGATTAGATTATCAACAACTAACTATAAACTAAAAGAAAAGTAGGGAAACCTAGAGTAATCCCCTTAAAGAATTCAAAATACCATGAGAATTACGATGAGTTAAATTACACAAATTATGTAAAACAAATCAAATAATAAGTAAATTATATAAGAAAGCTTCGGCTCTACGCTCTCAAGAAGTTGTAAAACTATTTATAATAAATCAACGCTTACATCATACCCTCCAAAAGAGTTACGTGACTACTTGTGGTATAGAACTTTGGCTCCACCCTCTGAAAGAGTTGCGTCACTACTTGCAGTATTATAGATTCGGCTCCACTCTGAAGGAGTTGCATGACGACTTATTTGAATTAATAAAATAAATAAATTACTTACATTATAGAGCATATGCTCCACACTTAAACAAGGGCTCTTGCATCTTTTTGTGTGTTCATATACTTCAGTCATATTACGAGATGTATTACTCACTGGATGGATTGCAGATTATTGATCCTATTCTTATGTGAGGTGCATTTCAAGTGGATTGTTGGTCATTCACCTTATGTATGTGTATATGTGCATACACATGATGCATTTTATTGCAACTGGATTACAGGTTATTTACTCTTATATACAATGCATAATTATATAGAGCAGATTGTGAGTCATTCACACTTATCTTACATTTATATATGATGGGTTCTCGTATCAAGTAGATTGTAGGTCATTCACCTTTACATATACAATACATCTTTTGATGGATGAATTGCAGGTCATTCACTCTATATATTTATATTTATTTATGATGCATTTCTATGAATTGTGGGTCGTTCATCCCTATATACGATGCATCCTTTATTCAGCAGATTGCGAGTTATTTGCCCTTATATAATGTGTGTTTTCTTGAGAAAAGGAAATATCTGAAAACAAGAAGAAGTGGAAAACATAATTTTGCAATTTAAATCATAAATGTGCATCTTAAACACCACCCAAGTCACTGGAAACAATAATTCCAGAAGCTGGGAATATTGTATCAAGGACACACAATAACTGTGAATTGATAAATGGCTGAGATCAGTTTCTCAAAATTGAATTCCGAACAGAAATAAACATGAAAAAAAAGTTGAATAGATTTATGCGTACTCAGACAAACAGACTCTAAAAAGGCTTCCTAAAGTATATGGTCAGTAGTCAAACTGAGAAGCAAGCATCGACCAAAATGAATTCTGAATATGGAAACTCGTTACTACTTCACAAAATATCCTTAAATTTCCAACTGCCAACACTCTATTAACCCTTTGTCGAAACCCTGGCAGTAAAATTCCTTCCGAACTGTCTAAGAAGCGCAAGTTGCACTTTTTAGAAAGAGCATAAACGTGTTCATAGTTCGGCTACAATACCATCTAAAAAATCAAGAATGAAATTTGACTAGCAACAAAGCAAAAAAGTTCCAAAAGGATCTCAGATTGCCTAAAGCCACCTTCCCGATAGCCTCGATCCAATCTGCTCTCGATAACCAATTCCTGGCACTGTGCCTCAGTAAGAAACAAAGGTATCCAGCTGGTAAACAAAGAGAGGGGCTAACTCACGAGGTTACTGTTGCAGCGATCGAGATCCAGGCGCTTGACCGCGACGAACTCGTTGGTGGGAAGGTGATTCGCCCGGTAGACAGTTGCGCTGGCCCCGTATCCGACCTCCTCCAGCAGTTTGTAGTCGTTCGGCGACAACGAGTAGCTCCGCCTCACGCTCCCGTTCCTCCACATCCTCTTCCGATCGGCCACCCTTCGTCCGCTTCTTACCACCGTTGACCGCCGTTTCAAAAGCAGCAGAGGGAGGGCGTAAAACCGAAGATGAAGACAAGATGACTACTGGAGAAGCGGACGGATCGAGAGCGTGTGGGGGAGAGAGAGAGAGAGTGAGCGCGATGGGAAATGGCGAGAGCTGACGTGGCGATGGGCGGCGGGTTGTGGTCCGTACCACCCGCGCGACGGCGGAAAGGAAGCCCAAAAGAGGCCACGCGAAAGCGGCAGGAAGGTTTCGGGTCGGGTCTCACCGACCCATGACGAACCCGTTCTTCCCAATCGCTGCCGAAGTTCGTCCACATCTCCTACCAGGTTTAGTCGTGGAGGATGCAGTGGTCCCCGGCAAGATTGAAAGCGGGTGAGCAATGCTTATTGGGGTAGAGGCGAGTGTTATTCATGCGGGGAAATGAACCCAAGCCACTTGCCTCCTGGCATTATTGCTGCTGGACCCGCTTTGCAGTATCGGGTCTCGGAATATTAACGCGATGCGCGTACGAGTCGAGTACGAGAGTGTGGATGTTTCTGGGGCAGCGTATCGTCGAAGATTCGCCCCCCTCCTCCAGAAAATCAAGGCACATCCAAAAATAAATAAGGCAAAATTTAAAGAGTGCATCCTTAATTTTTCTTTATCACGGCGTGACGGCATCTCATATTTAAAAATAATAATAAAGCATCTCATTTTATTTTTATTTTTATTTTTATTTTTATTTTTAAAATACTTTTATTTTAATATTTTAATCAAATTATTAATTATTTTAATTAAAATTATTATAAATAACTTTTGTTTCAAATAATATGATTTTAATTAAGTTGACATAAGTGTAAATAATTTAGAGTTTTTTTGCCGGCATAAAAGGGTTTTTTTCATATATCAATGCTTCATATTATATAACAATTGAAGGAAGCAAGGGGGTAATGGTGACGTAAAAGGGGGGTATATGGATCCCTTAATAATTTTTTTAGTATAAGAAGTATAAGGATATAGAAATTGAAGGTGAATAGCCGCCCTCTCTCACCTTTATAAATACTAATAAAAAATTTTACTCTTTTAATATAATTTTTCTAACTCCATCTCTGTAATAATGTTTCATATGTAATATTTTTTGATCTCTAAGATAATATTGAGTTGGTTATTGTGGATAGATATTGCTATAACGGATAAGGTAAAATCTCAATTTTATCAAGAAAAATATCCTTTCCACAGTGATCAATTATAATTTTTTAATAATTTTGATCAAAAACATTATAATAATAACAAAATAAAAATATTTTAAATTGAAAAATAAGATCAAATACTTTTTTAATATTTTTAAGAGTCTGTCTTTTGATTTTTATACAAAATTCAAAATAAATAAATATCACTGCCAAATCAAATTGTGAGTTGGACAACTATTATTTTACTGATATTGTTTTTTTTATCTCGTCTGTAAGGAAGGATACACAAGGGTGCATTATATTTTAAATTTTATTAAAAGATATATTTATTTTCAAAAATATCCTTCTCCCAATTCACTTTATAAATTTATTACCACCTAAATGATCAATCAGCTGTGATTAACTAGTCTACAATATATAATTTCAATTCGCCTGTCAAATATATTTAACTAAAATTGTTTGATAATGTTTGACGATCTTAAAAATCTTAAATTCTTATCAAATTGGAATCTTTGTAGTCTTTAAGTTCAGTGTCTATTTTTCATTTTTTTTCATTGTTTCGGTCAATGCATCGTGGATCATCAAACCATTGATTCATGAATGACTAACGTACATGTTCCTTAACGATAGTTGTCCGAAGAAATAAAGAGATTTGAAAAGCACTTAAAAAGAGAGTTTGAATAGTGCCGAAGATGGATTCAGGTAAGTCACTTTGAGGCTCAAGTTAGGATTGTGTGAGGAATGGAGTTTAAAGACTTAGGAAAATTGGGATTGATGTATGCATATTTGTGCTCATAGGTAGGGAGAACCTTTTATACAATTGATTTTTGAAATATTAGCGTCCGTTTAAAAAATATTTCATGATATGAGATTCTATTCCGATATATACGTTCTAGTTATTCATGTTTACTGAAATATTTTTTATTCTTCGAGGTGAAACGATCTTGGAGTTTCCTAATCTTAAAGATAAATCGACTTTATAACTTTATCTCACATGACATGTGGAGGTGGCAGATTTCCGTCACATCACAAGCATCCCCAATTAGTCTAGTTGAAAGAGGTGTAGTCTGACTGATTGGACTATATTTGATAAGGTGTCCTCGCTCCGCCACATATGGATAAAGTGGTCATAACAGGATCTTGAGCTCGGGGCTCGGGGCTCTAAGCCCATCATAAGGCAAAGTCGTGAGCTTGGGGCTCAATGCTCTAGGTCTGTCGTAAGGCAAAGTCGTAAGCTCGGGACTTGGTGCTCCAGGCCTATCGTAAGGTACAGTTGCGAGCTTAGAGATCGATGCTCTAGGCATGTCGCAAGGCAAGTCGCAAGCTTGAAGTTTGATGCTCCAAGCCTATCATAAGGTAAAGTTACGAGCTCGGGGCTCAGTGCTCTAAGCCTATCGTAAGGCAAAGTAGCAAGCTCAGAGCTCAGTGCTCCAAGTTTGTCGTAAGACAAAGTCACGAGCTTGGTGCTCTAGGCCTATTGTAAGACAAAGTTGCGAGTTCGAGGCTCCAGGCCTGTTGTAAGGCAAAGTCCGAGCTCGATGCTCTAGGCCTATGGTAAGGCAAAGTCGCGAGCTCGAGGCTCCAAGCATGTTGTAAGACAAAGTTGCGAGTTTGAGACTCTGTGTTGTAGGTCTGTCGTAAGGTAAAGTCGTGATCTCGAGGCTTTGTGTTGCAAGCCTGTCGTAAGGCAAAGTCACAAGGTTGAGACATGGTAATTAAGGTATGTCGTAAGGCACTCTCACGAGCTTGGTGCTTGATGCTCCAGGCCTATCGTAAGGCAAAGTCGCGAGCTCGGGGCTCAGAGTTCTAGGTCTGTCATAAGAAAAAGTCATGAGCTCGGGGCTCGGTGTTCTAGGCCTGTCATAAGACAAAGTTGCGAGCTCGGAACTTGGTGTTCCAAGCCTGTAGTAAGGTAAAGTCGCAAACTTGGGGGTTGGTGTTCCAGGCCTGTTGTAAGACAAAATCACGAGCTCGGAACTTGGTGTTCGAGGTCTCTCGTAAGGCAAAGTCACAAGCTTAGGATTCGGTGTTTTAGGCCTATCGTAAGGTAAAGTCGTAAGTTCGGGTACTCAGTGTTCCAGGCCTGTCATAAGGCAAAGTTATGAGCTCGGGGCTCGGTGTTTCAGGAATGTTATAAGGCAAAGTCACGAGTTTAGAGCTCAGTGTTCTAGGTCTGTCGTAAGGCAAAGTCGCGAGCTCGAGGCTTGGTGGGTTGGGATCGTCCCAGGGCAATGCACATTTTTACACGTTTCACAAATGTGATTAGTAGAAATATATAAATAATTAATAGAAAATTATTTATAACACACATATGCAAAACAGGAAATAACATGTACAAGGCATGACAGGAAATTAAAATTTTACAGAATAACAAAGTATTTAACGCGTATCTTATTGATGACGTTGAGTGAAATTGACATCAATCGAGTGATCCTTGTTGAAGTACTATCTCTACTAGTGATCCATGCCAAGCTCTCATCTAGACGGCTTCCGAAGCTACGAGTCACGTCATCGTCTTCAGTACTAGCCGATGATCGATAACAATCGATTCGAGAGAAAAAATCTTATTTTGAAAACACACAACAACTTTTATCACGATCATTTTTTGGAGTTTTCTAACTATCACCGAAAATCATATTTCCGATGTAATTTTTGATGGTCAACCATTAACTGCCGATCAGGACAAATTGTCGAAACCTTTCCGACGTTGATGGAACGTTCTTTGGAAGCTTCACAAGCTCCCAAAAAGCTGGCAGATGATCATCAGACGATCAAGGTTGATTAGTCACGATTGGACAACTCTTCACAAGAGTTATCAATGGCATTTCTTCTCCGACAACCGTTGTTTTCAATGAACACTTCACCGGTCAACGGAGGCCCTTCACAAGAGCACCCGTGGCTGAAAACAAACTCCAGCCAGCAGCTATAGTAGCTCCGATGTTGGAGAGAATCTAAAATAGCAGCCACAATCGGGAAGAAGAAGAAGATCACGCGGAAGCAACAACCCTTGTGCTCCTACAACCTCTTGTGCTTCGGCGAAGAGGCAGGCGACACTACAACCCCTTGTGCTCCGGCAAAGAGAGGCGCCGACGATGCTCTCTTCACTCCCACGCGGGGGGATCAGGGAGCAACGACAGTCACGTGATCAGCCCGAGAGAGATCGCGATCTATGGGAGGAGAAAAGGAGAGAACGCAGCAGCCACGGGAGAAAGCCGATTGGGAATTTGGGAGATGGGTTCTCTTCTCGCACGGAAGAAGACAAAGCCGGGCTCCAAGCTCCTTATTTCACAATTGGCTATCCCCTGTCCCAAAACCTAAATCATGATTGGGAGAAGCTCGCGATTAGGGCTTTTCTCCAACCACTCCATCTCTGCACGCTCTTATGAGAGGAAGGAACGGCGTCCTAGGGTTTCCAATAATCGACAAAGGAGAGCACCGCCACGTGGTTCGAAGAAGAACGACCTTGTTTCCTCTATTTTGTCGCATGGTAAAGAGGAGCTACAGGAGTGGCCTTTAAATTGAATCAAAATCGATTAGGTTGACTAAATCCGAGAAAGCTTGAACTAAAGAAAACCCAAAAAGAACCAAACCAGACTGGATTAATTTAGGGTTTACTATAGCAAATTGGGTTTAAAACTAAATTGCTTGGTTCACTAACCAAATGAACTTCGATTTGATTCAAACTAGTTTTATTCATTTCGTCTTTACTAGATGAAACTTCTTAATTTCTTATCTCTTCTATTTTGCCAAAACTTCTTCCATCATGAACCAAACCAAGTTGGTTCAATTTTGGTTTAAAATCATACCATTTGATTCAATAACCAAACGATCTCCGATTTAAATAAAATCAATTTCGTTCATTTCGTATTCATAAGACGAATTCTATCATTTTGTCTTTTATCTAGTCCAGTCAGACTTTATTTCTCTCATTCTAAGAATCCAATTCTCAAGCACATTTTAAGTTCTTCAGAGAACTTGTAGTGCGTGAGACCCAATAGGTTTCCGACTATATTGGTCGTCTGTAATTAACTATTAATTACGGAACAATCATGAGTGACACCTAGTAATACATCATGACCTTCAATTGATCGAAAAATCAATAATTGATTCTAGAATGATTTTTAAACCCTTCAGTAGCTATACTGAATCGTGTCTTATTCCTTTCATTGTCTTATATCCGCTTGGTTCAGGACATAGTTCATGTGTGTTAGTCCCCACTAGGCTGACTACGTCACAGTTAGCCCAAGCTAACTTTCTTATTCTGTGGATTCAAGTTACTTGTACATATATCCAAGAGTACCGTACTCTTGACATGTAATTCTTTGGCTAAGGACTTTTAGTAACAATCCTGATAAGTGATCGTAAAGTATATGTCTCCTTTTTCAAGGAGCGATGAATTCTCTGTGGGCTATTTAAACACCTTCGAGCACTTTGACTTATACCTAATCATCCCGGGTCCACACCTCCTCAGAGATACTTGCTTAAGATGTCAAAATAAAAGTCTCCATGATTTAGGTGACTTGAATACTGCAAGTCAAAGGAAACTCATACTTAAGCTGCACTGAGATCTTCATTGACATATGTATAGAACCATATAAAATCTCAAGGCAGGTCACTCCAATAAACTGGTTACTTTTAACCAACATCCACATTTAACTCTCAACATCCAATGTCTCCAGCTAGCGAGATCAGTTGCTTGGCTAACAAGGAGTTCAAAACATATTAGTCTCAACAGAATCGATAACGTTCATACTCATTAATTCCTCGACTAGGGATAATTTTAATACATTCATAATTGCACATGTAGATATACTCACTAGTTGTGATCCAATCACAAATTCTCTCATGTTATAAATCGTATTGCAGACATTCAGTAAATGAATTTAAGATCCAATCAACACATAGAAAATATGCACTCAAATAGTGAATTGTTATTTATCTAATAAATAATATAATCGTAAGGTGATTCTCTTAGAACACATCTCAAATCTAACAGACTCCCACTTGGCCTAAAGCCAATTGCCATGGTATCCAATATCACTCGTCTCTATGTGTTCCTCAAATTTACTTTAAGGTAGAGATTAAAAGATCCATAAGGTTTCTTTCGGTGGGATTCTTCTTGATTTATATTTTTCTTCTACTAATAATTTTATAATCAACTGATATCACCAAAACACATGTTTAGATCGATGGTGAGACATAGGTTCCATTGCTTGTGCAATTGTTCTATTGTTGTCGTAGTAAGCAAGTAATACTTTAATAATGGTTGGAACCACTCTAAGTTCAGTGATAAACTTTCTGATCTAACCGTTTTATTTGTTGCTTCATAAGCTGCAATGGTGTCTTATTTGAAATACTTTCAACTTATTGCATCATAATTTAAAGTGAATATGTACTCAGACTGGGACTTGGAGTCATCCTTGTCTTGTCTGGTAGCTGACAACCATATACCCGCGTGTAACCATATCACCTTCTCCATGTACCAAGAATAAATTCTTATTTTCTTGCAAGTATTTTAAGAATTATCTTAACAACCATCCAATGATTCATTCCTGGATTTGACTGGTATCCGCTCGTAACACTCAGAGCACATGATACATCAGGTCTTGTACATATTATAGCCTACATGATTGATCCTATTACCGAAGCATATGGAATCTTATGTAGGATCGAAAACACGCTAGAGGAGGGGGGTGAATAGCGTGTTTGCACGCTTTTCGATTTTTCGTGAAAACTCGAGTGCGGAAGCGGAAGCGGAAAAAATAACGCAGCAAAAGTAGAAACTAAGTACAGAATAGAAATGACTCGCTTTGTTTTTACTTGGTTCACAGCGCAACGCTGCTACTCCAAGGCCCACGATCCTTGACCGTTTACGTTGGGCAATCCACTAACTCACTTGCCCCTATCCGGCAGCAAGTGTATCGAAAAATCCGATACAAAATCCGATTACAGAAATGATCTTAACTGAATTACAAAACAAGACTTTGTTACCAAATTTTTCGCTCCCCGGAGATCAAACTCGACGCCTCGGTGTTTGTAGAAGTGTCTTAGAGCAGGCGTAGCACCGACATCGAAGAATGGAGGCTCAGAGGTCGCGGGAACGGAGTTTGTGAGCGTTTTGAATGTGTTGCTCGGCTGCTGCTCGCGGAGGGCTTATATAGCCGACCTGGGTCGACTCAGATAGCTATCTGGGTCGACTCCAGCCGACGTGGCAGATAAAACTTAATCCTTTCGTCGCTTATCCCTCCTGAGTCGACTCTGATCCCATTCTGGGTCGACTCCAGTCGCGGTGGCGGCAGCGGCGATAACTTTTTGACCTGAGTCGACTCAGAAGCGTTCCTGGGTCGACTCCAGGCTGATCTGGCGGAGACCTCGACGCGCTAACTTCCGGAATCGTGCTGATTCGGCTGGAGTCGACTCCAGAGCCCATCTGGGTCGACTCCAGACCCGAAAAACTAAGTTTTTCGTCCGGAGTTAGCTTTCGTCGGGCTTTTCCTTCCTGCACAACAAGTTAGCTCAAATATAACATGTAAAGGAACAAGTTGGTTCACCGAACCAACTTCGAGTCTTAACTTCAGATCTCCGGTGAGACTCTGGGTTAGACCGGCGCCTACTGTTCCTCGTAGGAACGCGTTCTCACCCACTCCTCTCGGGAGAATTTACCTGATGCCAACCAAGTCCTCCTGACCTATTGGACTTTTGCTCGGCTCTGTCGTTGCCCCCCAGGACTTGAACGCAACTGATCCTCCAGATTAGTCCATTCTTCTACTGCAACTTGGTCCTCCTAACCAAGTCCAGTCCTTCTGCAACTTGGTCCTCCTGACCAAGTCCAGTCTTCTGCTTGGTGCACTTTGACTCTGCCAAGTCTTCATGTCTAACCACACTAGGACTTAATCTATTTTCTGCACACTCAATTCAGCCTGATTAACCAAACCACATACTTAACTTGATCCTAGTTCCATAATCAAAACTCAGGTTTGATCTGCTAGTGCTTCCTGCACTAACAATCTCCCCCTTTTTGATTATGACAACTTAAGGTTTCAAGTTAAGTTACAAATCACAACTTAAAGCGAATATCACAATTTTGCATAAATAAGTTAAGTATGGAAATTCAATGCATGCATGTGTGTTACTCCCCCTGAATCTTTTACTCCCCCTTTTCCAGGTAACTTATGCTTTCTCTCTTTTCAGAAAAAGATTTTAACTTGAAAAAAACTTAACTTTTAAAAATTATAAAAAATTTTTAACTTGAAAAATTCTTTGATTAACTTGAATCTCAATTCTCTCCCCCTATGACATAATCAAAAACTATTGGATTCTATTGAGTTGAGTCCAAGCTAAAAAAAATATTCCTTTGGGGCGCGTGTCCAACTTAGGTTTTAGCTATCTACTAGAAAGTAGTAGCTTGACCCAGTTAGCCAAGTATAAGTGTTTAATCCTAGTTTAAAAGATTGTCTTTTTATTTTAGGACACTTAACTTGATCAATTGAAATTAGAGTCTAAGCTTTTGGTTTGATGCACTGACTTAAAGCATCTATTTAGCTTAGACTAGAGGCCTATACATCTTACACCGTTCTAAATTTTTGCAATCACAACCAAGATATCTAGTGTGCTTTGTGAGATGTCCACCTAGATCTATAGGTACATGCTTTCTAGGGGGTTTGCATCTAGTCTAAGACAAAAATCTCCATTTGCTTATTTTTGAAAATAAATTTAAAAATTATTTAAAATATACTTAATAATTTTTGAAAGCCTGTTGAATTATAATAATAATAGATTTGAAAGACATGACTTTTCGAAAATAAATTTCTTTTTCCTACTCTACTAAACATAAGCCTAGTTTTCTTCTAAGTATGCTAAATTCGGATTCAGGTAAGGGTTTAGTGAAGATGTCAGCTAAATTTGACTTTGACTCGATGTAGTCGAGTACAATTTCCCCCTTTGCAAAGTGGTCGCGTATAAAGTGATGTTTAACTTCTATATGTTTGATTAGACTTTGACTGGTGGTTGATTAGACGCACACACAGAGTTTACAGAAAAATCAATCAAGTCCATCAGTCGATTGGAGCAGTCGACTGGCGATGGTGCAGTCGACTGATAGATGACTGTTGGAGCGACAGCTGGCTGATTAAATGCAGATCAAAGAGTTGTTGAAGCCCATCAGTCGACTGGCACTTGGAGCAGTCGACTGATGTACGAAAATACACAAAAATAGAAGACGACGCCAAAGAAAAACACAGTTCATTTTTACACCTTTCTGGTAAAATTCTGACTCTGTAATATCTCTCTCCTCTTCCTCAAAACTTCACTTAGATCTTGTGAAAGGAAGAGACTGATTGTGTGAGGGTTTCTCCGCCTTCAAAGCGTGCTTTAAAAAGGAGATTTTTCATAGTGAAAATGTCATCTGTGTGTGTGGATCCTTGGACTAGTCACCTCGTTGAGGTGGATACCAAGTAAACAAACTGGGTTAGCATTGGTTTCTTCTATATCACTTTTGTTTTTGTGCTTCCGCTGACAATCTTGCAGGCAAGAGCGAAAAATGTTATTCACCCCCTCTAGCGAACGTATTGGTCCAAACACAAACAAGGTTCGGAAAGGAGACCACTAGTGGGCGGGCGCCTCCTGTACATAGACCTTGGATGTATTAATCCTGAGGGGTTAGGAACCAAGTAAATTCGTGTGTCCCTGCATAATTTTATAATATCCGCTACTAAGTATCTTTGATAGAATGAAAAATGAATGAACGAAGAACGCGTTATTCACCCTCCTCTAGTGCGTCCTATAGATCCTACGGTTGCGAGATCGGTGCTCGATGTTCCAGGTCTGTCATAAGATAAAGTCACAAGCTTGAGGCTCGGTGTTCTAAGCCTGTTGTAAGACAAAGTCATAAGTTTGGGGCTCGGTGTTCCAAGCTTGTCATAAGACAAAGTCGTGAGCTCGGGACTAAGTATTCTAGGCCTGTCATAAGATAAAGTTGTGAGCTCGGGGCTCGGTGTTCCGAACCTATAGTAAGGCAAAGTCGCAAGCTTATAGCTCGGTGCTTTGAGCCTGTCGTAAGGTAAAGTCTCGAGATTGAGGTTTGGTGCTTCTGGCCTATCGTATGGCAAAGTCATGAGCTCAAGACTCGGTGCTCTAGGCTTATCATATGATAAAATCAAGAGCTCGAGGCTCGGTGCTCTAGGCCTGTCATAAAGTCAAGTCGTGAGCTCGAGACTCAGTGTTTCTAGCTTGTCATATGGCAAAGTTACGAGCTCGAGTCTCGATGTTCTAGATCTATTGTAAGGCAAAGTCGTGAGCTCGGGGCTTTGGTGTTTTAGGCCTATCATAAGGCAAAGTTGTGAGCTTGAGGCTCAGTGTTCAAAGCCTGTTGTGAGGCAAAGTCACGAGCTCGGGGCTCGGTGTTCCAAGCCTATTGTAAGACAAAATTCAGAGCTCAGGACTCAGTTTCAGACCTGTCGTAAGATAAAGTCGCAAGCTTGGGGCTTGGTGTTTCAGTCTGTCATAAGGCAAAGTCGCGAGCTTGGGCTAAGTGTTTCAGGCCTATCGTAAGGCAAAGTCAGGAAGCTTGGTGTTCTAGGTGTATCGTAAGAAAGTCACGAGTTCGAGACTCTGTGTTCTTGTCATAAAGCAAAGTCATAAGCTCGGGCTTGGTATTCCAGGCCTGTAATATCTTGGATCATCATGGAAAATATTTGATAATATTATATTTCTAACATTGATGAAATGATTTAAATTTATCGGAGCCCTTCATTGGCAAGGTCGGTTCATTATCAACTTCAGGCTTTAGATTCGCTAGTAATGGGAGAAACCACTGGTTTTTGTGTTATGTCCACGACTATTTCCAAGTCTAGGGAGATCGGACCTTGAGAAAAGTAATTGCTGATAAATATCACTGGTCTAAGACCAAAAGAGTTTTTGGAAGTACTTGAGAGTTTCTAGAGATACTTCAAGTGAACAAATATTAAATGAAGCAATACTATAAACATTAGTAATTTGATAAATGAATTATAAGATAAAGAGTGTTAAGGAAAATATCCTGATGATTCGGAGAGAAGCTTATACTCAGTGTGGAGGCTCTACTTCAATAATAGTTGGAATGACTCCTTGTCTGATGACATTTGCTAGAGAGTATATGTCTTAAGCCAACACTGTAGCAGTTGCAGTGATAGCCAAATCATTTTTTTCTTCCAAAAAATTACACTTCATTTATATCTTGTAGGGAGTATTCTCCAACTTATTCGTTATATGTGTGACGTCATTTTGGAGCTATAGAAACCAATCAAAAAGCTCCTGCTTCTTGTTGCAGGAGTGCACTATCTGGAACTGTTCGACACTGAGCTTGCGCATGATCCACACAACCTGGAAGTATATATACTAGGAAGGTGGGAGGTCGACCTTGATGGCGTTGACCTCCAGCCAAATTAGGAACTGGTGGACCTTGACTCCCTTGAGGTCCTTGATGCCGCCATACCTAACGATGCCAGAGACCTTGGTCTCATAGTAGATTAGGTACTCGAAGTCGACATAGCAAGGGCTGTTGAGATCGACAGAAAAGCTTCCATTGGAACTCAAGGAGAAGGACTTGACCATGTCAGGGAGGAGACCCGGAGGGAGACTGTACCGAGGGAGGAGATCAAAGATAGTGGTGCCGTTAGAAGCCGAGGAGTGGTCTTTAATGGTAGTGAGGGAAAGAAGAAGAAGATAGGAGAGGAGGAGGAGAAAGAAGAAGAAGTGAGAAGAAGACGAGGAAGAACAGAAGATCGCCATGGCATCCTAGAGGATGAGTCAGGTCGAGATTTGGGGAGGAAGATTCAAGAGTCGCTGCGTAGTTAAATTTGTTTCGAGTGTTTCTTCCCATCGAAGACTGCGGCCGAGGGGTCCGGAGAGGGGAGATGAGAAATTGAAAATCGATCGGAGGGCGATAGGGATTTGGACGACGACTAGAGAGGGGAGATGGAAGAGAAAGAGAGAAGAGGAGATCAAAGATATAAGGTTTCATTTGCAAGGGAAAAAAGAAACTTAGGATTTTAATCCAAAGAGGGGATAGATCACATGCTATTAGAGAAGATATTCTCGCCGTAGCTTTTCTCTCCGATGGAGTCATGATTGTCATTAATTCTTCCGATGTTAACCATTGCAGCGTCTTGGCTCAGATTTTCCACAGATGACGCCAATTTATTCCGGCCAATACAGCGTGGATGATCAAGGCACCAGCCAACGAACTGCTGACGTGCACAATCCTCGAAGATAGTCGCTTGGAGAGATGAAGAGACCTGAAAAATACTTTAAAAAAAGGCTTAGAATGACACTAGGGGTGAGTCCTAGCAAGCCACTCCGACTCTTAAATTAGGATTTTACATGAGGAATGAGTTTAAAGACTTGAAAAATTAGGGGTAATATATGCATACGTGTACCCATAAATATGTGCAACCTTTTATAGAATTGATCTTCGAAATATTGACATCCGTTTAGGAAATATTCTGAAATACGAGATTCTGTTCCGATATATGCATTCCAATTATTCATATTTTTTAAAATATTTTTCTTATTCTTCAAGTGAAACGGTCTTAGAGTTTTCTAATCTTAATGATGAATTGACTTTGTAACTTTATCCCACATGACACATGGAGGTAACAAATTCCCACCACATCATTGCAAATTATTGATTATCACATCTCTTGTAGGAGAAGTATTAAGAAAATAATGTTGCAATGGATGTGAATATGTAATCACTTACAAAGACAAAGATGGTGATTTGATGTTGATTGGAAATGTTCCTTTAAAGTAAATGTCATGCACTAATTTATATGTGTTCACTACAACAAAAATGACTTTTCGCAGCGCGCAAATATGTTATCCGCAGCGCACATCGCACGCTGCACAGTTGCAAGCTGTTAAAAGTCGTTAGGCATCCGCAGCGCACAATGCACGCCGCGGATGATCGCATCCGCAGCGCGCATTGTGAGCTTCCGCAGCGCGCAATGCGCGCTGCGAATGTGATCATCCGTGGCATGCATTGCGCGCTGCGGATGTGAGCTTCCACAACGCGCAATGTACACTGCAGATGTGATCAATCGCAGCGCACAATGTGCGCTGTGGATAAAATAAAATAATTAAACCATTCAAATCACAATTATAAACTCAAAACTCAAATAATTAATAACATAAATACCACACACAAATACCATATAAAATTACACATTTATAATCCAACAATTATATATAACATTCACATCTGTTTTGATAAGCTTACAAGACTGTGTTATCTTGAACATAAAGAAAAACAGAAAATAAGTGAGGTTGTGTGTATATATGTGTTGATACTTAGCACATATATACTTGTTGACTGGAAGAGCTTTCTTGATGATGAATCTATCCTTGTTGATGAATCTATGCGAAAATACAGAGTCTCTGCGAAGGAACATCTTGCTGATGAATCTATCCTTGTTGACTGGAAGAGCTTTCTTCTTCCCCTTGCCCGTCTTGGGTATCTGTGATCAGGGTAAAAACCATAAGGAGTCATGCATGAAAAGAGATGATGAATTGTATGCATTTGTAAAGTTGCAATACCTCGGTCCACATCTCCCTAACATTTTCGAGGACCATGTTGCAGTGGCGATCAAATGCTCTAACTTGATCAAGTAGTTTCTTGTTGTTCCTGCAATTAATAAGCACCTGTTGCAGAAAAGCATGGATAATCTTCTAACACTAAAAGTTTGTAACAGCAGAAGTAGAAAGCAAAGACAAATCACATAATTCATAAAAACACAACAGATGCCACAAAGCACACTTAGGCACTATATATGTTTCTATAAGTGATGGAAGATGATTTGCAGATAAGTATGAGGCAAAAGAACTCTTAAAACAATGCCAATTGTCAGCATCCATAGTCTTTTATTCAAAACATAAGCAAATGAAACATCAGGTTTAATTTTCGCTCTTAAATTCAAACATATAAATTAAGATCCGAATTTGCAGGAAGTATTTTATTTTCCAATAGGAATTTGCTCCAAACAAGTTACATGAAAATTGCTTAGATTCCAACAACACCTATGTATGATATGGAAAAGCATGCGCTAGAGAAAATAAGGAATGCAAAAGTTCAAGTGTCACGTCTTGCAAAGATGGATAGTCAAGAAACATTATTTAGAGAACAATTGTTCAAAGGACTACTATAAAAGACTTAATAAATAACATGATATAGACTGACCAAAGATCAATATGTAAGATACTACTACAATTGTTTCCAAAAATATCATTACCTGTGACAACACCTTTGACTTAGTTGTTACTTCTAGTTGTGCCCTCATCAGCTCTTCCTAAAGCAACGTGGAAGGCAACAGTGAGGTAATGTTAGCATCTAACAGATAATGTGCAGTATTCTAGAATTACGTTTTCCAATTTCAAATTAAGTTCTTGCGCTTTCTTTTCAGCTTCACAAGCTAGAGCACCCAAAGCATCTCTTCTTTTGTTCTGCAGCTCGATTTCATTTGTGAGTTTCTCCACCTGCAAAAACAGAACATTTTACTGCAAGGAACCTAGATTTGAAATTTTTAACTGAATCATTAACCAAAGAGTCAGAGATGATTCAGAGAACTGTCTCAACTAAAAGTGGAGCAAGATTCTCATAGTTCACAAAATGAAATCTGTTCGAGGACAGACAGGAACATACAGACATGATTCAGAGGACTTACGGAAGGGGGTGATACCTGGCGACGATCTTCGAACAGGCTCTTAGCCTGTTGCAGAAGCTTCAGCTTTTCCCCTCTGTTGTTTCGACGCAGGTTGGATCGCTGCTGCAGAGCCACACCCCATCTGTACAAGGCTACATCGAATATACAGATAGGGTTACAGACAGAATCCCAAATTAAACAGGATTTCTAGCATGGAGTAACATCTTTTGTCTTTATAGAAATATGGTTGGCTGAGCACGGACCAAAAAAATTGGCACAACAAAACAAATAATATATAGTTTCAGTTGAAGTAAGAGGTTACTAATTATTGGGACTGAAAACATGTTTCTGAAACTATTACTTATGGTTTACTGTAAAGCTAAGTCGCGACTGGGGATCGAATTCATAACTGACTTTGGATGGACAGACAGAGTGTATGTAAGTCCGCATCTCTAAGGGGATGTAAGTTCCCCTTTTCAGGGTAAAGATGAACAAATTGATTGCTTAACTGAAGACTAGTGATAGAACTTGAACGTGCATCAAATGTTTGGAGGACAAACCCGAATAACGGAACATGCTTGAAGTTTGCAGTGCATGGTGCTTTTGAGATTCAAAGGCCAAAATTAAAGTAAAGAAACTAAAATATGGAATAACTGCAGTTAAGGCAAAAATCATAAGCAATGGCAGGAACATGAAACTTAAAGATGGAAAATGATAGCTGATAAACTAGAAGTAAGCTTCTTAAATCTTCCTTGCAAATCGCGATACCTGGCGACGATGAGATTAGGGCACGGCCTGTCGATGAAGACTGGGATTGACGGAGCGCGATAAGATGAGTAGGAGGGACCACGCCTCCCGCCCCACGCCTGCCTGCACCACGGCCGAATCTACTGCCTTGTCCCTGTCGCCTCCCACAAGGTCGCGCTGCCGCCTCGCACCGACGCGCCGACGAAGAGCAAGAGAGTGAACGGATGGGGCAAGGAGAAGGACGACGTAGAGAGGAACTGCCTGGAGCAGTTGAGCAGGGATCTCCGGCAGCGGCGGGGAGGGAGGGTCTGGGCGGCGGCGGGGCGGGAGGGTTTAGGGCTCAGAGAAATTTCCGAGCGAGCGCGGAGAAAAGGGCGAGCGCGAGGGCGATGGGGAAAAAGGCGTTACTTTAAAAGAAATTAAAATTAAAATTTAGGGGTTTTTAAAAAAGAAATTAAAATTAATATTATTAATGTTATAATTTATAAATTTTTAACGGCGGACATTGTACGCTGTCAATATAAATTTTTAACAGCGCACATTGTACGCTGTTAAAAATACTTTTAACGGCGCACAATATGCGCTGTCAAAAATAATTTTAACGGCGTACAATGTGCGCTGTTAAAAGTATTTTTAACAGCGTACTATTGTTGCGTGCTGCGGTTGATAAAAATATGGTATTATCCGCAGCGCATTTTATTGGGCGCGCTGTCAAAGCAACTATTAACGGCGCGCCTATGATGTGCGCTGCGGATGACGCGCTGCGGAAAGTCATTTTTGTTGTAGTGGTTTTTAAGAAATTATTTCTTTCTATTATGAATTAATATGAATCTCTTTAATTATATTTGTAAAATATTTATATCTTCTTGCAAATGACTATAGATAATGAAAAGATCTAAAATAAGAGATATGGAATTGATACAGCAAAAAGTCAATCAGTCATACAAAGAGATATAAATGAAAGTTAAACGTTTAATTCATTAAACTAATTATTTTATTCAAATTCATAGATGTTAAACAGAAAAAAAAGATTAAATGTGGATTTTCGATCCATTATCGTCAATATTATATTATAATAATTACGAATCGTAATTATTAAAGTATAGATATTTTATTTTTTTTAAGAATAAAAAATAGAATGAAATATTATTTTATTAATAAATAAATAAAATGCTATTCAGTGTACCGTTTTACTTGTTTGGCGGTGTACTTTCGCAATCTAAATGAATAAAACATGGCTGGCTTCCATAGTTTAAATGAATAAAACATGGCTGGCTTCCATAGTCTAAATGAATAAAACATGGCTTCTTCCTGTTGGCGATAGAAACAAAAAGAAAAGAAATTTTAAGAAGATTCAAAGCTACTGTTGTAATTTTTTGATTTTTTCGTTAAAACATGGCTTTTTCCTGTTGGAGATATAAGAATGCTTTGGAATTAATTTTTTTAAATTAATCTAGCTAGAAAATATATAATCTTTGGCCATCTTAAAAAAAATAAAAACATTTAACGCAATTACTACTGTTGAACTTTGACGTAACCTAAAAAATTATAAACACAATCAATACTTCGTATAATAGTAATCTAGTACAAATTACCATTTAACATTCCTTATGTCATCTCCACTTTTCGCAATCATCTCTATATAAATCTGCATCCAGTTGAGGAGATCAAAGGCAAAGAGCATTGCATGCTTGTTCCAAGCTAAGAAATGGAGATGGTTAATCTCGGAGACATTCCATTCTCAATTCCTCTTGTTCTAATTCTCATGTTAATGTCCACCCTTCTGCTAACGGCTGCTGAGAAGAGGCGCCGTGTCTCCAAGTTGAGGCTTCCACCAGGCCCAGCAAGATGGCCGATCGTCGGTAACTTGACGCAGCTGGGCCTTCTTCCCCACAAGGACATGGCTCGCTTCTGCTCCTCCTACGGCCCGCTTGTCTATCTCCGCCTCGGCACCGTCGATGCCATCACCACCGACGACCCGGCCGTCGTCCACGAGATCCTTGTCCGGCAAGACGATCTCTTCGCATCCCGCCCAAAGTTGGTGTCCGCATTCCAGTTCACCTATGGCGGTAGGGACATCGCCTTCGCTTCGATGGGCCCGCAATGGAAGCGACTGCGCCGGACCTGCGTTGAGCACCTCCTCACCGCCAGGCGCTTCAAGTGTTTCGCCAAGAATAGGGCGCTGGAGGTGCTCCACCTCATGCGCGATGTGCGAGAGAAGGCGTGCAAAGGTGAAATAATCGAAGTGAGCCAGGTGCTCGGCAACTTCACAATGAACAACGTGACGAGGATGCTCCTGGGAAGGCGGTACTTAGGGGACGGCCCAGATGAGGCGGCTGAGCTGTTAGACCTCACACACCAATTGTTCTGGCTTCTGGGGTTGATCTATCCTGGCGACTACCTGCCGTTATGGAGGTGGCTCGTCGACCCCTTCGTCGGAATTGAGAAGAAGATTAGGGAGGTTTCTCAAAGGATGGATGGGTTCCTGCAAAGGGTTATCGACGAACACCAGCAAGCCATTGAGGCAAAGAATCTAACAGATGGTGAGCATGGCGCGGACAGGGACTTCGTTGATGTCTTGCTTTCCTTGCCAGGGGTGGAAGAGAAGGAGCGGATGGATGTTAGGGAGATGAAAGCCATAATTCTGGATATATTCGCAGGGGGGACTGATACTGCTGCGGTTGCAAGCGAGTGGGCGATGGCGGAGGTGATGAAGAACCCAAAGGTGCTAGAGCGGGCACAGGAGGAGCTGGACAGAGTGGTCGGACGGGATCGTATGGTGCGAGAGTCCGACTTGGGAGATCTGAACTATCTCCGGTGCATCGTCCGGGAGACCTTCCGGATGCACCCTCCAGGGCCGCTTCTGGTTCCCCGCGAGTCCACGCAGGCCACCGAACTCATGGGGTACGACATCCCGGCGAAGACGCGGGTGTTCATCAACGCGCACGCGTTGGGGAGGAACAAGCGCGTGTGGGGGGACGACGCAGACGAGTTTCGGCCGGAAAGGCACCTCCCAACAAACGGCGAGCGGGTCGAGATTCTCAGCAGGGGTGAGCTCGAGATCTTACCCTTCGGCGCAGGGAAGAGGAAGTGTCCCGGCGCGACGATGGGAACGACGATGGTTCTGTTGGCCCTCGCGAATCTCTTCCATGGCTTTGACTGGGAGGCACCGGAGGAGATCGATATGGAAGAGGCGTTCGGCTTTGCCCTGCACAAAGCGAAGCCGCTGCGGGCCATGGCACGGCCGCGTTTGGCGCCTTCCTTGTTCCAGTGATCGGACGATTTGGATGGTACGTACGTACGTACGCTGTGTAATATGAAATAAATAATGTAAAAAAATAATAAACGAATTACTTTTATGATAAATAAATCATATAATGGCCTAAAGTACGAATTACTTCCACTGAAATGTAACATCAATTAGCACTACTGCTCGTCACGACTATCCTCACAAATTTCATGTGACAAGCAAGTAGCGCCACCTCACAAATTTCAAGTAGTGCATTTATTTACCCTTCAAAATTACGCATTAATCCCATTCAGCCACTGTGAAATTAATTCTTTTACGTCCTTCTAATCTGATAAGGTTTAAATTTTCCTGTTTAAATTTTCCTACAATCAAATCAAATGCACAATTCCTTTATCGGCCCATCTTCGGTCAAAAATTTTATTAATTTTTGCTTTTGTTTTTAACATATATGTCCGAAAAATTCTGTTTATTTGATAATTACATTTTTTATTAAATTTCTGCTTAATTATGCTGAAATAGGCGGCGAGGCACAGCCTAGCCTAGGAAAGTGTGAATAATTAATTTATAAATTATGTGAAACCTGGGAAAGAATTGAATCATTATGGACCGAGAGATTTGGAAAAAATATAAATGATGGAACATGTGACTGACTGTCAGAAAAAGAAAAGTGAATAAAAATAAAGACATCGTGGTGAATTAAAATAATTACGAGGGAGATTATTATTAAATAAAGAATACAAATAAGACAATTAATTATAATAAATATTTTAATTCAGATAAGTATTAATAATATTAATAATTTATAATTCTTATCAAATATATATTTTATCTTTATTTAATATGAGTCAATATTATATTATATCAATTATAAATCTTAATTATTATAATATAAATATTTTATTATTAATCAATTATAATCACAAAGGCGCGAAATTGTAAGTTGCTACAATTATATTTAAATTATATTTTTACATTTATTATAATTACTGTAACGATTTTGAAAAATAAAAATATTTTTAAGAATAAAAATAGAACCAGACGAGATGTATTAGTGTGAAGATAAATAAAAAACCCTTTTAACCATTTCAATAAAAAAAGACCCACTTTATTTTTTTCAAAATAAAATAAAAACTCCCTAACATATAATTTAGTGCTTCATTTCTCAATTTCTTGAACTTAAATATAATTTAGTGCATTGGGCTCTGTATGCGCTTCCCGATTTATCTTGTAGTCGGTGGGAAACTTCCGTGGGATCGAGCCGGTCACCCCAGGGATTGAGTCCACGAGATTGATTGAAATTTATTATTTTTTAAAATATAATTGAGTGCATTCACACATATACCTTATCAATTACAGAATCAACGATTTGACGTTTTAAAATTGTCCATTCGATAATTCAACTATCAGTCTGATGGTTAAAAAGAATTCCGACCCTTAACGTTAACCTTAAAAGAGGGTAGGATTCATAGTTTGACATCATCGGTTATAGAATAGTTTATTGATAAATATAGAAATTTTAAAAAAAATAAAAAGATAAAAATTTATTTAAGTTGTCTACCTATCCAATTAAGATATAAGAGAATTAAAGTTATAAAGTTCATTAATTAGTTTGATATTAAAATTTTTTAATTCATCCTTTAAAAATTATAATTTTTGCTCAATCAGTGATGTTAAATTTTCAAAAAGTTAGAAGACAAAATAGATCGAGAAAATATTATACTAAACTTTGGAGTATCTTTATTTTTTAATATCAATAATTTTTTATTCAATAATATTAATATTGTTATATTTTAGTGTGATAATATATATATAATAAGTTATATCTTTTAATTAATTTTGTGTATCTTGATAATTTTTACTCTATCTATAATTTTATTATTTGATATATCATAAAATCAATGACATTTTACCGAATCACATATTTAGTTTTATGTATTATCCAAAATGTGTACTTCAGTTTTGAATTGACCAAATAGTATCTCTTTTCCATAATACCCCCTCTTCCTTTTTACTATTCATCTGAAAAAAAAAATCTAAAGCATTTTAATTTTTTTGCTAAAAAAAACTAATCTCTCAACCTTCCTCCATCTCTGTCTCGACGAGTTTCCTCCATCGTTCCTTCGCCTCCGTCCAATGACACAAAAAGACACAACAAGTCGGTGATAGTTTGAGATCAAAGCTAGAACTTTGGATCAATTCATGGTTGGCTCTGGGAATCAATGGTGTTTCTAATCGAGATTTAGAAGAAAGTGAATGACATAGAAGTCATACGTGGAAAGCCACGTCAAGGACATTGAGTTGTGGTTTGGCTTGCTAGGCTCCGATGCATCAGAGAAGTCGATCACGAGGGGCGGAAAATGAGCACTTCCAGAGGATGAGACCGACTCCATCGATTCTTCACCAGAGGATGACTCCGATCATAAGACTGTTGGTGTGTCTCTAGTGGTGAAGTAAATTTTTGATTTTCGATTAAAGATGTGAAAAGGCGTTGTTTGATGAAACGCCAAGGTGCAACTGCTGCCTGGTTGTTTGTCATGGTTAGCATGGATTGGGCTCCTTACTTGAGGAAGATTGACCTCAAGGTTTACAAAGGGTATAAGGAGCTCAGGGAGGCCTTAAATAACATTTCAAATAATTTTTCCTAGACAAGCAAGAATGACCTAATTTATGCTACTATCACAAACTGATATGTGTTTGTAATTCTCAATAATTATTGTTGTGAGGCAATTATTGATTCTCGCACAGATAGTCTCTTGTAAGAGAAGTATCACGAAAAAAACAAATTGCAATAGATGTGAATATATTATCACTTACAAAGACAAAGATGGTGACTTAATATTAGTTGGAGATGTATTTTTAAAGTGAGTATTATGCACTAACTTATGTGTGTTTGAGGAACTATTCCTTTTCCTGTGAATTAATAGGAATATATTTAATTGCTATTTGCAAATATTTATATCTTCTTGCAAATGACTAAAGATAATGAAAGGATCTAAAACAAGAGATCTGGAATCAAGGTAGCAAGAAGTCAATGAGTCGTACAAAGAGATATAAATGGAACTTGAGTGCTTACTTCATGAAACTAACTATTTTGTCTAAGTTTACATACATTGAATAGAGAAAGGAAAGATTAGAAGTGGATTTTAGATCACTCTATTATCCCTATTCATACAAGAAATTAAAAATATGAAAAGAAAAATTGCAAGATAAGATGTTAACTCTTATTCAAGCATGCATTTAACTGAGAATATCATGCATGTTGTATATAAGATGTGTTATTGTTGTGTGAAAGAAGAGGAAACTATCAACTTAAGATCTATTATTGTTTGTCTGTTGTAAATTGATATTTGATATATTATAAAATGATCTTATTCTTTTATTTGAGAAATATTTTATTTTAATCTATGTTGATATTGAATTTTTATTGTAAATTGATATTTGAGAAACTATTAGATGAGTAATTTTGTAAAATAGTCATAATTTTGATATATTAATGAACTCAATTGTGGTGTCAGTCAATGAGTATGATCATCATGGCTCTAATAATGAGCTTTTGATATCATTTCTCATGCATAATGTTAGGACACGTGCGAGCTAGAGGAGGGAGGGGGGTGAATAGCTCCGATCGCTTCGCGTTTTTAACTTATGCTTGTCGTTTGAATGCGCAGCGGAAACTTTGATTCAAGCGCGACTCCACATGCACAACTCTTGGATTTTAATTGGTATATGCCTCCTTGAGGCAACTAATCCAAGGGTCGACTCTGAGCTATCTACCTCCACTATGAACTTCTCCTTTTCGGATACTTTCCGGAGGCAGAGAAGCCTCTCACAAGTTTGTTCTTACAAGAACACAACAATACAATAAGAAATAGGAATACAAATACAAATTAAAGCTAAAACACCTTTACAAATGAGATCTTACTTTGTTGATTTCTTGTTGCTTAAATTAGAATAGCCTCTTGTTGGTATGGAAATGTAGCAACACTTCGTCCTCAAACCTGTTGGGATCTCCATGCGCCTAAAACAATTTTAGACGCATAAACGCAGCGGAAAAAGAATCCCTCCAGAAGATCCATGTGAAAACCATATTCGTTTTGTCGATTCTATCTTAATCGAGATTACCTTCGATGCGAGTCCTTCGCAATCCCGACAGCAACTCTTGCCTTCAAAGGTTGCCGGATCTCAGCACAATCAGTGTGTTCGTGCCTCCACGGTATCCACACGAACACTGAGTTGGAGAAGAACCAAACTGTGATGTTAGCCACAGATCAGGTTCAACCAAGAAGGTAGAAGAGAAGAGGAAGTGGAAGAAGAAGAAGATCTAGCTCTCATCAAAAGCCTCTCACGCTCCTTTTATATCCAACCATTGAATATGAAGAGTTTTGGCTCTTCGTATTCCGTGGAATTAATATCTCATTAATCCCATGCATGATGATCATGCAACCCTCTTAATGGATTCGAATTGACTTGAGTCCAACTTGAATCTCACTAAATCTGAATTGACTTGAGTCCAACTCGAGTCTAATTCAATGAGTCTATCTTCAGTTCCACTCAATGAGTCTATCTTGAGTTCCACTCAATGAGTCTAATTTACATTAGATTCAACCCAATGGCCTAATGATCCATCACATGAACCATTTCCAAATTACATGTCCTAAGTGTGTGACCCAATAGGTTCTCGTAACGTTGACAATGTCTTTAAAATCATTTTAGAGACATAAGCAATGAGCGACATCTAGCAATATATCATTGTTACCCAAGTGACGAGAATGTCGAGATCTGACACAACCTTCCATGACTACTATCTTGTATGACTCAGTCCTTCTATCTTTGATATCTAGATTGATCAATGAGACATAGACCATGTCATCCTTTTATCAATCATGAATTTCTTGATCTCCAAGTAGACTACTCTATCAAATAAGCTCAATATCTCATATTGACTTATTCAAGTATGATCATGCATTTTTTGTTGGTGCAATCTTTGCCCCAAGTGCATTGAGTTTCAATGTTTGACTAAACCATGTTTAAAGTTAGGCAATACTTGTGATCTAACATGCGTGATGCAAGATTGCAGGAAAGTCCAAGCGTAGTCTTGGCAAAAGAAAGTCTAAGCGTGGTCTTGGCAAGGAAAAGTCCAAGTGGGTAGTCTTGGCAAAGACTTGACATGACGAAGCTGATGGAAGCATCTCAAGCTAGTGCAAGGATGATGGAGCATCCAGGGAAGGCATGAGGCTATAGGAGGTGTTTAAAGGCCGAGGTATAGGTCAAGAGAAGCTGAAATGTGATTTTTCAGCTTCATCAGTTGACTGGCCCTGCCAGCAGTCGACTGCTCATAAATCAGACGCATATAGAAAGATCAGTCGAGCCAGAGGAAGACAGGAGTCGACTGGGCAGTCGACTGGTGTTATTGGAGTCGACTGATGTCAGTCGACTGGTCTTGGAATAGTCGACTGCTATTTGAACGTTGTAGAAAATTGGCAAGCATTTAATGCACTTTAATGCGAGATTTTGTTGCCGATTGAAGTCATCAGTCGACTGGCCCTGCCAGCAGTCGACTGATGCCGAAGAATTATAAAAGAAGCCTGCTCGAGTTCAACTCAAGATTTCTGCTATTCTTTCATTACTTTGTGCTTCTTTTGAGAACGTGTTTGTTCTCTATTCTTCGCTTTCTTCCTCTCTTCCTGAACACTATTTTATATCATCTTTGAGGAGATCAAAAGAGTTGTAAAGGTTTCTCCGCCTTCGAGATTTTTGAGAAGGAGAAGATTCATAGTGCATCGGGTGTGTGCGTGCATGTGGATCCTTGGATTAGTCACCTCTGCGGAGGTGGATACCAAGTAAACAAACCGGGTTAGCGTTGATCTGTTGTTTTCTCTTTTATATTTTGCTTCCGCTAACACTCTTGCAGAGAAACAACCAAGAAGAATCGAAAAACGCTATTCATCCCCTCTAGCGAACCAACCGATTCTAACATTTTTGCAGTCATACTCTATCAAGGGGCCCATAGATATCACTTCCGTCATATGGAAGGGATAGATCTCATCTACATCACTCACATCCCTCCGTATAATTTATTGCATACCCAGTGATCGCCTTTATAGTCACCTTGTTACGGGTGACATTTGATGAAGTCAAAGTGTACAACTCATTATGTAGGGAACTGTAGTGACTTCATGTCTAAGGACTATTCATACTAATAGTCACATGAGAATGTTTATGACACTCATACAACGATCCATGAAACATTCTCATGACGGGTGAATTCAGTACATAGTCTCCAATATGTACTCATATGTCAACGTGATATCACATATCTATGACTTATGAGATTAAATCATCAATTGACCTACATGCTAGTCTCAACGCATTAATATTGTCCTTGCATATTAATGCTCGACTAGGAATAGTTAAGAGCAGTGTTCTATATATGTCTACAGACTCTCACTATCAATTTTATCAATCGATATGCTGTAGATAAGAACCTACTGCTCAAGGGCACTATTATATTTATTTATATAGCATGGATAATAAATAAGTATAATAAGCAAACCTTGCCTTTATTAATGAATATGATACATATGTTCCCTAAACAATCATCTCATGATTAGCACTAAGGGCTGATACTAACAAAACCACCAAGAATTGGTACCTTCTCCTAGAAACAAAATCTTACTTATATAGTTGATGTTAGGGTTGATTTTTGCCTATCAGTCGACTAGTAGAGGCTAATATCCTCTACTAGTCGACTGATATAGTCAGCAACTAAATAACGGCTTCTGATCCTTCTGAAATGTATTTGATTTTATCAATTTTTAAATATCAGTCGACTGATTTTCCAATCAGTCGAATTGATTCATTTCTGTACACTTTTAAAATAGCATCAGTCGAGTGATTACTCTGATCAGTCGACTGATTACCCTGATCAGTCGACTAATTACCCTGATCAGTTGAATCAATTAACTTCTGTTAAGTTCTGATCTAAATCACTCGACTGATACACATAATCAGTCGAATCGATTTGAGTAAAAAGATACATCTGTGAACGAGCTTCGTTTCACACCAAAGATCGTCCCGTTCCGATATCCGAGTCAAAAGTTATGACCTTCGGAAGTTTGCTATATCGTTTCTAACTTCCTTTGCATGACATCCTATCATCCTTGACTTGTCAAGAGTCTTGTTGCCTAGCATATGGTCAACCTTGGCCTGCCAGGACTTCAAATCACCAAGTGTCCGATCAACCTTGATCCACTTGGACTTTCCTCTTACCAACTTCCTTATTGGACTTTCAATCACTAAGTGTTCAGTCAACCTTGATCCACTTGGATTTTCTATCTCGTACCAAGTGTCCAGTCAATCTTGATCCACTTGGACTTTCCTCTTACCAACTTTTTATTTGACTTCCGATCACCAAGTGTTTGGTCAACCTTGATCCACTTGGACTTTCCATCTCATGCAAGTATTTGGTCCTCCATGAACCACTTGGACTTCCCATCTCATGCCAAGTGTCTGATCCTCCATGACCCACTTGGACTTTCCATCATCAAGTATTCAGTCAACCTGACCTACTTGACACCTAACCAATATATTGATCAAACATCAAAATCCAACTCGAGTCAAACCGAGCTTGGTCAACTTGGTCAACCTTCACCCGAGGTTAATTATACTAACAATCTCCCCCTTTTTGATGTTTGACAATATGTTTAAGTTAGCCTAACTCATTAGCCCAACCTCTTTCATCATCCTTCTTTTCTTGTCAAAGTATAAATGTGGGGTTTGAAACTTAAACCTTATATTCTCCCCCTTTGGCACACATCAAAAACCTTTTTTGAAAATCCATTCATCTTATCCAATTCAATCCTTTTAAATGAAGCTTACCGACCTTCCATTTCATCAAATACTCAACCTAGAGTATACAATCCTTCATTCTTTCACTTATTCTCAAATTCTTACATTTTCATCCTTTCATATCCAATTCATGCCTTTAAGGTGGACCTCCCCCTCAAGGCATGCTCCAACCTCTGTCATTGCACCAATAATAATTTTGGACTTCCTAAAAGTTTAGAAAATTCAAAAGTTTAAGTTATGAGGTTAAAAATTTAACTTTGAATGTAAACTTCCTTCTCAAATCCCTAGCTTCCTCATTTTAGCATTTTTTTCTTATTTTCATCAAGAAAATCACTTTTGAATGCTTATCTAAGCATATCACATGGTTAGGGATAGTTAAGTTATTTGAAATGAGTTTAAATACCTTAAACAAATTTATTTTAGTAAAAAAAATACAAAGATCAGTCGACTGATTACTGATATTAGTCGACTGATAAAAAAAACTGCACTTCAATTTTCAGATCGAATTTCAAAAATACATAAGTAATTCTATAATTTTCAAAAAATCATAAAATTTCATACATACATTACTTATGTCAAATAATATTAGAGAAAATAATTTTCTAAGAAAATACATCTTATTTTCAAATAATGATACAAAGTTGAAAACCATTAAAAACTTCAATTTTTTACTCTAATTTTGTATCAATTTGATCAATGTTGATTCCTATCAACAAATAGACTTCACCAAGGTTTTCTAAAATACTTTTGAAATCATTTTCAAAATCAATTTCCAACCATGATCTATGGGCTAAATGTA